>NW_026652281.1:142763011-143363011 GCF_009828535.3 Hylobates moloch
TTTTTTTTTTTTTTTTTTTTTTTTTTTTTTGAGACGGAGTCTGGCTCTGTCGCCCAGGCTGGAGTGCAGTGGCGCGATCTTGGCTCACTGCAAGCTCCACCTCCTGGATTCACACCATTCTCCTGTCTCAGCCTCCCAAGTAGCTGGGACTACAAGTGCCCACCAACATGCCCGGTTAATTTTCTGTATTTTTAGTAGAGACGTGGTTTCACCATGTTAGCCAGGATGGTCTCGATCTCTTGACATCATGATCCACCTGCCTTGGCCTCCCAACGTGCTGGGATTACAGGTGTGAGCCACCGCACCCGGCCAGCATCTGGTAGAATCTTAATCAATATTTGTTCAGTGAATAAATGGTTAAATGGGTGATGTACTGATGAATTGTTTGCTTTGGAAATTAGCCTTATCTCACAGTCCAAAATCATATTTCTATGAGTGTCTTTTTAATTGAGGTAAAATTTACATAACATGAAATTGACCATTTTTTGAAGTGAACCTTCCAATGGCATTTAGTTCATATGTTCCCAGTATTTTGCACCTACCACATATATCTAGTTCTAAAACATTTTCATCACCCCGAAAGGAAAGCCTGTACCCATTAAGCAGTTGCTCTCCACTATTCCCTGCCCCTGCTAACAACCAATCTGCATTCTGTCTTCCCATTGATTTATCCATTCAGGATATTCTAGATATAAATGGAATTATACAGTACACAACTTTTTGTGTCTGGATGCTTGCACTCAGCATAATGTTTGATGTTCTTCCACACTGTAGCATATATCAATTCTTCACTCACATTATAACCTGAATACATGCTGAACAATATCTCATTGCATGTATTTAGTACAGTTTGCTTACTCATTCATCCATTAATGTGTACTTGGGCTATTTTCAGTTTTTTTTTTTTTTTTTTTTTTGCGAATAGTGCTGCTATCAATGTGTGTGTGCGTATGTATTTGTTTTAGTACCTGTTTTATTTTTGTTGTTGTTGTTGGGTATATACTTAAAAGTGTAACTACTAGGTAATATGGTAATCCTCTGTTTAACTTTTTGAGAAAACACCAAACTGTTTTCCACAGTGGCTGAAGCATTTTATTTTCCCACTGGGAATGTGTGAAGGTTCTGGTTCCTCCATATCCTTGCCAACACTTATTTTCTTTGTCTTTTTAAAAATTTTAGCATCCTTGATGTTATGAAGTGATACATTATTGTGGTTCAGATTTGCATTTGCCTAATGACTAATCATCTTGAGCATATTTTCACGTGGTGGCTGCCCATTTCCATGAGATTGTATAGAAACATTAGAAGTCATTAATAAAACTCACAAGACAAATTTTTTTCTATAATGAATTTTAGAGCTATTTTAGAAAATGTCATTGCTAAAGATCTCATACTTAAACCAGAATCTTAGAGTTATTTTGGACATTTTCTTCAGAATTCCTACCATCCTGACAAGCAGCAAGTCCTGTTACAATGCCAACATTACCTTAAATAACTATACCTTTTTTACATTTCTACGATTGCTAGCGTAATCCATTCCAACATGATCTATCTCACTAACCCTTGCTTTGAATTTCATTGTGTGCCTTATTTAATCCATACTCCACACAACAGCTAGAATTTTAATGAATTGGACCATGACAGTCCACTAGTTAAAACCCATCACTTTACTCACATTGCACTTAGAAGAAAAAATAAAGGAAAGCTCCATGCCACAGCTTATTATTATTATAGGTGATAGGTATGACCTATCATTCCAACCACATATAAAACCCCTCTTCTCATGGATACTGCTTTCCATCAAGTCTGGCCTTTTATCTGTTTCTAGAACATAACCTAGAGCATTTTCAGATACTGTTACATTGGCCTGTAAAATAGCTCCCAAATATCACATGGCTAGATCCTTCTATTTTCTCTTACATGTTACCATCTTAGACAAGTTCTTGCTGGCCAGGCTATCTAAGATGAGTTATTCTCTATTGCAACAACACATTTATCACCTAAAGTGTATTTTTCTCCCCTTCAAATTGTACTTAACTGTATAGTACCTATTTTCTGCCTTTACATATTAGACATAAGTTCATTCATGGTGAGGATAATTTCTCTTCTTTGACCATGCTCTGCATATAGTTGATAACCATGTTATCATTAATGAATGTGTGTGTATTCTTCATAAGTACAGGGATACTTGGAGTTCAGTGGGGGTTATGTATAAATGCCTGTATTTTCTTCAGAGGAAATCATTGAAAAAAAAAGGTTCATAACATGCTATCAGTAAAGAGTAGTACTATATTCTGAGTGCTACATTTCTACAGAAGAACATGAGCCTCCTATTTCCTTGTCAACAATAAAATAATCCTCTTTGCAACCCATGGGCTGTACCGAGTGGCAGTGATGTGCCAAGTAGACAGAGGGGAGGATAAAGGAGAGGAACGGAACTGGTTAAGCGGAGAACGAAAGCTCATTCTCCCTTATCATGGTCTTTGCAGAGCTTGTGTCTTGCCATTCAAGAGTCAGTACTTTATTTCCACCTCTGTATCTGGTGAGCAGGCTCTAGACCTGTTGACATGAAAATCATCCATACAGCTGTGGAAGAAACATGATTAAATTGTGTTAGAATAGCTCAGCCTCTTTCTGACTAATAGAAAAGAAATAGTCTGGAGGCCGTCATGGATCCCTGAAATGTCTGTAATCGGAATGCTACACTGCTGCAAATGCAAGAGGAAAACTAAGTTTATGCAAGCAAAGAGAACTCAGGATTTCATGATGTCAAATTGAATGTGTTTGCTAGTTGAAAATCTAGATTTTTCTACTATATGATGAAAGTCTTGCTTGAACTATAGTCACCTGAACATTAATTTCCACCATATGTATATTCTAAAATCATGGGTCTTATTCCACTGCTTCCTTCTATAATAATGGCTACTTAGAGAATGTGAAAAATGTATTTGTAGTTTTTAATAGTAAGCTTACTAAAGTGTCCTGTCACCTACTCAATCCCTACTTCAACAAACTAAAATAATTCCTTCTTTCCCAAATGCTTTCAAGTGCCTCATGTCAATTGATGCTCTCAACCATAACTCTGAGATATAGGACGGGAAGGTTTAAATGAGAATGGTAGGATTTTCTGTTTTAAATTGGCAATATAGCGTAGGTATTGTGGAGTCTAGTACATGAAGAAACTGTAGGGATCAAAAGACTTGACTAAGTGTGTAAGTCAGTTAAACTGTAGGCATAGAAAACTAAAATCTAGGCATATCTCTGGAAGAGAATTTTAAGAAAACGTGTGTGTACAGGTATACACAGAAACACATACTGAAGACTTTCGAGAAACGATTTATCTTTTTAGAACCTGAAAATACATATAAATAGATATTAAAGAGGTAGTATTCTAGGATTTGGGTTAAATGTTAGCATCTTGGTTAATATAGTCTACTGAGAAAATGTTTATACTTTTTAATATCAGAAATGAAATATTTCTATGCCTTTACATGGCTCCATAATTAGACTTCTATTTTCTTGACATTCTGTTTACCTTTAGAATCACCTAAACTCTGTAAACTTCCAAAGGTGCCATATCATTACCAGACTTAGTGATGTGATTTCAATCTTAAGAAATCATGCTGAAAGATATGTCTTTAGGTGTGATCACACCTTTCTTAAGGATATTTTTTTCTTCTCAAAATTTCACACAGGTTACTTAGTCTCAGAAGTGATTTTAGATTGTATAGTCAGAACAGAAGGCTTATAGGAACACAAGTAAATCTTACAGATCTTCCAATCCCTTAAATCCTTAATAGCATAAGTGGTTTATTTACCTTCTTTTTATACTTGATTGCTTATTTTTCTACCATTGCAGGCTAATTGGTACTTCCCTGAGACCATTTATTTAATAATGTTATATTTTAGCCTTTTATTTTGATATGATTTCAGTTTTAGAAAAAAGCTACAAATACAAATATATTCCATATGACTTTATAGAGATTCTCCAAATTTTAACATTTTATGTAACTACTACACAACAAAATTGAGAGGTGACAGCGCGCTGGCAGTCCTCACAGCCCTCGGTCGCTCTCGGCGCCTCCTCTGCCTGGGCTCCCACTTTGGCGGCACTTGAGGAGCCCTTCAGCCCACCGCTGCACCATGGGAGCCCTTTTCTGGGCTGGCCAAGGCCAGAGCCGGCTCCCCCAGCTTGCGGAGAGGTGTGGAGGGAGAGGCTCGCGGGGGAACTGGGGCTGCGTGCTGCGCTTGTGGGCCAGCTGGGGTTCCGGGTGGGTGTGGGCTTGGCGGGCGCTGCACTCACAGCAGCCGGCCGGCCCTGCCGGCCCCGGGCAATGAGGGACTTAGCACCCGGGCCAGCGGCTGCGGAGGGTGTACTGGGTCCCCCAGAAGTGCCAGTCCACCGGTGCTGCACTCGATTTCTCGCTGGGCCTTAGCTGCCTTCCTGCGTGGCAGGCCTCGGGACTGCAGCCTGCCATGCCTAAGCCTTCCCCAGCCTCCATGGGCTCCGGTGCGACCTGAGCCTCCCGGATGAGCGCCACCCCCTGCTCCATGGCGCCCAGTCCCATCGACCATCCAAGGGCTGAGGAGTGTGAGCGCACGGCGCGGGACTGGCAGGCAGCTCCACCTGCAGCCCCAGTGCAGGATCCACTGGGTGAAGCCAGCTGGGCTCCTGAGTCTGGTGGAGATGTGGAGAATCTTTATGTCTAGCTCAGGGATTGTAAATACACCAATCAGCACCCTGTGTCTAGCTCAGGGATTGTAAATACACCAATCAGCACTCTGTATCTAGCTCAAGGTTTGTAAACACACCAATTCAGCACCCTGTGTCTAGCTTGAGGTTTGTGAGTGCACCAATTGACACTCTGTATCTAGCTGCTCTGGTGGGGCCTTGTAGAACCTTTATGTCTAGCTCAAGGATTGTAAATACACCAATCGGCACTCTGTATCTAGCTCAAGGTTTGTAAACACACCAATCAGCACCCTATGTCTAGCTCAGGGTTCGTGAGTGAACCAATCGACACTCTGTGTCTGGCTGCTCTGGTGGGGCCTTGGAGAACCTTTGTGTCGATACTCTGTATCTAACTGATCTGATGGGGACGTGGAGAACCTTTACGTCTAGCTCAGGGATGGTAAACGCACCAATCAGCGCCCTGTCAAAACAGACCACTCGGCTCTACCAATTAGCAGGACGTCCGTGGGGCCAGATAAGAGAATAAAAGCAGACTGCCCGGGCCAGCAGTGGCAACCCACTCAGGTCCCCTTCCACAGTGTGGAAGCTTTGTTCTTTCGCTCTTTGCAATAAATCTCGCTACTGCTCACTCTTTGGGTCCACAGTGCTTTTATGAGCTGTAACAATCACCGCGAAGGTCTGCAGCTTCACTCCTGAGCCAGCGAGACCACGAACCCACCAGAAGGAAGAAACTCCGAACACATCTGAACATCAGAAGGAACAAACTCCAGACGTGCCACCTTAAGAGCTGTAACACTCACCGCGAGGGTCTGAGGCTTCATTCTTGAAGTCAGTGAGACCAAGAACCCACCAATTCCATACACAAAATTATCAAAACCAGGAAATTAATATTGGAAACATTCTATTTACTAATCTCTAGGCCTTACCCAAATTTCACAAATTGTCCCAGTAATGTCTTTTTTTCTGTTCTAGTTTAAAATCCAGAATCCCACACTGCATTTTGTTTTCATGTCTTCTTATTTTCTTCTAATCTAGGGCAGTTCTTCAGCCTCTTTTTCTTGAGTCTTACAATTTTGACATGGATTCACTAGTTAGTTTATAGAATGTTCCTCAATTTGTAGTTGTCTAACATTCCTTATGATTAAAATAAGATAATGTAGCTTTGGGCAAGAATGTCATAGAAGTGATCTTGTATCATCTCTGTTTACCTAACTCCTTTCCCCAACAGTAAGTATCTGGATTAACCACATACTTGTTATTTTATTTTTACTTATTTAGTATTTAAAAATAAGTCCTCTGGGTTTTTATATGACATTTTTCTTTTTAAGGGGAAAGAGTTGCTGAGGTTTTTACAACATTACTGAGATATAATGTATATGCCATATATTCAAAACATTGAAGTAGACAGTTTACTGATTTTTTTATTCCATTCACAGAATTATGCAGCCATCAGTGTAATTTAATTTTAGAACTTTTGTTATGCCAAAAAGAAATCGCCACTTACTACTGTGGGTCCCCATTCCCGTGACCTCCTTCAATCCTCAGCCCCATACAATAACTGATTACTTTCTATTAAAATAGATTTCCCTATTTTGAACACTTCATATAGAGGAAAATGTGTGGTCTTTGGATTCTTTCAATTAGAATAATTTCAACATTTACTCATGTCATATAGCATGTTTCAGAACTTCATTCCTTTTCATTGCTGAGTAATATTCCATTGCAATTCCACTTTTTTTTTTATCCATTCCTCAATTGGTATTTAGGATGTTTCAACTTTTTGACTTATGAATAATGCTGTTATGAGAGTTCATGTAAGAGGTATTCTTTTTTTTCCCCATTTTTTCTTGTGGCAAGATACACAAAACATAAAACATACTATCTTAACCATTTTTAAGTACAGTCAACTCTCCATATCCACAGGTTCATGATTGAAAATATTTGAAAATTAAAAAATTAAAAACAATACAAATTAAAATATATAGAAACTATTTACGTGGCATTTACATTATATTAGATAGTCTAAGTAATCTGGAAATGATTTAAAGTATACAGAAGGACAGGCATAGATTATATGCAAATATACCATTTTATGTAAGGTGCTTGAGCATTTATGAAGTTTGGTATCTGTGTGGGGTCCTGGAACCAATCCCCCACAAATACCAAGGGGGAACTATATACATTTCAGGGACATTAAGTACAATTCTATTGTTGTGAAACTATTGGCACCATCCATCTCTAGACACCTTTTAATATTGCAAAACTGAAACTCTACACCCATTAAACAACTCACCATTCTCCTTTCACCCCAACCCCTAGTAACTATCATTCTACTTTCTGTCTCTATGATTTTTGAATATTCTAAGTAATTCATTTAAGTGGAATCATATGGTATTCATGTTTCTTGAAAAGCTTATTTTATCTTAGCATAATTTCTGCAAGTATCATCCATGTTATAGCAGCATTTCCTTTTTTAAGGCTGAGTAATAATTCATCATATGTATATACTACTGCTTATCCATTCTTCTGTCAATGGACACTTGAGTTGTGTACATGTTTTAGCTATTGGGAATAATGCTGCTATGAACATGCATGCATCTCTCTTTGAGGCTCTGCTTTCAGTTCGTTTGTGCATATACCCAGGAATGGAATTGCTGAATCATACAGTAATACTACTTTTAAGATTTTGAGTAATTGCCTGCCCCTGCTCTTATTTGGTTACTATTTGTATGGTATTTTTAAAAAATCTTTTTTTTTTTGAGACGGAGTCTTGCTCTGTCGCCCAGGTTGGAGTGCAGTGGCGTGATCTCGGCTCACTGCAAGCTCCGCCTCCCGGGTTCATGCCATTCTCCTGCCTCAGCCTCCCAAGTAGCTGGGACTACAGGCACCTGCCACCATGCCTGGCCAATTTTTTGTATTTTTTTGGTGGAGATGGGGTTTCACCGTGTTAGCCAGGATGGTCTCAATCTCCTGACCTTGTGATCTGCCCGCCTTGGCCTCCCAAAGTGCTGGGATTACAGGTATGAGCCACTGCGCCCGGCCTTAAAATCTTTTTATGGTCAACCTTTGCATGTCTTTGAATCTAAAGTGAGTTGCTTGTAATCAGCATATAACTGCATAGTAATTTTTTAAAAACCCTTTCTGCCAAACTCGGTCTGTTGATTGGATAGTTTAATATGTTTGCATTTAAAATAATTACTGATATGGAGGGATTTACTTCACTTCGATACTTGCTTTCTACATTTTATAGTATTTTTGTGCCTCCTTTCGTTACCGATGTATTTTGTGGGTTTTTTTTTTTTTTTTTTTTTTTTTTTGGTAGCGAAACACTTAAATTATTTTCTCATTTCCTTTTGTGTATGTTTGCTGTTTCTTTGTGGTCAACATAGGGATTTCACTTAATATCCTAAAGTTATAACACAGTTGGAATTTTTACCAGCTTAACATTAAAAACACATAAGACGAAACTCTAATAAAACTCTGCTCTTTTAACAACTTCATCCCCACCCCTTTTAGTTGTCACAAAATTATGTTGTTATAAATTGTGTGCCCAGAAACATCAGTTGATATTTTGAATGCATCAGTTGCTTAAATTTTATGTGAAACAAAATATGGAGTTACAAATCAAAGTTATAATAATACTTTTAGACTAATGGTTGTTTTATTCTTAAAGATTTATTAGTCTCTTTAATCATGTAGAAAGCTAGAAGTGGAATTGCATACCGTCGTTACAGTAATACTAAATTTTATGGCTGGGCACGGTGGCTCGGGCCTGTAAACCCCAGCACTTTGGGAGGCCGAGGAGGGTGGAGCACGAGGTCAGGAGATTGAGACCATCCTGGCCAACATGGTGAAACCCTGTCTCTACTTAAAAAAAAAAAAAAAAAAAAAATTAGCCGGGCGTGGTGGGGTGCACCTCCAGTCCCAGCTACTCGCGGGGCTGAGGCAAGGGAATCACTTGAATCCAGGAGGCAGAGGTTGCAGTGAGCTGAGACAGCACCACTGCACTCCAGCCTGGTGACAGAGTGAGACTCCGTCTCAAAAAAAAAAAAAAAAAAATTGCTTATGTATTTACCTTTGCTGATATCTTTATTTTTTTCATATAGTTTTGAGTTACTTCTGGTATCCTTTTATTTCATCTTGCACAAGTCGCCTTAGTATTATTTTGCAGAGTAAGTCTAGAGGTAATACACTCTGTTTATGTATGAATCTCTTAATATCTCCCTTACTTTTAAAGGACAGTTTTTGCTGGATATAGGATTCTTCTTGGAAAATAGTTTTCTTTTTCTTTTAGCATTTTGAGTATAAATATATCACCCCACTGCCTTCTGATGTCCAAAGTTCTGATGAGAACTCTGTTGATAATCTCATTGAAGACCTCTTGTATGTCAGAAGTATCTTATCTCTTGCTACATTCAAAATTCTCTTTGTCTTTGTCATTCAGTGTGGGTCTCTGAATTCATCCTACTTGGAGTTTGTTGAGCTTCTTAGTTGTTTCTATATCTTTCATCAAATTTAAAAACTTTCAGCCTTACTTCTTGAGATATTCTGTCTTTTTCCCTTTCCTTTTACCCCTTAGGTTTCCCCAATACATAGTTGATCACTTGATGGTATACCCATAGGTTTCTTCCACTCTGCTCACTTTTCTTCAGTTTTTTTCTCTTTCTGTTTCTTGAATATGGTATTTTCTTATAGTCCTATCTTCAAGTTCACTGACTCTTCTTCCTGTTCAAATATGTCTTTGAGTTTCTTTAGTGAATTTTTTTTCTTACTTCAGTTATTGTAGTTTTCAGCCCTAGAATTACTTTTTGGTTTCTTTTAAGATTTTCTATCTCTTTATTGATATTTCAGTTCCTTGAGTATCATTAAAATAGTTGTTTTAAAGTCTTTATCTAGTAGATCTACCATGAAATCTTTTTCAGAAAGTTTCTGTTCATTTACCTTTCTCTTTTAATGATCTATACTTCTCAATTTCTTTGTATGCCTGATGAAAAATGCCTTGTTGAAAATGCCATGTCAAAAAATTGACATTTGGATCAATAATGTGATATTCTGAAAATCAAATTATCCTTTCCCAAGATTTGCTGGTTTTTTAAAATTTTTGTTTGTATGATGTTGTAGTCTGTCCCCGTAGTGAAGATCATATGAGGTGTAAACTTAAGATCTTTCAGGATCTTTTGAGGTTGTGCCTTTGCCCTTCCCCATGCATGCGCAGTGACTTCCTTATTTCTGCTGTATGTGCAGTTGTTTTGAATGTTCTAGCTTCCAAAAACGGTAAAAAAGAAAAATGAGGGGTGAGGGGAAAGAGCGCAGACACATTGAGTCAGAAGTTGCATGGCCAGAAGAGGAGGGATTTGTGGAAAGGGAATGTGGGAGGTACAACAATGGCTACCCATCTCTGTGTCAGGACCTCCATGATCAGAAGCAGTACTCAACAGTCAGAACACAGATCCACAATGTTTTGGGGGACAGATGCTTTATTGCCCACCCTGGCTCCAGCAAGCTGAATGCAAGTTGGGCCAGGAATATGCACGTGCTACTTAATGCTGGGCTAAGGGATAGAGATTGGTAGCAGCTGCTAATTGTTAAAGTTGATTAAACTTACTGCCGTTTACTACCTAAGACTTTTCCTAGGAATTGCAAGTCTGCAATAGGCTCCAGAGTTCCAAAATAGATTCAGACAGATTGTGACAATGTAATTGTTCTCTAGGTGGGGATACAGATTTCTGGTGCTTCCTATTCCACTATCTTGTCTCAATCTTCCTGCAACCATATACTTTTATTTTGTTGGGTTAATTTCCATAATTTCAGAATTGCTAGAGCAACTTGATAATTGCTAATCGAGATTTCAATGGCAAACAGATGTACTAAGTTGACTATCATGTTGGCGTATCATTCTTTTTGTATTTATAGTAGGTACATAGGCTTGACATAGTGTTTTCCCAAGTTACTTAGGTTTGTTTTTCTACCCGCGCCTATTAGTGTGGTTATGTTTTTTATTTGCAATAGATAGTCTTACTTATTTTTGGTCTTCAATTTTGAGTCTCCTCACATTCTGGTTGATTTTCATTTTTATATATTATTTGAGTATGTAAAATACCACCATTCTGCTAAACATCAGAATTAACTAAAAACGTAAATTCAGGGAAGCGTCATTCCTCTCTTATCCATTCTACCTCATTGGTATTCTTTCATTTTACCCTCCATTTCCACCCTCTTTAGTTTTTGATTTAGTTTTATTAGGTTTTGGTTTAATCTTCCTAAGTAGATTTTTTTTGCACTAATAATCAGGTGCATATATATTTTATCTCTATCAAATTCAAAAGCAACTTTTTTTTTTTGTTTTTGTGTTTTTTTGTTTGTTTGTTTGTTTGTTTTTGTAGATAGAGCCTCGCTCTGTCGCTCAGGCTGGGGTGCAATGGTGCGATCTCAGCTCACTGCAACCTCTACCTCTCAGGTTCAAGCCATTCTCCTGCCTCAGCCTCCTGAGTAGCTGGGACTACAGTCACATGCCACCAAGCCCAGCTAATTTTTTGTATATTTAGTAGAGACAGGGTTTCACCGTGTTAGCCAGGGTGGTCTCGATCTCCTGACCTCATGATCCGCCCACCTCGGCCTCCTAAATTGCTGGGATTACAGGTGTGAGCCACAGCACCCAGCCAAAAGCTACTACTCTATAAATATTCTTTGTTTCGCCATCCTTTATTACTTTAAACGTGTCTTGTAAATCATTCTATTTCAGTCCACTGAGGTCTTTTTTCAGTTTTGTATTGGTCTATCATACTCCATTATTTAAATGTACTATCTATTATTAACCAGTCTACCATGTGTGGTCACCTGGAAGAGTTCTGTATTTTTGAAATTACAAACAATGCTGCAATAAATAACCGTGTGCAAATATATTTTTGTTATTGAGAATGTATCATAAGGGTAAGTATCTAAAAGTAAAATTGCTGAGTCAAAAAGTAAGTACGTATGGAGTTATTTTAGGTATTGCCATATTCTCTAGCAGTGTATAAAAATGTCTGATTCTCCAGTAATCCCACAGAAAGTGTTTTCATGTTATAAAAGAAATTGCCAGTCTGAGAGTTAATAAATCATACCTCAATGTTAATTTGTATTTCTCTAATTATCAGTGGGTTTGAACATATTTTCATAAGCCTAAAGGCCATTTTTTTAAACTATTTTGTCAATTGTCTGTTCATATCTTTTTCTCATTTTTCTGTTGGGTTTTGATGGTCTTTCCCTCAAGTTTTAAAAATTATATATTAGGGATATAAACCTTTTTTTCCGGAATATGCATGACAAAATGTTCTCCCATATCTTCAGTTGTCTTTTATATATATTCATGATGTTTTATGTAAGGCAAAATATTTGTGTAGTCAAATTTTATCAATCTTTTCATTGCCTCTGGACTTTTGGGTCATAATTAGAAGACATTTCTACATTGATGTTAAAGGAGAATTCTTCCATAATTTCTTCTTCTAGCACTCTTATGGTTTACTTTTGTTTTTTACATTTAGACCGATTGTTCATTTGGATTTGATTCTTGTATATGGTGTGCGGTATGAGCATAATTGTATGTTTTTGCAAATTATACGGTTTTTGTTCATAGATTGGTTTTGTTTGTAGATCGTATGTTTTTGTAAAAATGCCCAGTTGTCCCATTAATATTTATTAAGAACTTCATCTCTTTCACAGTAATTTGAGATGTCATCATTATTAGATACTAAAAGTATCAGCCAGACTCTGTGACTCATGCCTGTAATCCCAGCACTTTGGGAGGCCGGGGCGGGTGGATCACGAGGTCAAGAGATTGAGACCATCCTGGCCAACATGGTGAAACGATGTCTCTACTAAAAATACAAAATTAGCTGGGTGTTGTTGCACGCACCTGTAGTCCCAGTTACTTGGGAGGCTGAGGCAGGAGAATCACTTGAACCCGGCAGGCAAAAGTTGCAGTGAGCCGAGATTGTGCTACTGCACTGCAGTCTGGCAAGAGAGCAAGACTCTGTCTCATATATATATATATATATATAAAATAAAACAAACAAAAATAAAAGTATCAAATAATATATGTAGTCGGGACCTATATGTGATTTTTTTATTCTTGTTTGTTCGTATACCTCTAACAATATTGTTTTAATTATAGAGGACTCATAGTGTATTTTAAAAACTGTTAGAGTTAGTCACCCCATGTAGTTTTCTTTTTTAGTCTTCTCTATTTGTTCGTGTTTGCTTTTTCCATATCAACTCTATATAACTCTAGAAAATGTGTTTTGGGATTTTTATTGGAATTTCTTGAAGTATACAAATTAAACTACAGAAAAACTCATTATTATTATTATTATTATTATTATTATTATTATTATTTGAGACAGAGTCTCGCTCTGTCACCCAGGCTGGAGTGCAGTGGCACGATCTTGGCTCACTGCAAGCTCCGCCTCCTGGGTTCATGCCATTCTCCTGCCTCAGCCTCCCGAGTAGCTGGGACTACAGGCGCCCACCACCATACCTGGCTAATTTTTTGTATTTTTTTTTTAAGCACAGACAGGGTTTCACCATGTTAGCCAGGATGGTCTCAATCTCCTGATCTCATGATCTGCTCGCCTTGCTCTCCCAAAGTGTTGGGATTACAGGCGTAAGGCACCGCGCCCAGCCAAAAGTCATTCTTTTAATGTTAAACCATTCTATCTCGGAATATGGAATGCCTTCCCATTATTCAGGTCTACTTTGTCTTTCAGGAATATATTAAAGTTCTCCTTCAATAGATTTTGCACATTTCTTGTTAAATTCATTCCTTAGTATCTACTCCTTTGTTTGTGAAAACATTATTTTTCTGTATGTAATTTTGTATTCTGCTCTCATCATGAATGTTTGATTGAGTTAATTTTATCACTGATTGATTTAGTTTTCCAAGTATAAAATCAAATGTTTGAGATTTTTTTCTTATCAATTTTATAGCTCAATTTGATATCTGTCGTCTAATAAAAATGGCTAGTACTCATAAAACCATTTTGAGTACTAATGGGGATAGCTGGCATTTTTGCCTCTTTCCTGATCTTAGGAAACATCTTAGTGTTTTCATATTAAGTAAGCATGTAAGTGTTTAAGTATTTAAGTAAAATACTTGATTTGTGGCTGAAGATGAACATGATCACGTATATAGGAAGTATCATTCAATTTCTATGTTTTTGAGTTTTTTAAAAATCAGAAATATGTGTGCTTTCAATGGCTTTTCACTGTCCATGGAACTATGTCTTAAAATATATTAATTTATACGATATAATGTCAATGGATTTCATAGTATTGAACCAATCTTACAGTTCTAGGGTAAATCCCACTTTGTCGTGGTGTATTTCTTTCTTAATGTAGTATAAAGTCTACTTACTATTTTGTTTACTATATTTTCATTGCTATCCATAGCAATATTTATTGCTTTCTTTTTTGGCACTGTTTTTATAAAATTGAGATATTAATGTTATGTTAGCTTTATAAAGAATTAGGAAGTTATCCTTTTGTTTTTCCTCTGGAACAACGAAGCACTGGATCTTTCTTAGTACACAGAGGGTTGGTAGAAGTCCTCTGAGAAAGCATCTTGATTTTTATTTTCCTTTTCTTTCTTTTTTTATGGTGCAGTTCCTTAATAATCTTTTCTAATCTTTTTCTATGGAAATGGGCCTCTTTAAGCTTGCTATTTCCAATAGGATTATTTTTTGTAATGTGTTTTTACTTGGGAATTTCATCAAGGTTTTTATTCTTTATGTTTTTGATGAATTGTCTGCAGAGTAGTCTTTGATGGTTTTTTAAATGTTACTCTTTTTCAATGACTATTTTGCCCTTACTTTCTCAATATGTGATTTCTCCCTTTCTTCTTGATCAGGTTAGATGTTTGTTAATTTTTTTTTTTCAGAAAGACAGACTTTAGATTTATTAAGTTACTATTTTTCTATTTTCTCGTTAATTATGGCTCTTATCTCTGTTACGTCCTTATACTTTCCTTTGACTTACTTACTTTGCTGTTCTTTAGTTGTTGACATCTTTTTAGTTTCATTTTGTTTTAATGCATATCATCTGTAACTTTTTAATCAGATGGTTTTTCCATAGAAAGTGTTCAGATAAAACTAAACATACCTCAGTATGAATACACAGCATACACAGTAAAACATGTTAGAAAACATTGCTCTGTTGAAATTACTCCACATAAGAGAATGATTTTTTTTTAGTAAAGATTTTACACCATCATCTGCATTTCTGTATTTAAAGATCTGGGGTAGGAGAGGACAATGACTTTCCTTTTAAAAAAAAATTTATTATACTTTAAATCCTGGGATACATGGTACAGAATGTGCAGATTTATTACATAGGTATCCATGTGCCATGGTGGTTTGCTGCACCCATCAATCCGTCATCTACATTAGGTATTTCTCCTAATGTTCTCCATCCCCTTGGCCCCCACCCCCAACAGGATCCCAGTGTGTGATGTTCCCCTCCTTGTACCCATATGTTCTCATAAGTGAGAGCGTGAGGTGTTTGGTTTTCTGTTCATGCATTAGCTTGCTGAGAATGATGGTTTCCAACTTCATCCATGTCCCTGCAAAGGACATGAACTCCTCCTTTTTTATGGCTGCATAGTATTTCATGGTGTATATGTGCCACATTTTCTTTATCCAGTCTATCATTAATGGGCATTTGGGTGGGTTCCAAGTCTTTGCTATTGTGAATAGTGCTGCAATAAATGTGTGTGTGTGCATGTGTCTTTATAGCAGAATGATTTATAATCTGATGAGTATATGCCCAGTAATGGGATTGCTGGGTCAAATGGTATTTCTGTTTCTAGATCCTTGAAGAATCACCACAGTTTTTCACAATGGTTGAACTAATTCACACTCCTACCAACAGTGTAAAAGCATTCCTATTTCACCACATCCTCTCCAGCATCTGTTGTTTCCTGACTTTTTAATGATCGCCATTCTAACTGGTGTGAGCTGGTATCTCATTGTGGTTTTGATTTGCATGTCTCTAATGACCAGTGATGATGAGCTTTTTTTCATGTTTGGCTGCATAAATGTCTTATTTTGAAAAGTGTCTGTTCATATCCTTCACCCACTTTTTGATGGGGTTGTTTTTTTCTTGTAAATGTGTTTAGATTCCTTGTAGATTCTGGGTATTAGCCCTTTGTCCGATGAATAGATTACAAAAGTTTTCTCCCATTACGTAGGTTGCCTGTTTACTCTGATAGTTTCTTTTGCTGTGCAGAAGCTCTTTAGCTTAGATTCCATTTGTCAGTTTTGGCTTTTGTTGCTATTGCTGTTGGTATTTTAGTCATGAAGTCTTTGCCCATGCCTATGTCCTGAATGGTATTGCCTAGGTTTTCTTCTAGTGTTTTGATGGTTTTAGGTCTTATGTTTAAATATTTAATCCATCTTGACTTAATTTTTGTATAAGGTGTAAGGAAGGGGTCCAGTTTCGGTTTTCTGCATATGGCTAGCCAGTTTTCATAACACCATTTATTAAATAGGGAATCCTTACCACATTACTTGTTTTTTTTTTCAGGTTTGTCAAAGATCAGATGGTTGTAGATATGTGATGTTATTTCTGAGGCCTCTGTTCTGTTCCATTGGTCTATATCTCTGTTTTTGGCATCAGTACCATGCTCTTTTGGTTACTGTAGCCTTGTAGTATAGTTCGAAGTCAGGTAGCATGATGCCTCCAGCTTTGTTCTTTTTGCTTAGGATTGTCCTGGCTATACGGGCTCTTTTTTGGTTCCGTATGAAATTTAAAGTAGTTTTTTCTAATTCTGTGAAGAAAGTCAGTGGTAGCTTGATGGGAATAGCATTGAACCTGTAAATTACTTTGGGCAGTATGGCCATTTTCATGGTATTGACTTTTCCTATCCATGAGCATGGAATGTTTTTCCACTTGTTTGTATCCTCTTTTATTTCCTTGAGCAGTGGTTTGTAGTTCTCCTTGAAGAGGTCCATCATATCCCTTATAAGTTGTATTCCTAGGTATTTTATTCTCTTTGTAGCAATTGTGAATGGGAGTTCACTCATTATTTGGCTCTGTTTGTCTATTATTGGCGTATAGGAATGCTTGTGATTTTTGCACACTGATTTTGTATCCTGAGACATTGTTGAAGTTGCTTATCAGCTTAAGGAGTTTTGGGGCTGAAATGATGGGGTTTTCTAAATACACAATCATGTCATCTGCAAACAGAGAAAATTTGACTTCCTTTCTTCCTATTTGAGTACCATTTATTTCTTTCTCTTGCCTGATTGCCCTGACCAGAACTTCCAATACTATGTTGAATAGGAGTTGTGAGAGAGGGCATCCTTGTCTTGTGTCGGTTTTAAAAGGGAATGCTTTCAGCATTAACCCATTCAATATGATATTGGCTGTGGGTTTGTCATAAATAGCTCTTATTATTTAGAGATACGTTCCATCAATACCTAGTTTATGGAGTTTTTTAGCATGAAAGGGTGTTGAATTTTTTCTGCATCTATTGAGATAGTAATGTGGTTTTAGTCATTGGTTCTGTTTATGTGATAGATTACATTTATTGATTTGCATATGTTGAACCAGACTTGCATCCCAGGAATGAAGCCATCTTGATTGTGGTGGATAAGCTTTTCGATGTGCTGCTGGATTAGGTTTGCCAGTATTTTATTGAGGATTTTTGTATCGATGTTCATCAGGGATCGTGGCCTGAAATTTTGTTTTTTTGTTGTGTCTCTGCCAGGTTTTGGTATCAGGATGATGCTGGCCTCCTAAAGTGAGTTAGGGAGGAGTCCCTCTTTTTCTGTCGTTTGGAATAGTTTTGGAAGGAATGGTACCAGCTCCTCTTTGAACCTCTGGTAGAATTCAGCTGTGAATCTGTCTAGTCCTGGGCTTTTTTTGGTTGTTAGCCTATTAATTATTGCCTCAATTTCAGAACTTATTATTGGTCTATTCAGGGATTCAAGTTCTTCCTGGTTTAGGCTTGGGAGGGTAATATGTCCAGGACTTATCCTTTTCTTCAGATTTTCTGGTTTATTTGCATAGAGGTGTTTATAGTATTTTCTGATGGTAGTTTATATTTCTGTGTGATCAGTGATCTCCCCTTTATCATTTTTTATTGTGTCTATTTGATTCTTCTCTCTTTTCTTCTTTATTAGTCTAACTAGCAGTCTATTTTGTTAATCTTTTCAGAAAACCAGCTCCTGGATTCATTGAGTTTTTGAAGCGTTTTTTTGTGTGTGTCTCTGTCTCCTTCAGTTTTGCTCTGATCTTAGTTAATTCTTGCCTTCTGCTAGCTTTTGAATGTATTTGCTCTTGCTTCTCTAGTTCTTTTAATTGTGATATTAGAGTGTCAATTTTAGATCTTTCCTGCTTTCTCTTGTGGGCATTTAGTGCTACAAATTTCCCTCTAGACACTGCTTTAGCTTTGTCCCAGAGATTCTGGTACGTAGTCTTTGTTCTCATTGGTTTCAAAGAACTTATTTATTTCTGCCTTAATTTCATTATTGAACCAGTAGTCATTCAGGAGCAGGTTGTTCAGTTTCCATGTAGTTGTGCAGTTTTGAGGGAGTTTCTTAATCCTGAGTTCTAATTTGATTGCGCTGTGATCTGAGAGATTGTTTGTTATGATTTTAATTCTTTTGCATTTGCAGAAGAGTGTTTTACTTCCAATTATGTGGTCAATTTTAGAATAAGTGTGATGTGGTGCTGAGAAGAACATGTATTCTGCTGATTCAGTGTGGAGAGTTCTATAGATGTCTATTTTGAGTAGAGGTCCACTTTGTCCAGCTGACTTCAAGTCCTGAATATCCTTCTTAATTTTCTGTCTCAATAATCTGGCTAATATTGACATTGGGGTGTTAAAGTCTCCCACTATTGTTGTGTGGGAGTCTAAGTCTCTTTGTGGGTCTCTAAGAACTTGCTTTATGAAGCTGGCTGTTCCTGTACTAGGTGTGTAGATATTTAGGATAGTTAGCTCTTCTTATTGCATCGATCCCTTTACCATTATGTGATGCCCTTCTTTGTGTTTTTTGATCTTTGTTGATTTAAAGTCTGTTTTATCAGAAACTAAGACTGCAAACCCTATTTTTTTTTTTTTTTTTGCTTTCCATTTTCTTGGTAAGTCTTCCTCCACCCGTTTATTTTGAGCCTATGTGTGTCTTTGCATGTGAGATGGGTTTCCTGAATAGAACACACCGATGGGTCTTGACTTTTTATCCAATTTGCCAGTCTGTGTTTTTCACTGGGGCATTTCACCCATTTACATTTATGTTTAATATTGTTATGTGTGAATTTGATCCTGTTATGATGCTAGCTGGTTAGTTTGCCCATTAGTTGATGCAGTTTCTTCATAGTGTCAATGGCCTTTACATTTTGGTATGTTTTTGCAGTGGCTAGTACTGGTTTTTCCTTTCCATATTTAGTGGTTCCTTCAGGAACTCTTATAATGAAGGCCTGGTGGTGACAAAATCCCTCAGTATTTGCTTGTCTGTAAAGGATTTTATTTCTCCTTCACTTATAAAGATTAATTTGGCTAGATATGAAATTCTGCATTGAAAATCATTTTTCTTTAAGAATGTTAAATATTGGCCCCCATTCTCTTCTGGCTTGTAGGGTTTCTGCAGAGAGATCTGCTGTTAGTCTCATGGGCTTCCCTTTGTGAGTAGTCTCATGGGCTTCTCTTTGTGAGTAACCTGAACTTTCTCTCTGGCTGCCCTAAACATTTTTTCCTTCATTTCAACCTTGGTGAAGCTGATGATGATGTGTCTTGGGGTTGGTGTTCTCAAGGAGTATCATTGTGGTGGTCTCTGTATTTCCTGAATTTGAATGTTGGCCTGTCTTGCTAGGTTGGGGAAGTTTTCCTGGATAATATCCTGAAGTGTGTTTTCCAACGTGGTTCCATTCTCCCCATCACTTTCAGGTACACTCATCAGATGTAGTTTTGGTCTTTTCACATAGTCCCATATTTCTTGGAGGCTTTACTCATTCCTTTTCATTCTTTTTTCTCTAATCTTGTCTTCATGCCTTATTTCATTAAGTTGATCTTCAATCTCTGATATCCTTTCTTCCACTTGATCAATTTGGTCATGGATAGTTGTGTATGCTTCACGAAGTTCTCATTCTGTGTTTTTCAGCTCCATCAGGTCATTTATGTTCTTCTGTAAACTGGTTATTCTAGTTACAAGTTGCTGTAATCTTTTATCAAGGTTCTTAGCTTCCTTGCATTGGGTTAGAACATGCTCCTTTTACTTGGAGCAGTTTGTTATTACCCACCTTCTGAAGCCTACTTCTGTTACTTGATCAAACTCATTCTCCATCCAGTTTTGTTTCCTTGCTGGCGAGGAGTTGTGATCCTTTGGAGGAGAAGAGGCATTCTAGTTTTTGGAATTTCCAGCCTTTTTGCCCTGGTTTTTCCTCATCTTCGGGGATTTATCTACCTGTGGTCTTTGTTGTTGGTGATCTTTGGATGCAGTTTTTGCGTGGACGTCCTTTTTGTTGATGTTGATGCTGTTGCTTTCTGTTAGTTTTCCTCCTACCAGTCAGGACCCCCTTCTCCATGTCTGCTGGAGTTTGCTGGAGGTCCACTCCAGACACGGTTTGCCTGAGTATCACCAGTGGAGGCTGTAGAACAGCAAATATTGCTGCCTGCTCCTTCCTGTGGAAGCTTCATCCCAGAGGGACACCCACCAGATGCCAGCGGGAGCTTTCCTGTAAGAGGTGTCTGTTGATGCCTGCTGCAAGGTGTCTCCCAGTCAGGAGGCACGGGAGTCAGAGACCCACTTGTGGCAGTCTCTCCCTTAGCAGATCTGGAGCGCTGTGCTGGGAGATCCACTGCTTTCTTCAGAGCCAGCAGGCAGGAATGTTTAAAAGTCTGCTGAAGCTGCGTGCACAGCCTCCCCTTCCCACAGGTGCTCTGTCCCAGGGAGATGGGAGTTTTATCTACAAGCCTGTGACCGAGGCTGCTGCCTTTCTTTCATAGATGCCCTGCCCAGAGAGGAGGAATCTGTAGAGGCAGTTTTGCTGCAATGGCTTTGTACCGCTGCAGTGGGATCCTACCAGTCCAAACTTCCCAGTGGCCTTGTCTACCCTGTGAGGGGAAAACCGCCTACTCATGCCTCAGTAATGGTGGACGACCCTATCCCCACCAAGCTTGAGCATCCCAGGTAGACTTCAGACTGCTGTGCTGGCAGCAAGAATTTCAAGCCAGTGGATCTGAGCTTATTGGGCTCCATGGGGGTGGGATCTGCTGAGCAAGACAACTTGACTCCCTGACTTCAGCCCCCTTTCCAGTGGAGTGAACGGTTCTGTTATGCTGGTGTTCCAGGTGCCACTGGAGTGTGAAAAATAACTCCTGCAGCTAGCTTGGTGTCTGCCCAAATGGCTGCCCAGTTTGTACTTGAAACCCACGGCCCTGGTGGTATAGGTACCCAAGGGAATCTCCTGGTCTGTGGGTTGCAGTGACCATGGGAAAAGCGTAGTATCTGGGTCGGATAGCACTGTCCATCATGGCACAGTCCATCACAGCTTCCCTTGGCTAGGGGAGGGCGTTCCCTGACCCCTTCTGCTTCCCAGGTGAGGCAACACCCTACCCTGCTTCTGCTCACCCTCCGTGGGCTGCATCCGCTGTCTAAACAGTCCCAATAAGATGAACCAGGTACCTTAGTTGAAAATGCAGAAATCACCTGCCTTCTGTGTTGGTCTCACTAGGAGCTGCAGACCGGAGCTATTCATATTTGGCCATCTTGTGTTGACATCTTTTGAGCCAGATATTTTATTTATCCTGATAACTGTTGTAGTGCTAAGACTTTTTTTGTTGATTGCTTTAAATGAACCCATAGATTCTAATATGTAGTGTTTATATTTTTAGAAAGTCTATAATCTCAGTGTTTTTCCCTTTTTACCTGTCATTTAATAGATGTTTTATATTAAGTTTCAATTTAAAAGTTTTTGTTTTTGTCAATGTCTAGTTTTATTGCGTTATGATCAGAGTTGTTTTTAATGTTTCTACCTTGAAATTAGAGACATTTTTAGTCTCACCTAGTATATGATGAGTTATTGTGAAAGTTTCACAATAACTTTGTAATGTGTTTTTACTTGAAAACAAGTAAAAACAAGTACATAATAAAATATGTACTTGAGAAGGTGTATTCTCCATTTTAAAAATGTAAATTTCAAAGTCTATTCATAAGATCTATCTTATTGAGAGTTTTTAACATGAATGGATGTTGAATTTTACTGAAAGCCTTTTCTGCATCTACTGAGATAATCATGTGGGTTTTGTCTTTAGTTCTGTTTTTTTAGACCAATGGAACAGAATAGAGAACTCAGAAATAAGACCACGCACCTATAATATAAGTATGATATTGCCTGTGGGTTTGTCACAAATAGCTCTTATTATTTTGAGATGTTCCATCAATACCTAGTTTATGGAATGTTTTTGTAAGCATGAAGTTGTGTTGAATTTTATCAAAGGCCTTTTCTGTATCTATTGAGATAATCATGTGGTTTTTGTCTTTAGTTCTGTTTATGTGATAAATCACATTTATTGATTTATATATGTGGAACCAACCTTGCATCCTGGGGATGAAGCCTGCTTGATCGTGGCGGATGAGCTTTTTAATGCACTGCTATATTCAGTTTGCCAGTATTTTGTTGAGGATTTCTGCATTAATGTTCATCAAGGATATTGGCCTAAAGTTTTCTTTTTTGTTGTATCCCTGCCAGATTTTTGTATCAGGATGATGCTAGCCTCATTGGGTAAGGGAGGAGTCCCTCCTTTCAGTTTTTTGGAATAGTTTTATTGAAAATGGTACCAGTTCTTCTTTGTACCTCTGGTAAAACTCAGCTTTGAATCGGTCTGGTCCTGGGCTTTTTTTGGTTAGTATGTTATTTATTACTACCTCAATTTCAGAATTTATTATTGGTCTTCAGGGATTCAGTTTCTTCCTGGTTCAGTCTTGGGAAGGTGTATTTGTCCAGGAATGTGTCTATTTCTTCTAGATTTTCTAGTTTATGTGCATAGAGGTATATATAGTATTCTCTGATGATTGTTTTTATTTCTGTGGAGTCAATGGTGATAATCCCCTTATCAATTCTGATTGTTCATTTGAATCTTCTCTCTCTTCTTCATTAGTCTAGTGTTCTATTTTATTAATTATTTCAAAATACCAGCTTCTGGATTCATTGATTTTTTTTTTCTCCGAAGGGTTTTTCATGTCTCTATCTCTTTCAGTTCAGCTCAACTCTGATCTTGGTTATTTCTTGTCTTCTGCTAGCTTTGGGGTTTGTTTGTTCTTGGTTCTCTAGTTCATTTAGTCATGATGTTAGGTTGTTAACTTGAGAACTTTTTACCTTTTTGTTGTGGGCATATGGTGCTATAAATTTCCCTCTTAACACAACTTTAGCTGTGTTCTAAAGATTCTGATACATTGTATCTTTTTTCTTAATCGTTTAGAAGAACTTCTTGGTTTCTACCTTAATTTCATTATTTACCCAAGAGTCATTCAGGAGCAGGTTATTCAATTTCTACATCCCTTCATGTTAAAAACTCTCAAACTAGGTGTTGAAGGAACATGACTCAATAAGAGCCATATATGGCAAACCCACAGACAATATCATACTGAATGGGCAAAAGCTGAAAGCATTCCCTTTGAAAACCAGCACAAGACACGGATGCCCTCTCACCACTCTTATTTGGCATGATATTGGAAGTTCTGGCCAGGGCAGTCAGGCAGAGAAAGAAATAAATGTATTCAAATAGGAAGAGGGGAAGTCAGACAATCTTTGTTTGCAGATGACATGATACTATACCTAGAAAATCCCATCATCTGAGCCTTAAAACCTTCTTAAGTTGATATGCAACTTCAGCAAATTCTCAGAATACAAAATCAGTGTGCAAAAATAGCAAGCATTGCTGTACACAATTGACAGGCAAGCTGAGAGCCAAATCATGAATGAACTCTAATTCAAAATTACTGCAAAAAGAATAAAATACCTAGAAATACAGCTAACAAGGAAAGTGAAGGACCTCTTCAAGGAGAATTACAAAGCATTGGCAAAGAAATTAGATGACACAGATAGAAAAACGTTCCATTCTCATGGATAGGCAGAATCAATACCATGAAAATGGCCATACTGCCCAAAGTAATTTATAGATTCAATGCTATTCCCGTCAAACTACCATTGACATTCTTCACAGGATTGGAAATAGTATTTTAAAACTGATATGGACCCCAAAAAAGAGCCTGAATAGCCAAGACCATCCTAAGCAAAATGAACAAAGCTGGAGGCATCATGCTACCTGACTTCAAGCATTACTACAAAGCTAGAGTAACCAAAGAAGCGTGGTTCTTGTATAACAACAGGCACTTAGACCAATGGAACAGAATAGAGAACTCAGAAATAAGAGCACACACCTGCAATCATCTGATCTTTGACAAACCTGACAAAAGCATTGGGGAAATGATACCCTATTTAATAAATGGTGCTAGGAGAACTGGTAAGCCATATCCAGCAAATTGAAACCGGACCCCTTCCTTACACCATATTAAAAAATAAACTCAAGATGGATTGAAGACTTAAATTATGTAAAATCCAAAACTACAAAAACCCTAGAAGAAAATATAGGCAATACTATTCAAGACATAGGCGTGGGCAAAGATTTTATGACAAAAACATCAGAAGTAATTGAAATGAAAGTAAATACTGACAAATGGGATCTAATTAAACTAAAGAGCTTCTGCACAGCAAAAGAATCTGTCATCAGAAGTAAACAGACAACCTACAGTATAGGATATAATTTTTGCAATCTATCCACCTGACAAAGGTCTAATATCCAGCATCTACAAGGAACTTAAATTTACAAGAAAAAAACAACCCCATTAAAAGTGGGCAAAAGACATGAACAGACACTTTTCAAAAGAAGATATACATGTGGCCAAGAAACATGAAAAAAAGCTCAACATCACTGATCTTTAGAGAAATGCAAATCAAAACCACAGTGAGATACTATCTCACACCAGTCAGAATGTCTCTTATTCGCAATAAAAAAACAGCAGATGCTAGCAAGGTTTTGGAGAAAAAGGAACACTTTATACTCCCACCAACAGTGTGAAATTAGTTCAACCATTATGGGAGACAGTGTGGCAATTCCTCAAAGACCTAGAGGCAGAAGTGCTATTTGGCTCAGCAATCTGATTACCCAGTGGAATGTAAATCATTCTATTATAAAGATGCATGCATGCATATGTTCATTACCGCACTATTCACAATAGCAAAGACATGGAATCTACCTAAATGCCCATCAATGATAAACTGAATAAGACAATGTAATACATATATACATGTATATTTTATATATATACATGTATGTATATATATGTGTGTGTGTATACACACACACACACACACACACACCATGGAATACTATACGGCCATAAAAAGGAACAAGATCATGTCCTTTGCAGGGACATGGATATAGTTGGAAGCCATTATCCTCAGCAAATGAATACAGGAACAGAAAACCAAACACCACATTTTCTCACTTATAAGTGGGAGCTGAATAATGAGAACACATGGACACTTGGAGGGGAACAACACACACTAGGGGCCTATAGTAGGTTTGGGGGTGGGAGGAGGGGGTGGGAGCAGCAGGAAGAATAGAAGAATAGCTAGTGGAATGCTGAGGGCTCAATACCTAGATAATGGGATGATCTTTGCAGCAAACCACCATGGCACATGTTTACCTATGTAACAAACCTGCACATCCTACACATGTACCCTGAACTTAAAAGTTGGAAATCAAAAAGAAATCTACCTTTATGATTATACTGTTTAGGTGCAACCTCTTATTCTTGCTGTTATATCCTTTCCTGTTCACTCTGTGTGTCATGGGCTGAGCGTGGTATATGAAAGTCTCTTATTCCTCTACTGTTAGTGTGTTTCTACTGCCTCCCATCAATGTCTGTAATTTCGCTTCCTAATGGCTACTGAAATTCATAAGTATCATATCTTCATTGTGAATTCTGACTTATTGTATCTAATTTTAGTTTGCCTCATATTTGAATCAGCCCCTCTTCTTTTTGATTATCTCACAAATCCTATGAAATACTTAACTTTGCTACAAAGAAGGCATACTAATTTGTATATAACAAAGGTTCTGCCTTCATTGAACTCCTAGCCTCCCTCTATCACCCGGGGGATAGATGAATCCCTACTAATTATGTAATAAAGGTAAGACTATGAAAGGTATTATAAAAATAAATGCATAAATAATACAACAACTACAAAGGATTCTGGGTATTAATGTAGTACAGTAAAGAACAAACAGATTTCCCAATAATGGGCTAGATCCTTTTTTAGTTTGTCCTAGGAAGAGTAAGTATTGACTCCTTAATCCCCTCAAAAAAACAAAAACAACAACCTTGGAATAAAGATTGCCAGCAGTAAGCACACTATCAGAGTAAATTATTAATTCAACTTACAGTGTATCTAAACAGAGATGAAGAAATCATGAACTGGGACAGAGATAAGCAAATCATGGATTGTAGCAGAGAACTCAAAGATACCTAAAAGAGAATCGCCATTAGGTCTATAAGGCTGATTGGACTTTGCAAGTGTCAGAAAGTATTATATCATTACAAAGTAGGGGTAGTTATTGAAGAGAGAATTGAAAAGAAATATGGGAGAGTTTATCGATATCTCAATGTTTTATATATGCTTATGATAAAATTTATTTAAATAGATTTTTAAAAAGTTATATATATACATAAAACAAACGTTCCCTATTTATATAGATTCATGCTACGATGTCATCATAAAGTTAATATAACTAGTAAGAAAATAAAAATAGATCCAGCTAAAAAATATAGGGTATCTTTAAAAGGTGAAGATTAAAAAACTGTTGTATCAAATGGGAGGCCTATATGCTCCAACACAGAGTTATAGACTTCCCAGGTCAAGGAGAAGCAAGGATGGCAGTGGGCTTAAGAGGATGCACTTCGTCATTCATAAGGGATATCTGGTTCAACCTATCACTGTTCCGGAGAGTCTGCCTACATGATCGCCAGCTCTTCTGTTGCAAGTAACTGTTACGTAACATCCCCAACAAATCTCTTGTTTACCGTAAGGGTGGGTGAATGGGAGGTAACCCACCTAAGTGTACTCTCTCCATAGCTGGACTTGTTCTGGGTCTTATTCAAGTATATGGATGAAAAAGCAACTGTATGAAGGGGTTTTTTAAATATATTTATTCTTTCCTTTAAGACAGCAATATATAAAATTAGAGAACATAAAAGTTAAGCATGCTATGGATTAGTACTATAAAATTATGTTTAAATGAACACATTTTAACATCTAGGTGTAATTTTTAAAAGGAAAAATGATCTCTATGAATATGAAACACAATGGAACATAGTTTACGTTCTAACTATTTGAAAATGTTAAGTGATATGAGGTAAATCTTATACATAAGTATACTTGGCTAACTTTATTTTCTACTGAAAACTGCATTCCATATTATAAAAAGAAGCTTAAATGTTAGAGTTTTGAGGTGAATCTAAAAGATGTCAGTGGTAGTTACTATTAAATATGTATGAGCCCACTAGTAAGGACAAATCATTTTCTTAATCTATTTCACTAATAGAAATAATTTATAAGTACATCATTAATTATTTACATTTTCCTGGTATTATGTTTGCATTAATAATTTAAAAATATATAATCATCTATTAAATCATCTAAATATGATTTAACTTCATTTATCTTTTGTTACACAAATAGCAAGTTGATCATTAACTATAGTCATACAAAACAAGGTATGCCACTATAACAAACTTGGATATTTAGAAAGAGTGGTGACAATAGCCTGCTTGTCTTTTTCCTCAATATTTGGTTTAATTAATATTCTTAAGAAAGTTTTTGGTTTCTGACCTGTAAGTCTACTAGCTACTGTAGACCCTTGAGGTCCCTGGCATGTAGAAAGCAAGTTTCTTTCTACAGGCTGCCAATTAACTCTGTGACCTCAGAGTCAAATGCCTTTACACAGCAAGTAAAGACTTTTTATTTATTGTTTTTCTCTGGGCCACGTTAAACATCCTCATTGAGAAAAGATATCCTGCTAAACAAAATGCTTATCATGACAACTTTGTCCCTTCTCAGATATATCATAACACCCAGAGCTCCTAGAGTTTCACAGTCCTGTAGTTACATCTGGAGTTACAACCAGAAGATAGTATCATAACAATAACTTGACCTACAATAATTTTTTTCCCTTGAGAAGCCTTTTAGGAAAGTCTTAACAGGCTGTTCAGAAAAGGCTCAATGTGTAGGATACTAGGGGTAAAGGCCAAGTTATCAGCTGATTTTTTTTTTTAGAAGCACACTTTATGTATATTACATGTTTGATAATGAGTCAAGGTATGGGCAAAAATAACATGAATTGTAAAAATCATCAGTGTGAAAATATTTGTGCTGCAATCTCTGATTACTATGCTCTGTTACAGACTGTTATGTGCTTAATTATATCCTTCCAAAATGCATATGTTGATGTCTTAACCTCAGTATCACAGCATGTGACTGTACTTGGAGGGTTTAGACCAGGCACAGTGGCTCAGGCCTGTAATCCCTCTACTTTGGGAGGCTGAGATGGGTGGATCTCCTGAGGTCGGGAGTTCGAGACCAGCCTGACCAACATGGCAAAACCGCGTCTCTACTAAAAATACAAAAATAAGGCAGGCCTGGTGTTGCATGCCTGTAATCCTAGCTACTTGGGAGCCTGAGGCAGGAGAAACGTTTGAACTTGGGAGGCAGAGTTTGCAGTGAGCCGAGATCGTGCCATCGCACTTTAGCCTGGGCAACAATAGTGAAACTCCGTCTCAAAAAAAAAAAAGTGTTTAAGGAGGTAAAATCTGGTCATAAGCATGGGTGCTAATCCAATATGACTAGTGTCCTTAAAAGAGGAGATTAGGACATACACACACACATACAGGGAAGACCATGTGAAGACCTAGAAGGAAGGCAGACATCTGTAAGTCAAGAAGAATAGTTTCAGAAGCCCTCTCTGTTGACACCTTGATCTCAGAATTTTAGCCTCCAGAACTGTGAAAATTGATTTCTGTTGTTTAAAGTATCTAGTACTTTGTTTTGGCAGCCTTAGCAAACTAATATATGGACCTTTTCTCATTCAGAAATCCCAGTTCATATTCTGGGCTTGTAATTCCAATTGTTCAGATCCAGTGTCCTCATATGGGACACTAGAAGCAAGACCTGAAGACGGTGATTTTTCCTTGTTTACAGAGTAGTAGCAGAGGGAATTTAGAGTCCAAACTTTAATTGCTTACCATTTTGGCTTTGAGCAATAATACCATTTGTAATGCTTAGTTTAAGGAAGACAGTTTATGCAAATAACCTTTTTGAATGCTTTATTAACAGAGTCTTTCTCCAACCTTTCCTGACAGCCTGAATACCACTGGGTGTTCAAGCTAATCTGAAGGTTAAACCTCTCTGTAGGGTTCTAAAATAAAGCTTTGACATGGCCCCAAACTCAGAATCTTTGGGAAAGAAACTGCTATTTTCACATATTCAGAAACTTGCCCTAATGCAAGAGATCTATATATCTCTACATTTATATCTATATTAATTCTATAAATAAGCCCATGGACTATTCCAAGTAACAGAGACCTCAGTTTTGTTAATTTAGTGGCTCATTCTCTGATAATCTTGACCTTGATGCCCCTATAATTTTTGAACCTGTAATTAGACATGCTAAGTATGCAAAGCTATTTACTGATTTCCAGTTATGCTGTTTCAGGTTACAAATGTGAAAAAAATCAACTGCTTCCATAGCAAGATGACCCAAGGGGCCACTTTAGGACAATGGGAGCTACTGTGCATAAGAAATAGGGCTGATGGCAACATGTATATCTTTTTAATTTGAGGATTATGTTGGAAATGAAACATAGTCTCCAAGGTGAACAAGTGCTTTTGCTGGAGTACTTAACCCTAACTATGAAACTAGCATAAATTACCTGATTGTTATTAACTGGTGTTTAACTTCTCTGCACTTTTAACACTTATTATATTGGAAATTATGTTCTTTAAAAAAAAAACTTATTCATAGGTGATTAGAATGCCCTTTTCTTTTATATTTAATGTTTTAAAATCATGTACATTGAGTACCCACCAACATATCAATTATTTAGTCATTACAAACGTGGGTGAGAAGCCATTACGATGGTAATGAGGACACAGTCCAAGTGTAAAAGGAAGTTCCTTAAATTGCAGCAATGAGCTATGGAAATGATATTAAATTGTTCATTTCAAAAAAAGATTTTCATAGAGATTCCCTAAACTGGATGGTAACATGGAATATGCAACAGCAGCAAATACTTACACTCGCAGAGAGCTACGGCATTGGGAAATCATTCTGTTGTATCAATAGGAAGTTATTCTCTGAACTCTCCTCTAATTTTTGGGTATTTAATGACTGAATGCTATTTAATTGGGAAAAGTTCTTCATAAGAAGGTAGTGTGACCCAAATTTTTGAAAGAAGAAAATATTTTACTCCTTCAGGAAGTCATTTCTAGATAGAATTCTTAAGAGCATAGCATAATGAAGGTGGGATACCCCGTAAATCTCTGGATTTGCTTAGGTAATATCACAAATAGGATGAAATAAGCCCTCTGTCCAGGAAAAAAATAACTATTTAAAAACCTAAAATCGCTATGAACATTTCCAAGTCTCGCTAAGATTTTTTCTGGAAATAATAAAACAGTCATACCCTAATACCTGGGTAAATCAATACGACAGTATATTATTGTCTATATAAACAATGGAACATTTTCAATGCAGTCATTCCTCTGGGCCACTTAGAAAAGAGGCAATGACATTAGCGTGCAACCAAATAACGTCCTTCAAACAATACTTTTTTCTTTTTTTTTTTTCTTTACTAAAAATCATTTCCAGAATTGTTAGCAGATCATTTGAGCAGATAGTGGAAGAGTGAGGGGGGAAGAAGCAGCCACGGAATTTGGTCAGGAGAAAAAAGGGATCCCAGCCAGGCACAGTGGTACCTCCCTCTAGTCCCAGCTACTCAGAGGCTGAGGAGGAAAGATTGCTTGAGCCTGGGAGTTTGAGTCCAGCACCAGGCTAATTTTTTCTTTTATTTTTGCAGAGACCAAGTCTCACTGTATTGACCAGTCTTGTCTCTAACTCATGATCTCAAGCGATCCTCCTGCCTTGACCTCCCAAAGTGCTGGGATTTCGAGTGTGAGCCATTGCACCCAGATAATATCTACTTTAAAGATACAAATCTGTTTTTTTTTTACATTAAAAAAGCCAGAAATTATGATTTTAATGTGAATTTCCCAATTTGTAAGCATTGGCACTCATCATAATTATTTAGTGTATAATGGCACAGCCAACACTATGCTAGCTAAATAAAATATGCATAAGCCAAATCTGGTCTATGGACTACCAGTTGAAGACCTCTGATTTACATTAATGTGATACATATATTCCCATAAAGAGAGTTAAATATAATTTGTAAGTATTGAGCGTGTGTGTGTGTGTGTGTGTGTGTGTGTGTGTGTGTGTGTGTGTGTGTGTGTGTGTGTGTGTGTGTGTGTGTTGAGTGGAGGGTTGAAGAGAGAGAGCTATCATCTAAATTATAGAAAATCAAGGTGATTTTAATAAGAATAGTTTCTAAATAATGGACTGATAAGAAGTCCATCTACAAATTAACAAGTACAGGTAAATCCCAGAAGAACAAATAGCAACAATCCATTGAGATTAAGATTTAATATATGTATCGTCTATATAGAATTGATTAAAAGATTCTATATAGCATACAACCTTCAGTAATAAGAAAAATAATTAGAAAAAGTCAGCTTTAATTTTGAATACTACTACTTGATCACCACTATCTTTATTACTTGCTACCTATTATCACACTAGGTATCTGTCATTGTTCTCAGTATCTCAAATGCATTGTATAATTTAATCCTTATGATAACTCAATCAAGAATAGGCACTACTTTATCCCATTTTAGAGTTCAGGAAAATAAGTCTTAGAGAGTTTGGGTCATTTATCAACAAAGGTAACTATTTCACATTTTTTCCTTGCAATCTGGTAGCCTATAGGAGCAATATGTGTTTCAGTTAGTCATTAGAAGGTTTTTAGTTTTGTTTTTTATTTTATTTTTCGAGATGGATTTTCATTCTTACTGCCCAGGCTGGATGGAGTGCAATGGTGCAATCTCGGCTCACAGCAACCTCTGCCTCCCGGATTCAAGTGATTCTCCTGCCTCAGCCTCCCGAGTAGCTGGGATTACAGGCAGGCACCACAACACCTGGCTAATTTTGTGTTTTTTAGTAGAGACAGGGTTTCTCCATGTTGGTCAGGCTGGTCTCAAATTCCCAACCTCTGGTGATCTGCCTGCCTCAGCCTCCCAAAGTGTTAGGATTACAGGTGTGAGCCACCACACCCAGCCAGTCAGAAGATTTTAAAAATTTGAGCTTTTTGGATACCATTTGAATAGTTAAATACTTCTCAGGTCTTCATTATCCACACATTTCTTGTGTTACATATAGTGGAATCACTCATGAGTGTTACACGAGCCTCATACTCCTCTCCTTACCTCTTTCTAATCTCCTCCAAAAATGTGCCAGAAAATTGATATGAAATGGCAAATGCATCTAGTCTGTATATGGCATCTGATATTGGTAAGTGTGCTTCCCTTCTTGTGATATAATTCATCCCCTCCAAATCTCATGTTGAAATGTGATCCCTAATGTTGGAGGTGGGGCCTAGTGGGAGGTTTCTGGGTCTTGGGGGCGAATTCCTCATGACTGGCTTGGTGCCCTCCCTGTGGTAATGAGTGGGTTCTCACTCTCTTAGTTCACGGGAGAGCTGGTTGTTTAAAAGAGCATGGCATCTATCTTGCTCCCTCTCTTGCTGTGTGACACATTGGATCCCCTCTCTCTTCTGCCATGATTGGATGCTCCCTGAAGCCTCACCGGAAGCATATGCTGGCACCATCCTTCATATATATCCTGCAGAACCATCAGCCAAATAAGCTTCTCTTTTTTAAATATAAATTACCCAGTCTCAGCTACTCCTTTATAGCAACAGAAAACAGACTAACATACCTTGAAATCATGATGCTTCTGGACAATGTTACTCTTTGGGAAATATTGGGAACTAGCCTTCAACTCCCTTAAGCCCTTTTTCTTTTAAAACAGAGACTTGGGGATAGACAATGCTGTACAACTTTTTAAAGAAGGCAAATGATCTCATTACTGACTAATATAGTGAAATGCATCTAGCTAGTTGAATTTCAGTGTAGTGATGTGCATCTGGCTGAACTTGAATTTAAAGCTATCATAGGTTTTATACTATGATCTTTACAGCTTTATCTTTTCAAAACTAAATGGCTATGTATATGTATGCTAATACAGTTTATGCATACGTGTCTTATGCCTTATATAGGTCCTTACAAATAACCTTTTGATGGTACTATCAACATGTGCTCCTACATTTCAGACTTGAGACATGGGGGTTTTAGAAGCTCTTAGTGAGCTGGTACCAGTTTGGAGAATTAAGGAGAACATAATGGTTTCTTATCCTTAGTCTTAAATTGCTTTGACACTGGAGCTGATGAGAAATAAGTCAGTTTCCAGACGGAGGGGTTAAAGTAGGAGTGTAGTTTTCTATTGCTGTGTAACAAATCACCACTAGTTTAAAGACTTAAAAGAACACTCATTTATTATATATTTTTGTAGGTTGGAAGTCTGGGTATGGACTAACTGGACCTCTCTGCTTAGGGTTTCATCATACTGCAATAAATGTGCTGATTGGGGGTGCACTTTCATCTGTGGTTCAGAGTTTCCATGTAGTCTCATTGAATGTTGGCAGAATTCATTTCCTTCCAGCTGTATCAGTAACAACCCCATTTGCTTACTGGTTGTTCTCAGCTACTAGAGGCAGCCTAGCCTGCTGTTCTGTGCCATGTGACCCTCTCCACAATGCAGCACTTGGTACCTCTTAGGCCAACAAGACAGCATCCACCACAGCTTTTAATTTCTGACTCCTCTCCTCTTTGACCTCCAGGTCCTTTTTGTAAAAAGACTCACCTTATTATATCAGGGCCACCCTTTCTCAAAGACAGGGAGTCATACAGGGTGTGAACATCAAAGGGCCAGGAACTTGGAGCCATCTAAGGCTTCCACCCCCTACAGCAGGGGAATTAAGAATCTTGCCATAGGAGCCCCACTAATAATTGTTAGTGCTTTTTTTCAAGTTACATTTGCCAGGAATAAAATGAAATAATGTGTGTGGGTTTGATTGCTCCATGGCTCCATGAGACTCATTCACGCAGATTTGAAAATCTAACATTGTCACTGTTGTGTAGATCTATTTATGCAAACTTAAAAAAAAAAATCATAAAATAGAATTTAAAAATAATATTGTATAAAATAACTTTTGCCATGTCCAGAATGTCTACTGAATACAGCTATTTTTCTATTCTTTAATTCATATTTAAATTTGATTAGACTTGGCCTAAATAACTTTCTGGGTGGTAATATACATTCCACATGGCCTTAAAGTTAAATATTTTATCTAATAAGCGAGTTATATTTTACATGACAATTTGAATAACTACTATTGATTCTTGATTACATTAATATCTATATTTATGCTGCCATAAACAATGTTTATGGCACTTTAATTGATAACAGTATTAGTGGTACCTACTTATAAGACCTGCAATTATATTGCTATAAAGGTAATTTATAGTTAGAGGAATAGTATCTAACCTGCATCTTAAATCCATAAAGCAATGTTTTTTTCATCAAAAGTGGGGGCTAAAGTAATTATTTAAAATATTTTGTTTAATTGGCAAGGATAGTAACTGAAATTTTTTTTCCTCTTAGGACCTGGCCAACTTATAACATTTGTTACCTATTTTCTCTGTTATTTTAAAGATTATCCTAGTATGAGTTGGTTAAAAAAAGTGATACTGATGGATTTTGTTTAGCAAATCTGTGATTTGGGTGTTTTTGATTTTTTACCGGTAAATAGCTTATAGATCTTTAATAGGTAATGTTTTAGCATTTTTCCTTGGGTTCATTTATAATGTAAGTGGATGGACTGTCAACTTTTGATTTGATATTCAGAAGCTTATTTTTCTTTTTGGCTTGCTTTTTTTTTTAAGAGTATTAAATGTTATTTGTATAGAATAACAAACATCAACAAAGAATAATTTTTTTAAAAGTGCCTCTCTCAGTGTGTAATGCCATTTTAGTCTGCATGAAAATAATAGTATGATTCTGAGAAAATACTTGCTTGAATAAGGTAAATAAAACTTCAGAGCTTTCTTTAAAGAATAACAGCCTGTCTGATCATGAGTGTTTCTCTTATGAAAAACACTCTGAAATTTTTCCTCCCATCTCACAAATGATGGTTTGACCTAAAAAAAAAATTCTGAAGTTTCTTTCAAAAGCTATTTGAGTGTTTTACACTGCAGTGTGTTTATTAAATAACTGTAACATAACTATAAAAAGTGTACCCTTTCCCCACCAAAAATATAGCCAGACACAATTTTCTCTTCTGAATGAATATATCCTAATAGTATCCTTTTAATTTTATATTATATGTTATATATTATATAATTATATATTATACATTATATTAAATTATATATTATATATTATATAATTTTATATTAATTTTATTTTAAATTAATTATATATTATATAATTTTATTATATAATTTTATTATATAATAAATTTTATTATATAAAATTTTATTATATAATAAATTTTATTATATAAGTTTATTATATAATAAATTTTTATTATATAATTATTACTATAATTAATTATATATTATATAATTTTATATTAATTTTATTATTTTATTAATTATAATTAATTATATATTATATATTATATAAATTATATAATTATATATTACACATTATATTAAATTATATATTATACATTATATTAAATTATATGTTATATATTATATAATTATATGTTATATATTATATAATTATATATATATTATATATAAATACATTATATATTATATATAAATGTAAATATATTATATAAATATGTTATATAAATATTTTAACATATATTTTATATATAATATATGTTATATAACATATAATTATATATATTATAAAATATATATTTAATATATATTATATATTAATTTAATTTATATTAAATATATATTATATCCTAATATATCCTAATAATATGCCTTTTAATTTTCATCTTAATTTCAAGAAATCACAGACCAAAATAACAAGGTCTTAAAACAATGAGATGATTAAAACTTTACACATATAAACCTGTGGTAGCTATTCTATTGGTAGTTCCATTGGTTGGTTATTTAGTTGACCATTTTGAGCAAATAATTTTACTGACTTGGAATATAGATTTTCCTGATCCCAAAATAAATTTATGCACATGAATTTAAAAACATATGTAATTTTTAAAATTTCAAATGCTTTTCATCCCACTTCAGTTTGATAATTAATGTTATACCTGAGATAAGATTTAAAATCAATTGTTTTTATTTTTGTTTTGGGCCCTTGTTTTTTAACAGTCTGAGGGCAATTGCAAAAAATTGGAGAGATCAAGAAAGAATTTTAGCCAATATTTAACTACTGTAAAAATCACATTTTGTTTTGATTTCATTTTTTAAACTCTAACTTGTCAATTTCCAGGAAAAGCAGAAATGTACAGTAAAATGCTCGCAACCAAGTCTAATCTCAGCATAAAACTTACTGTCAGCATGAATAAAATGCTTGTGCTATAAAAATATATGAATATCTATAGCCAGCTCTGAGTTTTCACAAATTATTCACAAAACACAAGAAAGAACCTAAAGGAAAGTTGAATGTTTATTTTTTGTAATAGAAAACAAATAGCTTGGTAACAAGATTAGAGGTTACAATGAATAAGAACTTAAATAAAATTAACATTTCTAAAGGGAAATTGGTGAGGTTAAGTGACTGGAACTGTCCATTACCCCAAATTTATGTAGCAAGGGTTCATTAACTTCAAATAAGGGGATTCATACTCTATTTAATAAGGTATCACATGGAGTTCCTTTCCATTTACAGTATGTTCCTAAAGGTGAAAACAGCAGGAAAACGAAATTACTTCATTTACCGGAATTACAGCTTCTTTTGTATAAAACTTTAATCATTTTATATATGACAACCTTATGCTTAATGTTTTTAGAATATTCTTCATAAAATATTATTTAGCAAAAGCATACTCTCCCACTGAGCGCATTGCTGCTTTCAATGGCTGTGCTAATCTAGTTTGAATATATGCAGCATTTAATCTTAATTATGATGCCGAAGTCTATACAATGTTAATTATTCATTTCGTATGCTCCCTCCACTTTATTGTAACTCCTAATTTGCTTAACGAAATGTAGCTTTTAATTAGAACTGTGGAATTGTTGGGGCAAGGTGCTGTTCTGAGTGTGTGCATGTGGGTGTGTGAGCGAGTGTGCATGCTTTCCACTGGTCTGGAAATGCATAAGGGGAGAAGCGTAGTGTAGAAGTCACAGAAGTTAGTGTCTGTAATTCAAAAGATAAAATTCCTGGTAGGTGTAATTTCCTTCTGAGGTAACTGTTTCTTCCTTTCTTAGAGTTGAAAAGGAAAGTAGAGATACCTGGTTACCATTTTAATAACGGACAATCATTGGGCTGTAGTTAGTGAGTACATCTCTAAATATTGGCGTGGCAGATCACACACAAAAAAGCACATGCCAAGGAAATTAGCTGATCAAGCCTTTTTTTAATCTGTGTCATCAAGAATATCTGACTGAAGTAGTATATTAGTAATGTTTGTGTGTTTATTCAACTCATGACATAAATTATATAACACAAAACAGTTTGTAAGAAAACTCCAAAAAGTGATATATATTTGCTTAAAGTCTAAATGCTTGATATTTTTCAATGTTTCCCTAATTTTTGTTATTTTGTGGATGTTAATTTTAAAATACTTTAATAGTTTTTATTTAAAAAGTTTTAAAATTTAAAATCATAAGTAAAACTTTATATTCCTGCTTTACAAAGAAATCATTATTTTAAAATAAATTGAAAATTACTAAAGTTTTTCATTCACAGTTTATCACCATACAGTCACCAACAGACCCATTCTACACCTGTTTAAACAGTGTACACACCAACTTAGAATTCTAGGAATGAAGCCAAATATCTCTAAAATTATGCCCTGGATAAGTTGTACATAAAGACACGGGATTATAATGTTTTATATACATTTTCTATAAATTTTGAGAAAGCTCACTTAAAATCTACAACAAAAAAGCCCGTAAGATCGTAATGATACCTGTTGGTAATTCTGTATACTAATATATCGTGTACAAAAATGATGTTACGGTTGTGAAATAAAATTTTAAACTGATTAATTGTATCTAGATAGCTATTATCTTCCAAATAGATGGTCATATATTTCCTCAAAAAAATCTAGATTGACTTATGGATACATAAAGATACAGAATATCCTAATCAAACTGATAGTATTCTTTCCTAATAAATATGTTTGGCAAGTGAATTAGTGAAAGGAATTAGTTTTGTCCTTAAACTCGACTTAAGGCATGAAATAAACAACTGCATATTTCTGATTTTAGTAGTCATATCAACTGTTAGTGTAGTCTTCATCTTCTTACAGGACACCGCTTTACTCATTAAGTTCCTTTTTTAAAAAGTCAAGTGTAATTATTTAATATTTTCTGTTTCATTTCTAATGTGTGTAATAGCAACAATGTATTGAGCTGTCCTTTAATTTTAGGATTACCCACGTGGTAGCTACCATTATTAGTCCCACTTTACAGATGAAAATTAGAAATTTAGGAGAAATGAGTGACATCTAAGATCATCTAAGATTTCAACCCAGGCCTGACTCCAGAGCCTGTGCTCTCAACTGCGTGCTGTCTGCCTTCATTTAGTTATAACCTCAGTTCTGTGTCCACTAACATTCAGTGCAACCAAACCCTGTTTCTAAAGGCGGGACTCTTTGATCTAGATCTCCATTCTCCTTGGATCCCTATATTCACTTATACAGAGGTTAAATCTTCATCTTGTATCAAAAGAATAGCTGGGTTAAAGCAAGTGACTATGAATGATTGTGAATATTGGTACTGTTTGGTAAAAATTCTAACAATGAAAAAGATTCATCTGAGAGGAGAGAAGGAGTAATTATACCCTAATTTAAGAATACTATATGTATTCACATATTAAGATTTTGTTTCTGGTCAGCAAACATTTTTCTCCTGTTACTTTCTGCTTCACTAAATAAGATATGAGACTGTATGATATTTATGTGGTTAGGTGCACAGAATCTGCAGTCAAGCTGTGTGTGTTTAAACTTCATCTCTGCTGCTTACTAGCCTAGGAAGCTCCAGGAGTTGACACAACCTCTTTTGTGCCTCACTTTCTTCATCTGTAAAATGTGTGTAATATTTCTTACCCCATAGAATGGCTTGAGGATAAAATGTTTTACTAGATGCCAAGTGTTATAAACAGTCACTGAAACATTGTCCTTCGTGTATTAAGTGTTTGCTTTTACTCACAGAATCTAAGATGCCGATTTTAAGGAATGTCTAGATTTTAGGAGACATTAAAATGTTAAAAGAATTTCTTAGATTTTATGAAATACACTATTTTTAAGTTATAAACTGCTAAGACTAGTCTGCATACAATATCTTTTTGCCTTAAGACTTAGAACTCTAAGTCAATACGTCTTGTTGTAAAAAAGTCTACTTTTATTTATTATGTCTGTTTTAAATATCTTAACAATATTCATGAAATTGTTCAGGTAAAACTTCTGCTATCAAGAAACATAAACACAAAGAAATTGCTAATGATATTGAGGGGCATTAGCTGAGCCAGTTTTTATATATACCCAAATCCCCTGGATAATTCCAAAGCATCCAATTATGTTTTTTTCTTCATAAATCACATAAGCTTAGCTAGCATCCCATAAAATTTAAGATTCCTGGAAACAAAGCACAAAAGATAATAACTTCTCTTATTTTTATTTCCATCGTCCATGTGCTACTCACCTCATAACCTTTTCTTAAGAAAAAAAGGAGATTCTTTCAATTTCTGCTTTTAATCTCACCATAAGTATTTCCCGTTGTATTCACTCATAAGCTTTTCTATCTCCTTAATAACTATTTAGTTTTGCTCCTAATTCTTTCACTCTGCCCAGTCCCAGAGACTATCTAACTAATCTTGAGATGTGCGCTTAGTGATGAGTACTGTAAGCCAATTTTCTTTTATTGAACTTTTACACCCTGGGGAATTCCCAAAGATTGTGAAGCTCTATGGAGCTTTTCTGAAACATAAGCCTGCCTACCCCTTCTGTCCCTCTCTTTGAAATGAAAAGCTCTAGCTTTGTGGTCTGAATTTAGTTCTATTCACCATCTCACCATCACACTAAGCTGCCTCTGAAGTTTGCCCCCCATGTAGTTCTAAGTTCTAAAGCCACGTGGTCACTGTCTTTTCTGAGCTGCTTTTCCTGCCTCCCCTTTCGTGTCTGTCCCATTTGCCATTCTGTTTAGGTATCACCCAGGATACCATGTTCTCTCTGATGTTTTCTCAGTTGACCTCTAAGTCTGGGAGGGCCTTGAAACATGTTTCTTCTTCTTCTCTGTTTTGTTGCCAATTGGTTTCCAGTTGCTTGCCACTTTGTTGTTGTTGGTAGAGAGATGTGCTATTGTTTGAAATAGAATGCTTTGCTGTGTTGCAGTGTGTCAGAAAAACCCAGGAAAATTACGTCTGAAAAGTTTTCTGTTTGTTATCCCATGTCATCCTCCTCATCTCTGTATGTAATCATAATTACTCCCCATTTTTTTACCAGTGCAGAGAAGTAATTTACTTATCGCATGTTATTTGACAGAGCTGGGGTTTGAACATCATTCTCTGAAATTTCAATGCCAGATTTTCTTTTCTATGATGTAGTATGATGTAGTATTGCTTCTTGAATATTCTCCTACTTCATTTGTCCCTCACTTAATACAGCAGTTTCTGATGAGGGCTTGGTTCTTGAGTCACAGCGTATATTGTGGTATTTATATTTGCTTATGGAACTCAAAAAATAACTATACATGAGTTAATGAGTGCATATAAGAATTATACTAACTTTGTTTGTTTTAAGATATGGAGTCTTGCTCTATCACCCAGGCTGGAGTTCAGTGGTGCAATCATAGCTCACTATAGCGTCAAACTCTCCTGGGTTTAAAAGATCCTCCCTCTTCAGCCTTCCAAGAAGCTAGGATTACGTAAAGACACACATCACCATGCCCAGTTAATTTCTTTATTTTAATTTTTGTGGAGACAGAATCTCACTCTGTTTTCCAGGCAGATTTCAAACTCCTGGCCTCAAGCAATCTTCCTACCTTGGCCTCTCAAAATGCTTGAATTATAGGCATGAGCCACCATGCCTATGGGGCTGACCAACATGGTGAAAACCAAAATTAAAACAACTTTTAATCTATTTAAGTAGAGATAGTCCTCGATATTTGGGGATCTAGATAATTTATTTATTTAACATGTACATATTGAATGTTTGCACTCTTTTGGACTCTAAGGCTATAGCAGTGACTCAAAGTCCCTGTTCTAGTGGACCTTACATTCTAGTGGAAGAGACAAACAATAAATTAACCAGTGAGTGTCTCTACAGGGCCATCTCTGTAGGGCTGTCAATCACAGTAAGTGCTTCAAAAAACAGCAGGTAGGATAACATTTGAAGTAGAGTGATGGAAGTATTGGCAACCAGTTTTATGCCAACTATGTGAGACTAAAATATGTGAAATAATTTTGTGCATAACGCAAAAATATCTAGAAAATTATTAACGTAGAGAGTGACTCTGTGCTCTGAAAAGGCTTTTTTGCAAGTTATTGAAGGATGGTAGTATAGTTAGGAATGCAGATCTTGGCATCAGATCATCCTTTTCCATCACTTTATAGCTGTATATTCTTGGCCACATTACTTAACTGTATGAGCCTTATTTTTCCTCACTAATTAAATGGGGTAACAGTACTCCTCCAAGCGTGCTATAAAAATTGAGAGTGACTATAGGCGAAGTGTTGGCATAGTTCTTGATGCATAGTGAGTTCCGCTGGAATAGCAATGTTAGTGGCAGAGGTAGTAGTTGTAGTAGAAATTATTGTTGTTATTATCAATATAGCTTTGGAGGCCCACTGAGTATTTCTTTCTTTTTTTTTTTTTTTTTGAGATGGAGTTTCACTCTTGTTGCCCAGGCTGAAGTGCAATGGTGCAATCTCGGTTCACTGCAACCTCTGTCTCCAGGGTTCAAGCTATTCTCCTGCCTCAGCCTACCTAGTAGCTGGGATTACAGGCGCCTGCCACCACACCCAGCTAATTTTTTTTTTTTCTGTATTTTTAGTAGAGACAGGTTTTTACTATGTTGGTCAGGCTGGTCTCGAACTCCTGACCTCAGGTGATCCACCTGCTTCAGCCTCCCAAAGTGCTGGGATTACAGGTGTGAGCCACCGAGCCTGGCCAGAGACCCACTGAATATTTCTATGCTTTCGATTTTTCACGTGTTTCTTTTTTTCCCCCAACTCCTCGTAGATGTAGGAAGTGTAAATAATATATGTGAAGCACTTTGAATAAAGACAAGTTTTTTCCATTGTTATCTGAGGTGTCAGAAATGAAACCTAATTCTGGAGGTTTTCGGAGAGCAGAATTTCCATTTTACTATTCAGTGGGAGTTCTTGCTTGGAGATGTTTTCCAAAGCCAGTCCTAACATATTGAGCTTCCATTTGAATAGCTGCCAGAGACCAACTGAAGAGAGGAAGCGCATCTCACAGTGCCTGGAGCTCCAGGAGGTGCTCAGGCCCTGCTACCCAGGTGGGGCTGTCACCAGCTGACACTCAGTGCAGAGATGATATGAACACCCATGAGTCAATTCCCTCTTGTCTCAACAAAGCAATAGTGGGCAGCTCTCTGCTGTGCTCAGTGACTGCATGCATACAGGCACCTCTCCCATGCCCACAGGTTTGCTGTAAGCTTTCAGTTAACATTTGTGCAGGCATAATATGCTGTTTTTTTTTAAATAAATAAGTTAAAAATCTCATTTTTAATCATCTCCCACCTGTACCTGTTTGGTTTACCCCAAAACTCCTTTAGGGAAGTTTTAATTATTTTTTAAAAATATCTCACCCCTAGGTGCCTGGTCTACTGTTCCTCACACACTAGAAATTCCATAATTGTTCATGGTTAACTAACTGCCTAACTAGATACTCTATGACTTTTTATTGTTAACTAACTACAATTAACTGACTAATTAGAACACAATTTGTGATACTAACTCCTCTCATGATTATAGTAAAAACAATATTATCTTAATTAGCTTTTACCAAAAAGACTCTGACATTGTTTTCTAATAATAAGTTTTTCCCTACACTCTGGTTAAAATAAATACAGAAGTTAAATATGTAAACCACATTAAAATATGTTGGAGCTAGTAAAAATAAAACAGCTTGTTTATTAGCCCTCTCTCTCTCCTCCTTCCGTCTCCTCCTTCCTCTCTCCCTTACCTCATTATAAAAATGTTTTACTGGCTGGGCACAGTGGCTCATGCCTGTAATCCCAGCACTTTGAGAGGCTGAGGCGGGCAGATCACAAAGTCAAGAGATCGAGACCATCCTGGCCAACATGATGAAACCTCGTCTCTACTGAAAATACAAAAATTAGCCAGGTGTGGTGGCGCGTGCCTGTAGTCCCAGCTACTCAGGAGGCTGAGGCAGGAGAATCGCTTGAACCTGGGAGGCGGAGGTTGCAGTGAGCCGAGATTGTGTCTCTGCACTCCAGCCTGGGTGACAGAGTGAGACTCCATATAAAAAAAAAAAAAAAAGTTTTTCTTTAATAGTAGATAGTTTTAAATATATTCAGGAAATATAATCTTTGGGAATCTGTTGCTTTGTTAAGAAAAACGAATGGAACTTCTTATTCCAACAGAAAAGTAAAAGAAAATATGCACAGACCTGATTCAAATGCTGGGGTTTTTTTGTTTTTTTTGTTTTGTTTTGTTTTGTTTTTAGGTGCGTTATTTCTTTTTTCTTGTTAAGCAAAGTGTTAATTAGAAGACACTCCAGGACTCACAGTCCTCCAATATTACTGGGTCCAGGAGCACTGGAGCCAGCAGTGGCTTTCTTGGTGGTGACACATCATGCTACTTTACATGGGGTGGGGGTGGGGGGCTGAGGTTTCAAGTCAGATTTAGAGACATAGGCATTACACTGTCTAAAAATAGAAACACTGTATAAGTGATGTGCTCATTAACTTTGGAGGACCAATGCTAGCAAGCCCAAGGAAGGACATTGTGACTAAGTAGAATGAAAAAAGTTTCAAAAAACAACAAAGTTGAAAAGCATTTTCTGATTTTTTTAATGTGTCATAGAAGGAAAATATATGATGGGAACAATAATTTTTACATATTTTGCTAACACATCAAACATAATTTTACATATTTTGATCATAATTATTCAAGTATTTTATACATATGAAGATGCTGGAAAAGGGCACGTAGTGGAAGAGGATGGATGTCTTAATGCTCTTTGGGATTCAAGTCACAGAAACCTACTGGCACTTGTTTACACAAAAATAAGGAATTTGCTATTAAATACAAGGCTAGCTCACGGAATTGGAAGGGAAGAAAGACACTTCCACCTTAGGAGAAACAGAAGGAGACTTAGAAAGCGATCCAGTTCCATGACCTCGGACTCCTTTAAGTTGCATAGTCTTACATCTTTGTTTCATCTTTTCTTTGCTGTTTGCACTGCACTTGAGAGGCAGAACTCTACCCCGTGATTCCAAGTAACCTACCTTTAGTTCACAGGCCCAGCAAAATTTGATCTGCCTCTGTATGTCCAATTCCAGCTCATGAAGAGGAAATGTGATTTTTCTCTCCTGGGGCAAATATCCAGCCCCAGTCCAGTTGAGGATCTTCAGGGAGCAGGGCCATGGAGTACAAAATAGGGTTGCTGGAGTCTACCTTCTATATGAGGGTACAATTCTTATGGAGAAAGGAGGCTCCGTCTGGGAGTACACTCCAAAGATATCTACTACAAAAGAGACTAATTGGTACATGAGACAATGGTGAGAAGGAGAACATGAGTGAGCTTTCATTTTCGAAATTGTCATAGAATTAAGACAGGCAGGGAAGTCTGCTGGATACTATTGTGTTAAAAGTGAACATTTAAAATGGCTTCTGTTTAAAATTTGATTTAAAGACCCTGTCAAACCCTTTGAGATGACTTATAAATATCTAATAAGGTTGTTCTTTCCCTCAACTGTATAAATGACAAGAAACCTGTGGTATGGACATTTCTAAGAAGTATAATTACCATTATCTCTATGAGATGTGTTCTAAGGTTAATGATCACTACCTGGGATTTACTATCCCTGACTATAACATTGAACGATCATTTTTCTTCACACAATTTATAGAAAGTTGCTTAAAGTTTGAAACCAAAATGTCTAATTAAAAAAAACTGATTAGTCAGCTCAGATAAAATGGACACTACATAATGATAAAATGGCTAACAATGTAAGTACTATTCTTATTTATAAGAAACATTTATATTTCTTATTTTTTATCAAATGAAAACTGAAGAAAAATAAGGAAACATTCTCAGAGTGGTTTGGAAGGATAACTGAATTCTTCAAAATTTAAAATTTGAAGTTATCACTTTAAAGCTCTTTGATCATCATTTTCCCAATGAACTTATTCAGTATTATTAATGATGATATCTAGTCGAATTCTATCTCCTGAACGTTATTTACTCATGCTCTCTCATATTTTCTCACTTTAAAAGACTTGAATTGAGATATGCCTATATTATTGATTTCTACAGTGAATTTTTAAATACACTATTTAGAAGTCCCAGAGAAATTTTTTCTTAATGAATCAGAATTCAACTTGCAAAAGAGAAAATGAGTGATTAAAAATAGCCCGTACATTTCTTCTCATAGTTTATAGTAGACTCATTTTAATTTTCAAATGGTATAAATACTTCAGTCTACCCTTTTGTACAAATAAATGATAGGAACTATGACAAATTAGCAATTGTTGTGCCAATGACTTTGAAACCTATGAGTAGAAGATATTAAATAGTTATCAATTTCTGGTTATCACATTTTTGTTTTAAATCTAATTTTAGGCTGCCACAATTGTTTATTTAAAAATTCTATACTTTAGAAGAGCACATTTTCAAGAGTTACAAGAATGTTTTTCTTTAAAATACTCTAGTTAGTGCTGGATTAAATATAATATTTCAAGTTGGTCAAACATTTCCTAAACTTTTAAACTGTCAGAGTTTTAAAAGGTAATGTTGTTCAGGCTTATCTAATGGTTATCTTAATTAAAGGAGAAGGAAAATCTTAAATTAATGTCTTGATCGGGCCACATGGTTATAAGTTAAATAATTCATTTTCTTTGCAAATATGACGTCTCTGTGTCCACAAAATCTGTCTCAGATTGACTGTTTCCTCGACAATAGAGAACTGAGCAATGATACCGATTAGCAGATAGTTCCTGAAATCTTGAGGCATGTCTTTAAAAATAAAGTTTTAAAATTTTATTTGAAAGTTTTTCAAGAATAGTTTATTTCTGCTCTTATTGACTGCATCATTAGGTACTCAAAACTTAACTAGTGTTTGCCCCACAGAATATTCTCTTGAAACAAATTTAAAGTAGCATGAATGCTCTTCATATATGACAATGGCTCAAGAAATGAAAAAATTAATTGCTGTTACACTTCATATGATATTGTGACTGGATTGGTTCTATCACAATTGTTTGGGAAAATTACTGTAACCTTCCTTATTCTCAGTAAAAATAGTTGTTTTTCTAGATGTATTAAGGCTGAGGTAAAAATTATCTTTAAAAACATAACACTGTCAATGATAGAAATAGATAAGTATATATTGATGTTTATGAAGAAATTATTTTGTAACTGGCATACGGTTTGGGGAATAAAAATAAAAGACCAGTAATAGAAATTTATTTGAAGAACTAATCTCCTCTGAAATGCTTTATTTTGCAAAATGGCTTCCAAAATTATTATGCCAAAGAAGATTATCACATTTTGTGTAATTCATCAGCAATTGACCTATTAAACAACTCTAATTGTGCTTCTCAATTATATTAACGCAAAGCTAAGTTAGATATACTAAAATATATTGTGATTTTAAACATATCTAAGCAAAAAGCTGGGGAAGAAAAATGTGCTGTGCATAATTATTCAACACACACAAAAAAGTCCGGATTCCATTGACTTAGTACCTTTGCCAGGTTTTCTGGGTACAAAGTCAAAAATTCTCAGCTTTATAATTTATAAATAAAAAATGTTTGATATAATGTAAACAAAACATTCAGGTGGATGATCACATTTTTCACTTGTCTTTTGGTAGCATTTTGTAGACAAAATCTCTAAGTAAATTTGGAGAGTGGAACATTTTTATTAGAGCTGATATTTCTTATGCATTGTATGACCAAACTTAATCATCCTGCCATTTATAAAGTTAGAAGTACTCTAATATTATCTATAGTGATCTAAAAGAAAAACAGGCACCCTCAAATTTTGTACTATGCTTAGTTTTTGTCTTAGTATAATAGATTGTAATATTTTCAAATATGCCTTCTGTTGAATGGCTCATTCATATTTGAACTGCCTGCTTATGAAAGAGAAGTTAGGAACACAAGTGCCTGCATAGAAAATGGGCAACATATTGGATTTGGCACCAGCATATAATAGGCCCATTTTCTATATCAGTGGCAGAACTACTGACTCAACATGGAAGTTCAGACAGAATATGTAAGTGTTTGTTTCTCTTGTCAAAGGGATATATATTAAGTGTTACATTTTAAACTTTATGTCCAACACTAATACCTTCCACAGAAAAATTACTGGAGTAATTTCTATGCTGTCCACTCATTCTTCCATTCATTGGTCACGTATTACTTAAAATGTGGTTATATAGTACCTACCACAGTTAACAGCGTGAATTTGGTAGCTAGACTGTCTTGAGTTTGAATCTCAGCTTCACTTCTTGCTATGAGATCTCTGTTCCTCCATTTCCTCATCTGCAAAGTTGAAGATAAAATAGTGCCTATCTGTATTAGTTTGTTCTCACACGGCTATAAAGATATTATCTGAGACTGGGTAATTTATAACAAAGAGAGGTTTAATTGACTGACAGTTCTGCATGGCTGGGAAGGCCTCAGGAAACTTAAAATCATGGTAGAAGGCAAAAGGGAAGCAAAGATCTTTTTCACATGGAGGCGGGAAAGACAGCCTGCCAGAGCAGGGAATATTGCCTTAGATCCGATCTTGTGAGAACTCAGTCATTATCACGAGAACAGCATGGAGCAAACCACCCCCCGTAATCCAATCACTTCCCACCAGGTTGCTCCCTAAACACCTGGGGATTACAATTCAAGATGAGATTTGGGTGGGGACACAAAGCTTAACCATATCACTATGTTATAGGGTTGTGTTGAGCATTCAATGTGTACAGCCCTTGAGACTGTGCCTGGTTAATAATAAGTGCTATGTAAGTGTGTTATTGTTATTTTTGTTACTCTGACTACAAATCTTTAGGTGTTAATTGGGTCAATGTTTTAGGCAAAAAAAAAAAAAAAAAAAAAAACTCTATTAAAGATGTTATAATGGAAATAACTTGGGTGGTGAACAGAATGCCAGGGTGATCACCATGGGTAGGATCTCAAAGCAAGGCCTTTTTATGGAAAAAAACAGAAAGATGACACTGATAGAATCATTGAGACCAAAAGGATATTGTCATTCATGAGATAGGCCAAGAGGAAACTTCTAGAAAGAGGGACTAGAAGTAACAGTCCTACATATGGGGAAAAAAACAAGTTTCAAGGATGTAAGGAAGGTCAGACAGTATAACTGAAGACAAGTGCATGGTGATGAGAGCTAGTTAGAGAAGGAGGAAAACCGGGTCAGTCCTGTCACGCAAGCCTTTGTAAGGATTCGAATTTTATTCTACTCAATGGTTGTGTTCCATGGAAAACAGATTCTGAGACTGTGTTTTGCAGACAGGAAGTTTGTTGCTGAGCTCTGTAAAGAATAACACTTAAGTCAGAGTAAGGAAAATACCACTGGTGGAAAAAAGGAGCTGAACTGTGATGTGGTCACCACAAATGTCTCGCTCAGCTGTTCCCAAGGGGGGCTGTGGTGCTGCGATGGCTCTGTAAGTTATCTTGCATTTAGGCAATGGGGCCGGCCCTTTATAACCCTACATCAACCAGTCATTGCATCCTAGCTGCCCCTGGGAAGGGGACATAACCTTGGGGGTAAGGTATCTTCTGCCCTGTATAATTCCTGGAGAGGGATACTAAGAGCTTTTTATCACCTACAGACTGTAGGATGAGCTCTCCCCTCCTGAAGGGTGACCTGGGAAGAGTAGCGTAGTGTCCACTATAAATGGAAGCCATTCCAGGATTTAACAGATAAGTCAACTCCTAATTTATTCCAGAAATAATCTTTGAACACCTACTTTGAGACAGATTTTATATTAGGGCCTGAAAATACAATGTGTAAGTAAGGTGTGAAGCCAACCGTCTGGTGAAGAATTACGTCAGACAAATGGACAAGACAGCGCTGTGCAATGAATGTTATAAGAAATGTAGTTTAAGGCCGGGCACAGTGGCTCACACCTGTAATCCCTATACTTTGGGCAGCCGAGGCGGGAGGATCACCTGAGGTCAGGAATTTGAGACCAGCCTGGCCAACATGGTGAAACCCTGTCTCTACTAAAAATACAAAAAATTAGTCGGGTGTGGTGGCGTATGCCTGCAATCCCAGCTACTCAGGAGGCTGAGGCAGGAGAATCGCTTGAACCTGGGAGGCAGAGGTTGCAGTCAGCCAAGACCATGCCATTGCAATCCAGCTGGGGTGACAAGAGTAAAACTGCATCTCAAAAAACAAAAAGCAAAGCAAAACAAAAGAAATATAGTTTAAGATGCTATGGGAACAAGGAGAAGCATTTAACTGAGCATAGAGGGGAAAAAAGGAGTTGGAGATGATGGAAAACCTCTGGGAAAGCATGTGGTATTTGAAACAGAACCTAAAGGATGACTGGGGATTATTCTCATAAAGGGTAGGGGTATGTTCCGGGAAAAATGCTAGCACTCACAAAATACCAGCCATGAGACAAATATGAATGTAGTTCCTTGTGGGTGGAGCAAGGAGTGTGATCCCTTAATGATTCAGGAAACCCTACCTAACCTCTCAGGAAAGAGGAGAAAGATCATAGAATGTGACAACTGCAAGTGACCTTAGACATCTTTGGGTTCAAGCTCTTCATTACATAGATGTAAAAAGGGAAGCAAATATGCTCAAGAAATTGTTCAAGGTTTAACACTAATGAATGGCATATGAGAGATGAGACTCCAGGCCTGACATGTAATCTGAGAGTCTACAAGCTTTTACCCGAATTCACTTAGCGTCATAAGACATGCAGATGCAGCTGCAACACTTACCATAATGGGATGCACACAGCAAGGGTTTAATAAATACTTGATTAGGGATATAGATCAGTTGATATAGCCCAAGGGCTTTTTATTAATGAGTAGGGTGGAGTCAGAGCATGACATTAGATTTACAATCTCAATATAATAAGGATGACTAAGCCACGTATTTCTTGGGTGTGAGAGAATACTAATTTTTTTTTTTTTTTGAGACGGAGTCTCGCTCTGTCACCCAGGCTGGAGTGCGGTGGCGCGATCTCGGCTCACTGCAAGCTCCGCCTCCCGGGTTCACGCCATTCTCCTGCCTCAGCCTCTCTGAGTAGCTGGGACTACAGGCGCCCGCCACCACGCCCGGCTAATTTTTTGTATTTTTAGTAGAGACGGGGTTTCACCGTGGTCTCGATCTCCTGACCTCGTGATCCGCCTGCCTCGGCCTCCCAAAGTGCTGGGATTACAAGCGTGAGCCACCACGCCCGGCCTGAGAATACTAATTATACAACTGTGTTCTCTGTAGTGTATTTTCTCTGGTTTAGAAGTCTGTCGGAATTGTTTTTTTTTCCCTGAAGGCATCTAGTAAGAGAATTACAATTCGTTACAATAGTACAATTATTTACCTGTAGTTAACTTCTTCAATACAACATATAGATGAATTATCACCAAGTATCTAAACTGTGTTTGAGAGCATTTGATTTTAAATGAGGGTTGTGTGTCACAATGAAAACTAACTTTTCGGAGATCCAAAAGGTAGGGTGGCCTCCTCCAGAGTAGCTAAACTAGGTGCAGCTAGAGGCTCCTAAGTCTTCCCCGAGAGACGTAAGCCATAGTTACTAAGGTGCCAAGGACAACAAAAGAGGCTGTCAAATATGGACACCAAACTGAAAGTCTCGAGGGCAGATGTTCTGAATTGCAGGTGTGGGTTCCTATGGTGCTACTTCTCTCAGACTCAGCTTGAGTGGCTAAGGAGATTTATTTACTTAAGGCTGGATAACAACCTCCTAAGCAGCCACGATGACAGTAGCAACAGCAGCCACTATTTATTGGAACCTATTCAACATCAGGTACTCCAGTAGTTATGGTTCATTGTTTTTTGCCCTCACAACAGTTTTCTGAGATGGGTTTTATCCATCCTATATTACAGATGAAGAAATAGAGGGGCAGTGTGCTTAAAAAACCTTCTCAAGGCTACACGGTGATTAAAAGTCATAAAACCCAGTCCATTTGACTCCAAAACTTATAATCCAAAGCGTCACAAGTGTGTGTGGGTTCATGTGTATGTGTGTACACACAACTCTATATGTACATTAGATGACTTTACAAGTATGATTTTATAGTTACGATTTCTCTATATTTTACTCTTATGAAAAAGAATAAGCCACAAAACTTGATCAGTGCTAACATGCAATACCAGCATTTTCAAATCTCTCTACTGATTCTAATAAAACCTAGGTTATGCATCCTCCATTTTCAAGCGAACATGACAATATTAGTTCACGGGACAGCAGAATATATATTTTACCAAGTCACTTATGTGCAGATATCCTCAAATACAAAGGCCTTGGGATTAAGTATATTTGCAAGTGATTGGTAAAATTTTACATCAAAGATTTTTTTTTCTAAATAAAAGGGAGTTAAAACTTCTTTAAAAAAAAATAAAAAGCTAGCTTCCTTTCAATATTTTCCAGTGAAAAAATTCTTAGTAAATAAGGGAGACTATACATGAATCAGCTGAGTCTCAGTTGGAATTTTCCTTCAACAATAACCTGTGTTTAATAAGCTGATACCTACAGTGCATGCCATGCTGTTTCAAAGTGATAGCAAGACCATGAGGAAGATCAAAGAGAAATGGCCATGGGATCTGAACCGCGAGACTAAGAAGGAGAATTGTATCTGCATGCACACAGCTACTTTTGTTGTGCCTATACAGGGAAAGGATTCACTTTATTTTCTATGACTGCTTAAAGATTTTAATCCAAACTTCCTTTCAGTAGCAGAGATCAAAAACTCCAGATATTGCTGGGCTATTGAAGAGAGAGACAATATATCTATTAGAAGAGAGGTGGCATCCTAGGGATTGTTCCAGGGAAGGTTTTAGCACTAACGGGACTTAAAATGTGATCAGAGTAAACCTAAAGCAGCAATAGTAATGGTTAGGTGAGGATGCCGGTGAGTCCAATCATTCTAGTGCTGTTTAATAGTGATAATCACTTCTGCATCCTTTAACACTCATAATGAATAGATACTTCAAAGATGTTCATAGAAGACCCTTCCTCCTGTATAAAACTCTGTGTGCCAAACAGTGTGTAATTAATACCATTCTCACTACCATCCCATTAAGGTGAATTTAACCTTATGCATCTACAGAGTAGAAAAATTGCTCTTCCTTTTTAGTGGTGGTTTGTGCTGCCTGGCCACTGTTCTTCCTTCTGTTGCTACGGCTGTGTTTATTGCTGGGATGAAGTTGGAAAGGTCACCTGCCCTTAAGCCTGTTAATTAACATCTGCTGTACTCCTACTGTTTAAAAGTTAATAATTAAGTTGGACCACATTTCATTTGGTTAACAAGTAAATACATTTAAGGGTTTGGACAATGAAAACTTTGAGTTTTTAGTCACACATGCTCTGGTAAGCATTAACTTAGCCGATTATTTTCTAACACAGTCGTTTATTGAAAATATGTCACTGAGAAATGGAAACCTTGGTTTGTAGGGAAGATACACCAGTGAGAATGAGAAATAAATGTGAAGCACAGGGCAGTGACTTGAGAGGCAGAAAAGGGCTCTGTGTTTCTAGCAAAAAAGGAAGGGGCAAACATGAAACATAGCAGGAGCTAATGGTAGGCATAATGTGCTATCTAACCTAAAATTCTGTTATTGTAAGGAAACAATTCATCACACTTGCCTTCATCTTTCATTTTAACTCTTAGTTCTCAGATATGGGGTTTCTGGAGAGAAGCTGTAGTTATACTATTCACCAATTATTTGTCACCATTTCTGTCAGCGGTTGCCTTTATGGTGTCATTCCAGGGAACACGTGAAAGTTCTCTTAATGATTTCCTTAAAAGCTCTTCTGTCTTCCCCCGATATCTTAAAATTTTTAACAAAATCCTTTAATTCACACTCAGAGATAATTTCTAACATGAGTCTACCATAGATGAGGAAACAAACTAATTGCTAAACACAGTGCGTTCATGCTAAAGTGTAAATGACTGATAACTCTTCCAATAAATGAAAAAATAAAGCAGGGACAATAGCAGGCAGTGCCAGAAGGGATGGGAGAATATAGAGAAAGAACACTAAGGACTGGAAAGATAAATTTCACTTACTTCACAATTGTGCCTCAGGCAAACTCTTCTATACGTAGTTCCTAATGCTCGTGAGTCATAATAATGGTTATGAAATTTGGAGTGATTCTCTGACAGTGCAATTTGGCTTTAAAATCTGAAATATAGTCTTTATGTGAAGGGAGAGCCATTTGGATCTTATATTAACACTCCTTCCCTCTCTCTTCTCAAAAGACAAATGCAATTTAGTGTAATGAATAATCTCCTCTTACAAATGTATTTTTCCTTCTGAGTCTTCTGCCAATTTGTCGCTTCTTGCCTACTTCTAGTATAATTGGAAGTATTGGCTATGAGAAGTGGCTGTTGGCTTGTGCTTCCTTATTTAGGCAATATGCTTTATTATATACTTCACTTTAGTATAGTATATATTAATACTATAGTACATTGCCTAAATAAAGCCGTAACCATGAGTAACACTGAATTTCCCTCAGGGTTGTCTATCATGGGCACTGCTTTGAGATTTTTAAAAAATTCTCCTGGAAACTGACAAACAGTAAGAAACGAGGTGAAAGCCTCTGAAATCCTAGTTATAAGTTAAATACTCTGCTGTGGTTGCTGTTGGCCTTTTCTGGAGCTCTCAAGATGAATCCTTTTTAAGGCACACTGTCACCATCAGTGGTGGCTGTGCAACTGTACATGACTTTCAGGAAATGAGCCCAGGCTAGTGGAGTGAAGAATGTAGAATTTTCAGCCAAACAGTTCTGGGTTCAGTATTTGACTCTGTACTTACTAGTTGTATAACCTGCAGGAACTTACATTACCTCTCTGAGCCTGTTTCCTCATCTGTAAAAATGAGGAGGCTAATGTGTCTTATACAGGAATAATTATGAAATATTAGAGTTAAAATCCAGTGGCCAGGGGTACGCAGATGCACAGAGGAGTCTTGCCCAGGTCATGGCAGACCAGTCTGTCTCAGTCAGTGACACTGACCTGAGTTACTGACCTGGTTGGTCTTGCTGCTGGTTCAGAAACTTGTTTTCTTGGACTTACTGGTTACCTGTGAGTTGACTCCCATTATGAGCTTAAATCTATGTGCCTTGAGAACTGTAACTACACACATATGTCAAAATGCCAGTGTATTAATGAACCATAGGAAAAACTGCCATCAAACATGTCACATGCTTGCACCAGTCAGTCTAACCACATATTCTCTTAACAGAGAGCCACATATGAAAACAACATAAGTTTGCTCATTAAATCAATATGGAATAAGAAAAAAACTGTTTGTGATTCAAGTTTGCCTTTAGAATCTGATAACTTGCAAATTTATCTCTGTAGTAGGGATCTATGTCAACTGGATGGCGATTCGAGTGGGCCTGTCATTGGCCACCACCTCCATCAGATGCCGTCTGGATAGGATCTGCTGACGTTCTCATGGTGGTGGTAGTTTGTTCATTTGTTTACGCTCTGTGGATGAATAAACCCATTCTCTCCTCCGCCTGTTTATAACTCTTCTCAGAATAGGATGTAATCTTGATTCAATTTCTGCTGACTCAATTGTAATAACATCCCCTCTGTCCTGCATCCTGAAGATTCTTCCCTATGTCACTTGTATCAGAGTGATAAATATTCCCGAATGTTCCATTCGTGCGTTTGTAAGAACATACATGCCTTTGTAGAAAACATGTCATATCCATTTTTTGTGGATTTTGCTAGGTTAGTTCTCAAAATACTAGTTTATATCTGTAATTATTGATGATGAGCTTGTACCATTGTCTTCATATGCCATTTTTTTAAATGAAGCAAAAATGCTTAGGACAATATCTGATACAGAGTAGGTGCGCCATGATAGTGGCTATTAGAAGAGTTGTTATTTTTCTGTTGTGGTTGATGAAATGAGATTTTAATTCCCTACACTGAAACTACCACATATGGCTGATATTATATGTGGGTAAATTAGGCAGCAGCGTAATATAGTCTGGCATGAAAGGTCACTAGAAACTCTATTTATCTAAAACTCATGACTTCCCTGGTCTTCCGGCAATAGCAAACACTCCTTCCCCTTAAGATGCTCCTTCTAAACCAACACATAGTCTCAAAGCCTCCTTATAAATGGTAGAGAGTTAACCCGTGTTTGTGTTTGCTTAGTAACATCACCCTCCACAGCAGCACAGCTAAATGTGCTGTGATAGAGGTAAGTGCAAGCAGTCCTAGTTAGACAGGCCTCACTGTATTACTTCCTGCAAGTTGCTTAACCTTTCTGTCTCTCAGTTTCCTAATTTATAAAGTGGAAAAAATGATAGGAACTGCCTTAGAGTTTTGTGGAAATTAAGATAATGCAGAGTGCTTAGCATACAGAGTTCCTGGAACATAGTGAAGAGCCCAAAATGTTAACTTCTATTTTAATGATACAAATATGTGGTGGTGGTGGTGATATTCTGGTTATTATCCAGAGAAGGCAGGGAATACTATGAGCTAGATAACTGAAAAGAGCTGCTAAAAATGCCTTTTGCACAAATCTGATTAGTGTATCCTCTGCCCCATGACCTAAGGATAAATGTCTTAGGCATTTGATGGTTTTCATAGAAGAGACAGTTGAGAGTTAGTCTATTAATATTAAGATGAAATGGTGATTGTTTCAAATCAGACGAGCTTAAGCAATACTGGACAACAGTTCAGAGGCTACTTGCCAACATTGCTACACTCCAAGATCTGGCCCTCTTCTCTGAAACTGAGAGTTGAAGACAGGAACATGCTAACCAAATGGCACACATGAAAGAGGCAATCCTCAGAATGCCAGCATATTAATATACCATAGGATATACAACCATGAGCCAAAATGCTACATCATCATGATCATCATTGTCTCGTGATCACACTAGGTGGGAAGTTAACTTGCAGAGGGAAGCCACCGTGTGAACTCTCTAGGACAAATCACTGCTGCAGGAACCAGAAACGAGAAGTACATTAGAGGAGCGCATTCTCGCTGAAGTCTGTGATTCGACATGGATAGACAGTGTATCAAAACCCCCTTGGGGCTTTTTCAAAATATTTTTACTAACCTCAGGCTATCCAGATTCAGACAACATTTATAGAGGATGAAATCCCATGATCTCATTAGACTCTCATAAACTACCAAATAAAATGACAAAACTTATTGAGGCTTGAACAAAAATAAAGATAACTAGACAAAACCAGAGTTAAATGCCGTAAGAAAAATGAATCTTTTTAAGGCTGTCTTACAGAAGAGACAATCTTGCTGATGGGTCTGAAACATTCAAAGACAATGGACATCTAAGAGGTGTGCACGGGATGTTTACTGTCTATTGTACCTGGCTCACTGAGAGCCAATCAAACGATTTTTACTTTAAAAAGATGACAAAATAGGCCGGGTGCGGTGGCTTACACCTATAATCCCAGCGCTTTGGGAGGCCGAGGCAGGCAGATCACGAGGTCAGGAGATGGAGACCATCCTGGCTAACACGGTGAAACCCCGTCCCTACTAAATATACAAAAAAAAAAAAAAAAAAAAAAAATTAGCCTGGTGTGGTGGCGGTTGCCTGTAGTCCCAGCAACTCGGGAGGCTGAGGCAGGAGAATGGCATGAACCCGAGAGGCAGAGCTTCCAGTGAGCTGAGATCGCATCACTGCGCTCCAGCCTGGGCGACAGAGTGAGACTCCCATCTCAAAAAAAAAAAAAAAAAAAAAAAAAATCACCAAATAAACATCTGCAAAAATTAATTGAAGGTGCAGGATGGGAGGAGGAGCCCTGATAGGACTATGACCCATATTCACGGTGTACAATTTCATTTCCCATTTTTTTTTCTTGGTAATATAAGCAGTGCTTTGGAAAACAGTGAACAGAAACGATGTTAACTACTGGCAGCTGCACATCTCATGCATGCTTCTGATTGTACATTGTTACTCACCACTGCTGTTTACTCTGTTTACTACTAATCACTACTTTCAGATTGAAAAAAATGCCACAAACAACCCCCTTTTGGAGAGTAAAGTGCATGTAGCTCTTTCCTATCTTTTCAAAGGGTGGACTTCAAAAGTGGTAGGCTCATTTGTGAAGCAAATGTACAAATTCTGCCTTGGAGTAGACATACCAATCTGTTTGAGAGGAGTAATATTGTAGCCAAAGGGCTAGGCACAGCATATGCCCTTGAGGGCTCATCTGGAAAATAGGTCAACAGGTTCCATATCTGAAAATGTTCCCTACGTATTTCATTAGAAAGTAAATTTTTTAGGTCAAACTTTTTTGTGTGTAAATTATATAATAGGACACAGCTGGTTGTATACCCCCCGTATATGCTGATACAGTGTTGTGTGTAAATTGCTGCATAAAAACATGCCAAATGGACAGAAAAATACAACATGAGCAAAATTATCAGATTAGATTGGCAGATGCTGATATTAAACATGTCTGTTTACATTGTGTATAAAAGGTTTTCATGGGCTTTGATTTTAGATTCAGTGGAGCATCTCTGTTTCTTTTATGAGATCTAAATTACGCTAGTTATTATCAGTTTTGGAAAATGTAAGTTAAATTACAGAAATAATCATATGCTTTTGCTATTTATTTTTCTCATTATAAATCGTAACACAAATGTAGTAATAATATATTGAGGAGCCTATCACCAGTCACTCCTAACTAGAGGTAGTATCACTGTTAGCCCAATAATCTTTTTGAAATCTTTAAAAGAAATAAAAATAAAATAATCACAACAATAATTTGTGTCCCGGCAGCACAATTTACAAGATTCTTATGGATACAAAATGAAATATGGCACATCTTGAACAAAATCACATTATTGGGCTACTGATGGACAATATTTTAGAATATTCAATTGTGTAGTCCCAAAACCAAATTTTTAAAAACACTTTTAGTAATATAGCCTAATAGAGTCCAAGAAAGCATACCGAGACTATAGGCTTATATATAAAATACATATATATACACACACACACACATATATATATATAAAGCATACATTTACATAGATACATGTATATACACATATGATCACTTTGCCCCAATCTAAAATTGTGTACAATGCAAAATCTAATTACCTATAGCATGTCAACATCAGGCAGTGAACACATTTGTTTCCTATTAAGAAAGACTTCTCCCCAGTGCAGAGTGAACATGAAAGCCTTTGATGTCCATTCTAGAATCAGTTACTCTGTAACATCTATTCAGATGGCACCTCTAGAATTTTTCTGACTTAGCAGATTTTCAAGTGTCTAGCTTGAATTTCACTTTTCAGTGTCCAAGTGCTCGAGGAGAATCTAAATTCCTGTATGGTATATGAACACGTGGAGCCAAGAAAAATATGAACTATTATACAAGTCTTGTAAAATCATTATTTGGACTTCTTATTTAATCTATACAGACTAAAAGGAATACATATGGTAATGTCTGGGCATTGCTGATTCATTTCTCCTTGAAGACTCATGTATTTATATTTCTGTCTGTTTTTAACTCCTGTTAGCCTAAAAAACTTCATTAGCCTTTTTTATATTTCATGTCTGCTGGCAATGAAATCTTAGTTTTCTTTTTCTTAGTTTATTTCTCCATTTTTTTTTTTTTTTTTTTTTGAGACGGAGTCTTGCTCTGTCACCCAGGCTAGAGTGCAGTGGTATGATTTTGGCTCACTGCACCTCCACCTCCCAGGTTCAAGCAATTGTCCCTGCCTCAAACTCCGGAGTAGTTGGGATTACAGGTGCCCGTCACCACTCCTGGCTGGTTTTTGTATTTTTAGTAGAGATGGGGTTTCACCATATTGACCAGGCTGGTCTCAAACTCCTGACCTCAAGTGATCCACTCTCCTCGGCCTCCCAAAGTGCTGGTATTACAGGTGTGAACCATTGTGCCTGCTCTCTGTTATCTTGAAATATATTTTCACTAAGTAGAGACAACTGGGTTGACCTATTTTTTTTTTCTATCAGCACATGAAGATTGTTTCAGTTGTGATACCTATCATTTCCAATGAGAAGTTAGAAATAATTGAAATACAGTTGACTCTTGAACAACATGGATTTGAACTGTGCATGTCCACTTACACGTGGATTTTCTTCTGCCTCTCCCATCCCTGAAAGAGCAAGACCAACCCTTCCTCTTCTTTCTCCTCGGCCTACTCAACATGAAGATGACAAGGATGCATAACTTTATGATAATCCACTTCCACTTAACAGTAAATACATTTCATCTTCCTTGTGATTATCTCAATAACATTCTTTCTCTAGCTTACTTTATTGTGAGAATACATTTTACAATACAAATGATACACAAGATATTTGTTAATTGACCATGTTATCAGTCAACAATAGGCTATTAGTTAATATTTTTGAGAAATCAAAAGTTATACACATTTGACTGTGGGGGCTGGGAAGATGGTCAGTGCTCCTGGCTTCATGGCTTGTGTAAGGGCCAAGTGTAATTGTTCTTGTATAAGATATGTGTTTTCATTTGGCTACTTCTAAGATTTATCTTTGGTTTTTGGCAGTTTGATTATAATATGTTTAGGAATTTCTCATATTTCTGATTTGCTTTATTTCCTGCTTGCAATTCAGTAGCCTTTATTATTTGATATTATCTGTATATTTATAACTTTCACCAAAATATTTTTGTCTACTTTGTTCTATTCTTCTGAGATTCTAATTACACAAAATTTAGACTGTTTAATGGCCCACAAGTCTCTGAGGGACATTCACTCCTATCCAATAGTTTTTTCTAGTCTTTATTTTTATTTATTTATTTATTTATTTATTTATTTATTTATTTTATTTTGAGATGGAATCTCGCTCTGTTGCCCAGGATGGAGTGCAGTGGCACAATCTTGGCTCATTGCAACCTCCACCTCCCGGGTTCAAGCAATTGTCCTGTCTCAGCCTCCCGAGTAGCTGGGATTACAGGCGTCTGCCACCACGCCTGGCTAAGTTTTTGTATTTTTAGTAGAGACAGGGTTTCACCATGTTGGTCAGGCTGGTCTCAAACTCTTGACCTCAGGTGATCCACCAGCCTCAGCCTCCCAAGGTGTTGGGATTACAGGCATGAGCCACTGCGCCTGGCCTCTAGTCTTTAAATTGAATACTTTTTATTTATCTACACATTTATTGACGTTTTCTCTATTGTTTATGCTATGCCATTAAGCATACCCCATAATTTTTAGATTTGTTTTTTAGAATTTTTATTTATTTTGACAGTGCTTTATTTCTCTGAAAACTTTAAATATTTTATTATAAACATATTACCCTTGTACATTTGAATGTAGTTGTGATTCTAATATCTGGGTTCTGTCAATGTTGGTCTCAGTGATTGTCTTTTGCTTGAGAATTGGGAACATTTTCCTGGTACTTTACATGTCACATACTTTTAGAATATACCTTAGATATGCTGATTGCATTTTGTGAAGATTCTTCATTCAGATATATTTCTCTGGAAAACGTCCAATTTTGTTGTTTGGTTTTAGCAGGCAATTAACTTGCTTGGACATAAACTGCAAATTGTCTTAAGGAGAGCAAGTCAAATTGTAGTTCAGCTGATTTGTTCTTAGGTAGGCTGATTCGAGAATCCTCTGAGCCAGTCCCATGCATGCATTATCCACTGGTCAGCTATACATTTTTGAAGAGTTTATAGACAAAATGTGATTCTCTTCTCTCTGGCTCTCCATCCTAAGATTTCCTTTTATTTACTGTGGTTGCTACAGAACATTTTATTGATCTTTGAATCCAGAAAGTCTGTGTGTTTTTCTTTTGGCATTTCTGTCCCCCTTGCATGAGATTGGATGTGACCTGTCCTTAGACTTAAATCTGTAAAAATGGTTACTCACCTATGATGATCCATTTTTCAAACTGCCAACTCTTCTCTAGAATTTTCCTTTTAATTGTGCAAGGTTTTTGGTTCATTGATATTTCTGTATTATTCCCAGTTTTATCACTGATACCTGTGGTAGAGTGAGATCTAGAAGGAGGTTGTTGGGCCATTCAGAATCAGAAATTCTATGAAATAATACTGGTTATATTTTTTCTTTTATTTTCAAATGACTTAAAATATTTGTACATATTTATGGGATACAGAGTGTATTTATTTCTGAGTTGTCTATTCTGTTCCATTGTCTGTTTTTGTGTGTCCATTTTTATACGAATACCCTGTTGTTTTATTTATTATAGCTTTGTAGTGTATTTTGAAGTTAAGTGGTGTGATGCCTCCAACTATTCTGTTGTTGTAATGTTCAATATTTGGCTATTCAGGGTCATTTTTGGTTCCATTTGTATTTTAGGATTGTTTTTCTATTTCTGTGAAGAATGTCATTGGTATGTTAATCAAAATTTCATTGAATCTGTACATTGCTTTGAGTAGAATGTTTTAACAATATTCTGACAATTCATGAGCATGAATATTGTTCCAGATTTTTGGTGTCCTCAATTTCTTTCATCAGTGGTTTGTAGTTTGCCTTTTAGAGATCCTTTACCTTCCTGATTAAATTTATTTCTAGATATTTTATTTTTGTAGCTATTGTAAATGGGATTCCTTTTTTGATTTATTTTCCAGCTGATTTATTAGTGTAGAGAAATGCAGAGTTTTTAAATTGTTGATTTTATATCCTGCAACTTTACCAAATGTGTTTATCACTTCTAGGAGTTTTTTGGTAGTTTCATTAAGTGTTTCTGTATATAAGATTACGTCATTGTTAAAGAGGGAAATTTGACTTTATCGTCTTCAATTTGCATGCCCTTTGTTTCTTTCTCTTGCCTAATTTCTCTGGCTAGAACTTGCAGCACTATGTTGAATTAGAGTGGTGAAAGTGGGCACTCTTCTGTTGTTCCAGTTGTTAGAGGAAATGCTTTTCCCTGTTTCTCATTCAGGATGATGTTAGCTTGGGTATTTTATATATGACCTTTAGGGTGCTGAGGTATGTTCGTGTATGCCTAATTTGTTGAGAGGATTTAACATGAAGTGATGTTGAATTTTATTAATTTTTTTCTCCATTCGTTGAGATTATTATATGGTTATTAATTCTGTTGATGTGACATAAAACATTTATTCATTTACTTATGATGAGGCATCCTTGTATTTCTGGGCTAAATCCCATTTGATCATGGTGTTTTATATTTTTGATATGGTATTGGATTCAGTTTGATAGTATTCTGTTGAGAATAATTTTTCCAGATATGTTCATTAGAAATATCGGTCTTTAGTTTTTTGTTGTTGCTGTTATGTCTATCTGGTTTTGGTATCAGTAATACTGGTCTCATAAAATGAATCAGGGAGATATCCCTTCTTTTATATTTTTTGGAATAGTTTGAGAGAAATTAGTATTTAAAATTTGATAGAATTTAACAGTAAAGCCGTTTGGTCCTGGGTTTTTCTTTGTTGGGAGATTTTTTTTATTGCAGTTTCAATCTTATTATTCATTATTGGTGTATTTAGGTTTTCTGTTTCTTCCTGATTCAGTCTTGGTAGGGGTTATGTATCCAGGAAATTACCTATTTCCTCTGGATTCTCTAATTTATTAGCATATAGCTGCTCATAATAGTCTTTAACAATTCTTTGTATTTCTGTGGTATCAGTTGTAATGTCTCCTTTTTCTTTTGTGATATTATTTGGGTTGTCTCTCTTTTGTCATAGTCTAGCTAACAGTTTAATTTTGTGTACCTTTTTAAGAAACCAACTTTTTGTATTGTTCATTTCAATTTTTTCATCTCTGTTTCCTTTAGTTATACTTATTCTCTATTATTTTTTCTACTAATTTGGATTTGATTTATTCTTGATTTTCTAATGTCTTAAGGTTTATCATTAGATGGCTTATTCGAATTATTTCTATTTATTCGATGTGTTTATTTCTATAAACCTCCTGCTTATCACTGCTTTTGCTATATCCTGTGGGTTTTGGTATGTTGTATCTCTGTTTCATTTGTTTCAATAATGTTTTTAATTTACTTTTTAAATTTCTTCATTGATCCAATGGCCATGCGGAAGGATGTGATTTTAATTTCTATGTATTTGTGTAATTTCCAGTTTCTTTTGTTATTGATTTCTAGTTTTTGTTTGTTTTATGGCAGCACTTTTATTTTTCCTTACACAACGACATGTTTCTAGGGCCTAATATTCTCACATAACAATAGAAAACCATTGTGTACAAAAAAAACCTTACATAAATTAAAAGGATGAATACATTTACAGGTGTAAATGCAAACCACTGCCAACTCAAGGCAAGGAAGATTTCCAGTTTTATTCCTTTTTGGTCTGAGAAGATACTTGATATGATTTTGATGTGTTAATGTTGAGATTTGATTTTTGGCCTAACATACGGTTTTTCCTGGAAAATGTTTCATGTGCTTATGAGGAGAATCTGTATTCTGCAGCTATTGATTAAAATGTTTTCTAAATATATCTTAGGCCCATTAGGTATACAATGCAGTTTATATCTGATGTTTCTTTGTTGATTTCTGTATAGATGACCTGTCCAATGCTGAAAATGGGTTGTTGAAGTCCCAAACTATTATTGTGTTGGGGTCTTTCTTTAGCTCTAACAATATTTGATTTGTATATGTGGTTTCTCAAATGTTGGTTGCATATATAGTTACAATTGTTATATCCTCTTGCTAAATGGATCTCTTTATTATTATGTAGTGACTTTCTTTGTATCTTTTTTAGTTTTTTCACTTACAGTCAATTTTGTCTGATATAAGTATAGCTATTCCTTCCTGCTTTTGGTTTCTGTTTGCCTGAAATATCTTTTTCCATCCTTTCATTTTTAGTCCATGTGTGCCTTTACAGGTAAAGTGAGAGTGAGTTTCTTGTAGGCAGCATATAGTTTTTTCTCTTTGTTGTTGTTGTTGTTTTAATTCGTTAAGCTAGGCTATAATTTTCTTGTTGTTGTTATTATGAGCAGAGTCTTACTCTGCCACCCACGTTGGAGTGCAGTAGTGCAATCATAACTCATTGCAACTTCCAAGTCCTGGGCTTAAGCATTTCTCCTACCTCAAAACTCTGAGTAGCTAGGACTATAGGTGTGTGCAACCATGCACAGCTAACTTTTTGTGTGTGTGTGTGTGGAGACAAAGTCTTGGTATGTTACACAGGCTGGTGGTCTTGAACTGCTAGGCTCAAGCGCCTAGTCTATACTTTTTCATTACTGAATTAAAACAATTTACATTCAAAGTTGTTATTGATAGGTAAAAACATACTCCTGTCATTTTGCTAACTGGTTTCTGTTTGTTTTGTTCATCTTGTTTCATTCTCTTGTTGTTTATCTTTGTAGTTTGGTGGTTTTCTATAATGAAGTTGCTTAATTCCTTTCTTTTTCTCATTTACGTATCTGCTGCCAATGAGTATCATACTTTTATGTGTTTTTATGATGATAAATATGTTTTTTGCCTGCAGATGTAGGATTCTCTTAAGCGTTTCTTGTAGAATTGATCTAGTGCTTATCTATCTCTTAGTTTTGGCTTGTTTGGGACTTTATTTTTCCTATATTCCTGAAGGATAGCTCTGCTAGGTTACAGTGTTCTTCACTAGCAATTTTTCTTTACTTTGAGTTATTTGAATATGTCAACCCATTCTCTTTTAGCCTGCAGTGTTTCTGGTGAGAAATCTGCTCATAGTCTGATGGAATTCCCTTGTATATGACTATATGCTTTTCTCTTGCTGTTTTTTGAATTTTCTCTTTGTCTTCAATTTGTGACTGTTTGACTATAAAGTTCCACAGGGAGGACATTTGTATTGAATTTGGGGATCTTTCAGTTTCTTGTATCTGGATGTTTATATCTCTTACATGAGGTGGAAAATTTTTGGCTATTATTTTATTAAATGGACTTTCTATGCCTTTTCCCATCTCTTCTTCTAGAACTCCCAAAGTGCTTGATAGTGTCTCATATGTCATATAGACTTTCTTCATTTTTAAAATTTTCTTTGTTCTTTTTGTCAGACTGGGTTAATTCCAAAGATACCTCTTCAGTTTAGACATTCCTCCGCTTGATTTAATCTGTATTTTTATTTCATTCTCAATTGTATTTTTATTTCATTGAGTTCATTTCCAAGATTTCTATTTAGTTCCTTTTTTATATCTAACTGTTGAATTTCTCATTCATATTATAAATTGATTTTCTGATTTCTTTGTATTGTTTACCTGTGTTCTCTTGTATTGCTCTGAGTTTTAATAAGATCATTGTTTTGAACTCCTTTTCAGGCATTGTATGCATTTCCTTTTCTTTGGGGTTTGTTACTAGAAAATTATCACCTTCCTTTGGAAATGTCATATTTCCTTGATCTTTAATATTTCTTCCATCATTATTTTGGTGTCTCTGCATCTGGTGTAATAGACTTTTTTCTGTAGATATGTCCATAAAGTCAGTCGGGTAGGCTACTTTGTGCCTAGAAATTACACCATAGTATAACGTACAAATGATTTCTTTGGCTGTAATGAATGTCAGTGCTATGAGTTCCCCTGGTAACTTAGGCTGTGATTGTGGAGGCTGTGGCTTAGTCTTTGCTGGTGACTGAGCCACTGGGTAAGCCATTACTCAGGACTCTAGGTATATATATATTTGAGCACCAGCTGTGGCAGCAGCAGGCCCCAGGGGAGTCATTTATTGGGTCCCTGGATGGTGTGCATGGATGGTGGCAGTGGTAAAGTCTGGCCAGTAAGGCTGGTTCTTAGGCCCCTGGATAGTGTGCATAGACAACAGCAGCCATGGTGGGCTCTGTGAGCTGGGTGGACTGGTCTTTGGGCCACCAGGCTGGTTACTTGGGTACCAATGGTGGCAGGCTGGGCAGGCTGGTCCCTAGGTTTGTAGGTTCCCAGATGGTACATGTTCATGCCAACTTGTTAGCAGACCAGTTCTTGGGCCCTTGGGTGGCACACATGGGGGCATGGTAGCCCCATTGCTGAAGGAATCAGGGTCACTATCCATGATGGTCCTAGGCAGGTGACTCTCAGGCTCTGGGTAGCATACTATTCTGCTTCCTATGTCCTGGGGGCAGCCTCCATGATGTGCTGGACTGCTTGTACTTTGGGGAGTAGAGTGTTGCTTGGACTCAGGTACTGGATACATGATCATAGGCTGGGTCTAGCTGGTGTTGCAATACTACAGCCCCCGAGTGGAAGTGTGGCGATGTTGGTAAGATTCCTGGGATGTGGGGGATACAGGGATTACTTGTCTTAGGGCAGCATGAAGTCTGGTGTTGGCTCCTACTATTGGGTTTTAATGTTTAAACTATAAGCACAGTGTGAGTGTATGTATTTGTATTTTTCAGGTACTCTGTCTTGTTAAAAACAACTGAATTTCCTTTTGACCTAAATAATCCTTTGTTCAATAAATACAAATTAATAAGTTTCTGGCTACATTGCTACTTGGAGCTTTATCCTTAATGAAATTCATTAGTAAATATTTTCTATTCACTCAGCAATAACTTCAAGTTGGTGATATGAAAAATCATTTTTATAACACATTTTAAAATGACCATGTGTCACTAAATTAATCATACATCTGTGTGTCAACCAGGCACATTGTTCAGGGTACAAAGTAAACGTAAGTCTCAGTTATGCCTATAAAATTTCCCGAAGAATGCTTAAACATAGTAGAGACTAAGGGAAGAGGTAATAAGAGACATAAACACATAGGAATTTCTCATGTCATGATGAAGTGGCAGAATAAATATATAAACTAAATGCTATACGTCTTGGAAAGCAATATCATTATCAAGAAAAGTTTTATACGTGATGTTTTATTGTGATAGCTGTTTAAGGACATGGGTTATTTTACACAGAAATATGATGAATATATTTCAGAAAGAGAATAAGAGAAATGTGTGTAATGATCAGAGAATACATACAAAATACATTTCATTAGAGCTTAAAGTTTTGTGTAAGAGTAGTAAGAGTTAGAAATGAAGATTGGGTCTACATTTGTAAAGAGCTTATATTATAGGACCACTGTAAACTTGGAGGGTCTATTGATTACAATCTGTGACTTTGGAATATTGATTCATCGCCAGAGTTCCAAGTGATTAGAGTTGGTAGTTATTAGGAAAGGAAAGAAAAGTTAGGAGATAATTGCAATACTTGAGGCTGAGGTTGAGTATTTCCACTTGAGGGTGAATTTGGGAATTAAAAGGAGCAAAGGGATGTTCAAGACGTATCAGTAGTAGGTAGATAATTTAGTAACTAAGTTGATACATAAAGAAAATGAGATCTTAGCATAAGTGGCTTAGTTTTAAAAGTTAAAAACAGGATGAGTTTAGTTTAAGAAATGTTGAATATGCAGTGATAGTAAGACATAATCAGCAAAGAGCTGGAAATAAAGACTGGGATTGAGTATAAATACCATGGTTGGAGATACATATTTAGAGTTATCTGACTAATTATAATTAATAATAATTACAGCTAATATCGATATACTGTATGCCAGGCATTCTGCCAAGTGCTTTACCCAAATAACCTCATTTTCTCATCAAAGACATCTATGTACGTCCTAATTTTTATTTTTATATTATATATGAGGAATCTGAGTTTCTGATATGTTCGTTTTTTCAAGGTCACACAAATAACAGATAGGTCTAAAATATAATCCTAGAAAGTCTGATTTCTTTTCTGATTCAATAGAAAATAAATGTTAAGAAATCAAAATTGATGTCAGGATCCTTTGAGGTTGTTGAGAGATGTGGAGTAAGGAAGAAAATAAGAGGGAAAATAAATGAAACTTAAATTTGGGAAGGCATGTAGAAAAGGATTTGAGGGATAAAAATGAGCAATCAGAGCAGCACAAAGAGCATAATCCAAATCATAATGACCTGACTTTGAACTCTCTTTTTTTTTTTTTTTTTTTTCTGAGGAGGTTGGTTGGATGGAATGGGAGATGATTATTTGTCCAAGTCTTTCTAAAATTCACATAGGCGAGCTGACTGTTTTATCCCATTCTTCACGCTCTCCTACCCATCATCAATCCTGCTCTCGATGGCCTCTGTGAGCTTGCTCCTCCCTCTGGTGGCAGCATCTGCTGTGATGGCAATGTTATTCCCTCACCTAGGCCCTTTCTCTCACAGTCTATAACTGGGGTGAGGCTATCATTTTAAATAAAATTTTATGGAAGTAGTTAAATAGTGGGTTTCAGGATACATTTAAATGCATTTAAGTGTGCATTTCATAATAGTCAAACAAACAGGTTTCTATCTATGCCAAGTTCCCGTAACTGAGCAGTTATCAGCCTTGCCTCTGGACTGCTTCTGCCTGAATAGGAGCAGCTCATCCCCATCACAGAAGTCCTCCAGGCTGTTTCTCTATGGCTGGAATGCACTGATTCCTGACGTCAGAGAAAAGTGCTTTGTTTTCTTGTTGGTTTGTCTTTGGTTTCCTTTTTTTAGGAAACAATGTTTAGGGAAACATATTTATGTAAACTTATATGTTTTCCTAAATTCACGTTTTCATAAATTTGTATGCACAGCCATTGGATTAAATTACCTAAAAATAAAGTTTGGAGATTTTTCTCATTTCTCTTTATATGAGAATATAGAGCTTCCTTGGAAGAACGGGACAGTAGGCTTTAGGAGGTAACCAGTTAAATAATCAGAATAATATTCTTCTTTCACTCACTTTCTAGCTCCTATCCCATTAGAAAGAGAGAGAGATTAGGTGAAGGAGGAGGGGGAAGAGCTCCTCCATTGGTTTAATAACTTCCATAATGGCCGTGGAAGTCCCTAACCGCCTCCCAACCCCCCTACCCATGGAAAAAGCCATACCAAATTTAGACTTTTTTTCTTAAACAAATGTCATCCTTTCCACCTGTTGTATGTCGTTTTTAATAACAGTTATCAGTGGTAGTCCTTAAGAAGTAAAAGAACTGATGGATACATGTATGAATGGAGTGGTGTAAGGTGAACTAATTCCTGAATCTTGCTATCTTCATGGCCGTGTTTAGTTTCCACCAAAAAGGTTTGCAGTTGCCCCCTGTAAAAGTACAAGCATGAAGCGTCAGGAGTTTTTGAAAGGAAGTGCCAGATAATTAATGCCAAGTCCAGGATATTAACTAACTGGATCTGAAGAACAGGGACCTTTTCTTCTCATAATAGTCATCAAATACAATAGGTGGCATTTTAAATATTTAATAAAATATGAATAATAAATAACACTGTAAATAAAAGGTCAGAAGCTGGCCTAACACTGGGGAAGTCGAACACTTGAGGGAACAAAACACTGGCATATTTATGCTAGGCAACTGCCCTCTATGATCTCCAGAGGATGGTCTGACTGACCTGAAAGGTCTTTCCCATTTTTGGTTAATTTGGTTTTATGGAAAATATGCTTCTAAGATTTTTGTACTCGGGAGGTCCCAAGTCTTCATTAAATAAGAAAAATATTAAATTGTTTAATCTCCAGGGTCATTTTTATGTTTACCTTTCAAACTAAAATATTAAGGTCTCAAACTCTGCTGGATTCAGCCCTTTGATTGTGGGTTGGTTCATTGGATGAAATATTGTATCTTTTACATCTTTTCACTAGGGGAGACCTACTTGTTTAGTCCCTCTAGTATTTACTGTTCTATTTCCAGATTGAAGTAATCCTAGATGAAATGAACTCAGGAAAGAAAAAGAGTGAGTAGAATTTATGTAAGGCCAAGAAAGCCAGTGGAAAAGAAAAGTGGATGGCTTTCATGTCAAAGTTGAAAAAATAAAATAAACACATTATCTGCTATTAATTAGCACATAGTCCAAATCCGAGAGTTGATTTTTGCAGTCCTGTTTCACACAATTGATGCAGTTTTCCTCCTATTGCTTGTTTAGCACCATTGCCAAGGTAGAAAGCAAATACTGGGATACTGAGAAAAAAGACAATTCTTTTTAGCTTTTGCTCTTTTCTGTTGAAAGTTCTTATTTTGGGCTTCACCTTTGGGCTGCTTTATCTTGTGTGAAATAAAGTATTCGTAGCTTTTTCGGAATTGATTTATTTTTAAATGATACATTTCAACCTTAAGTTGCATTTAAGCTCTATAGCAAAAACAGGATCTTTACTCCATTGCACAGACTTTGGAAAATACAGAGTTCACTTTGTGCAAGATGACTGGCAATTAATGCCCAAACAGGAAACTTCTAATGAGTTTTCTACCCATTTGAAATTAAGCTCAATTTAATACCAAATGTATTATTTAAAACAGTATCTTTGGTAAACCTCATAAACTGCATATTCAGAGTCATGTCAAGGGAGTGAGGAATACTGAGCACTGAATAGTATACTTCATAGAAATAGAATAAAAACAAAGAAGGTAAAAATATAAATACTCTTTACTTTTATCTATTGTTTATTCTGAATTGTATTTTATAGCAAAACGTTTGAGAAATCAGAAGCACAAACAACATATGGAGGACTAAATATTTTGTAGGCTTAATGATGTATTAGTATTTTGCTTTGTATGAAATTCTAATCACCAGATATGCTTATCACTGCAGATGGAATATGCAGGCCTCTGATACCTCGGGGGATTAGAGAATCCAAACATCTGTAACAGGGGAAGAAAAAAAATCCCACTGCAATATACAAAATTTAAAAGAATGAATTAATGAGAAAAAAAGAATGGAAATAAAATTTTATTATTAATACCATCTTGTATTTATAATTACCAAGGAGCTCTACATGCCTTAGAGATCTTGATTCCATCCTTCAAAAATGTAATGAGATATTAAAACACAATCTAGATGTAAGTTGGAGAAATATACAATATTCTTCCATTTTTAGTGGGATGGTTTGGAGCTGAGATAAAGACATGCCATAATTAATGCGGTCCACATGTTTATTTATACAATTGAAACACCTGGCTTATAATTGGCTGTTTTAGTAAATTCAACCAGATATTTTCTAAACATATTAAGACTCTATTAATTGGAAAACAGAGGGGAGGGTCGTTTTGGTTATGCAAATTTACCAGTTTAACTGAAAGGAGTCAGAGATGACAGATCTGAAATGTATTTTGGCTCTAGAATATTTTTTGCCATTTGTTCGAAAAAGACGTTACACCTATTCTTGTTCCCATGATTTGTACCTTTCTGATAAAGCCACGTGCAAGGGAATAATAGATTCACATTTGGTTCTGATGACTAATTTATTGATTTATTCAAGTCATTTTAATTTTAAAAAACTGTTGTGAGGAGCTCTTCTAGAAAATGGGATAAATTGAAAAGAATCTGATTGTCATGTGTAGAAGATAGACATATAAACAATAGACCCCTTCCAGAACAAGATTTGTGTCGTCTTAACTTTTAATATAATTGAAAGACTTTCATATGAACTTTTAAAAACTGTATGATCTAGTTTAGGCAAATTTTAAGTATTGTCTTTGAAAATAACATTTTAAATTAAATTAGATTTCAGGAAGGAAAAGGGGTGCTTCATCAACAAAGTTGTAAAAAAAGTAGTAATGGCATGGATTCTGGCTTGTCACTGAGCTCAGTGACTCAGTTTTCACATCTATAAAGTATGTATAACAATATTTTCTTTATGAAGCTGTTGAGAATTTAAAAGTTTATACAAAAATATATGTGTTTATACGAATGTATACATATACAGATTGATACATGTAGATAGTTATAATCTACAATCACATATATATATATATATCTATACTACTATCTCTTATAGCATAGCCTAGAACATTGTAAGTGCTATATAAGTTTTATGCATTCTTTAAAACAATCATTTCTGTTTTTATCAAACTAAAGTTTGTATAAAGAAAAAATTAAGAAATCAGCATTTTCCTACTGAATTATATTAATATTTGATAATAGGAAGTAAGTTCGTTTTTTTATTTTGGTTTTGTTTTTGAGACAGGGATTCACCTGTCAGACAGGCTGGAGGCTGGCGTACAGTGGTACAATCTTGGCTTACTGTAACCTCCGCCTTCTGGGCTCAGCTGATCCTCCCACCTCGACCTCCTGAGTAGCTGAGACTGCAGGCTTGTGCTACCCAGCTCATTTTTATATTTTTTCATAGAGGCAGAGTTTCACCATGTTGACCAGGCTGGTTTTGAACTCCTGAGCTAAAGTGATCCACCCAGTTCAGCCTCCCAAAGTGCTGGGATTACACACATGAATCCCAGTTTTCTTATCAATATCATTATGACTGGGTTACCTGGGTTCTTAATCTGTAATAATGTCAATGGGAGGGTCAAACACTTGCAAACCCAGGAGAAAGATAAATTTTCAGATTTTTGTTAAAGTAAATGCTTCAATACACTTTAAGGTAATATAATAGAAATAAAAGAATCAAGTAAATTTCTAATAGTCTTTAAGGCAATCACTTTTATAAATGCATACAAATAATATTCAGTTTCACAAGTATGTAGATTTGGGGGATATTATCAATGAAGCCTTTACCCATTATTTTCTGGGAAAAATATTTTCTTATGGAGGGGATTCTCATAATCTTAGTGTTTATTGAATTTGACAAGGTATCAGAAAATAGAGCCTTTGGGCCAAATCAAGCCCAGCATCTGGATTTGTAAATAAAGTTTTATTTGATCACAGCCACGTTCATTCTTTGACATACTGTCTATGGCTGCTTTCATGATACAATGACTGAGTTCAGTAGTAGCAACAGTGACCTGAAATATTCACTACTGGGAACTTTGATAAATAAATTGGCTGGCCCCTGAGTTAGTCTCAAAATCCATCATAATATGAATAAGTTTGTAAATAAATGAAAACTTATAAAATCTGTCTCCATTCAATCATACAGTCTCATAGAACAGTACCATTTATTGCCTGAACACTTCTAGATCTCTTGTTGATTTTAGTTTTGAAATTTGTCAGTGCTGAACGAAAATAGAGCAATGACCTTGCAAAGTGACATTTCAAATCTTGTGAAAAGTCAGAGATTTCATGAAGTAGATGAGAGCGACATTGGAGAACTGTTCTAATAACTTACAAAGCCATTGATTAACATGGGAATATCTGGCAGTTACATCAGTGACCAAAAGAAAAAGCTATCTTCCTAAAGAAAAATTGACACAAACAGTGAAATGTTAGGTACTTCAAAGGAGTATGACTTAAATATCAGAGCTAAGAGAAGCCTCTGGGAAAACTTATAAAGCCCTGAAATACTCTTAGATAAAGACTGTTTTTGTGATTGTGCAAAAGTTAATTGCAAAGTGAAAGATGTCATTTCATGATATCACAAATTTTTACCAGAAAAACTATACATTGAAAACAATGTTGGTGTATTTTTAATTTCAAGATGGAGTGCATGATTATAATTACAATCTAAAATTTGCTAAGCAAAAATTAGATATTTTTGAGACAAAATCCTTTTCACTTTGTACTATATACTAGCAGATTCATTTTAAGTAGGCATATTGTAAGGTACTTATTACTCAAAAAAACCCAAGGATTTCCTATGGGCTCAAACATCACCTGCTATCTGGTATTTAAAGAAAGTGCACATATACACCCCCATACCTTTTTGTGTAAATGTTTCAAATTTTTCAAAGTTAGCCTGTTAACACGCAATGTTTCCAACAAAGTTTTTAAAGTAAAAGTCTAAAATTTGTCATACCCTGTCTTGTTCTGATTATAGATTAATTTGGCTGAGCCCTCAGCTTTTCTGATAGATCTGAATCATATCTCTTTTTCATGTCATTTTAGTAATAGAACCCATGATCGGAGGAGACATAAATACACATGAAAGTAATTTTTGGTGTTTCATAAATGAGGGGAAAAAATGAGTTTTATATTCCTATAGGAAAATATCTGCAAGACAACTTGATGCTAAAATTCCAATATATAATTTTAGCTATATTTAAATTTGAAGCATGATTTTGTTTTTTTCTATATAGTGTGCACAAAATGATATCGGCACTTGAAAACATGATTTTTTTTTCGTTTTTTTTTTCTATAGCATCCATTTTGTTCTTCTACCCTTATGCTAACTTTTACCTTTAGAAAGGCCATCGCTAACTGGCCACTAATCAAAGAAACCCCTGAGCTAACTGTGTCTACTGGAGGCAATTGACCAGGTGAAACAGAGGTAGGTTAGAAGGTTAGGATGCTGTAAAAGGTAGTAGCAGGATTTTCTAGTCATCCTGAAAACGCTAAAGGGATCCAGAACTCTGAAGCTCTTTTTGGTCTAAGTTATATAGGTGAGCTGAGAAGTTTGTTTAAATTCATATATATGTCAATTATTATTTAAACAGCTCAATCCCAGACTTAGTTAAAAAACCATCATTGGAAGGAAAACATACCTGACAGATTTTTCGACTTAATGATAGATAATGTCATAGATGTTTTCTTGTATCAAAGCCAACACATCATTTACTTTGCTTTCTAGTGTTATGAGTGGCATTTAGTTTAAAGTTTTCTCTTTTCTAGCATTCCCAAGTGATTTAATTTTCTCGTTTTGCAGTGAGAGTTGCAATCATGACAGAAAAGGTTATGTCCTTCAGAGACAAATTTCTATGAAAAGTAAGGTCTCACCAGGTTTTTTATCAGCATTCACTAAAATATGCTGTCCCATGTCAGATACATTTATCCATAATCTCCAAGCTAAAAAATGTAAGTTGAAAGTAGGGTTTGTTTACAGTGTGCTTTGTACCTGATGATTGTTGAGCTACTGCATTAAAAGCAGTTAACAAGAGACGATTCACCACTGAACACAGGTGCATTCCTCTATCACCATTCTGTTCATTTTAACTTTTACACAAAATGTGAGAAGAATATGAGATATTGTAGGCAGACATTTCACTCGGCTTTTAAAAACTCTGACTTATAAGTTATATTCCCTACTAAAATTTTACCTTCCTCAAGTACTAAAGCTTGACTCAGAATTAGATAACACATATATGTCATATACTGTTATTTACCTGGGTTGAAGGGTCATTTTTGTGGATGAACTATGAAACGTATTATGGCAAAGTGCTGTCCTAAGAACTGATTATGTGGAATTCATGTGGTAATAAAACTGAACGGTTCAGTACCGTAAGACATCACTATTCTTCTAAGCAAGCTAATGGATCAGGTTATCTCTAACAGAAGACAGAGATCATAGGTCTCTGCTTTTCAACCTTTAGCAGGTTTAATGATTTCACAAAATTTTCACAAATAATAATAATTTATCTTCTTTCCTCCTGGGAAGGCAAGTACATTCTGGGTCCTATGTCTAAGCATTTCTGTCATAAACTTGTTTCACCTGAATGCTCTTAAACAATAAATCAGTTATTGAAAAACATTTCTAAGTACTCACCTTGGTTAGATTCATTATTAAGACTTGAACCGGTGATACAGATCTCTCCATTTCCAACCCCATCCAGGGACCCAGCACAGTGCTTCTTGGTTCCCAGGAGAACAGTGGAGCACTAACACTGATGTTATCCAGGGTTTCAGGCCCAAATTCCTATCCAGCCTCTTGACATGTTGGGTTGGAGCCGCAGGAGGGTTTCCAAGACCCCTTATGCTTTTTTTTTTTTTTTTTGAGACAGAGTCTCACTCTTTTACCCAGGCTGGAGTGCAATGGCACGATCTCAGCTCACTGCAACTTCCACCTCCCAGGTTCAAGCGATTGTCCTGCCTCAGCCTACCAAGCAGCTGGGATACAGGTATGGGCCACCACACCCAGCTAGGTTTTTGTTTTTCTTTTTTTTTTTTTTTAGTAGACATGGGGTTTCACCATTTTGGCCAGGCTGGTCTCAAACTCCTGACCTCAGGTGATCCACCCACCACCTTTTATTTAATATTAAACCAGGGAGATTTTTTAAGAGGCCATCCAGAATGATAGGTAAGAGAAGGTGCCTCACATCTTGCTCTATCATTTCCATGCTGTTTAAATTACTTGAGTTCTACTTGCTTTAGTTCCTCTTCTGTAAATTAAGAGTAAAAGTAGTATCTACTTCATACAGATTAATAATTTAAATGAGTAAATGTAAATATAATGTTCATATAAGTGTCTTAGAAAAGGGTCTGACACATGAGATACCCAGTAAATATAAGCCAGATAAACTATTACACTACCTGATTATATCCTTTTTTTCTAGATTCTGTATTAGGCCTGCTTGAATTTTCTAATCCTATTAAACTAATTTCGTAGGATGAACTAGAAGGAAGAAAGACACATAAAAGTAAATAAACATAATTCTCATTGCTACAACCACATAAACCATAGTAGAAAAGGTAACCTGACCCGGCTGGGCGCGGTGGCTCACGCCTGTAATCCCAGAACTCTGGGAGACTGAGGTGGGCGGATCACAAGGTCAGGAGATCGAGACCATCCTGGCTAACGTGGTAAAACCCTGTCTCTACTAAAAATACAAAAAATTATCTGGGCGTGGTGGCGGGCACCTGTAGTCCCAGCTACTCGGGAGGCTGAGGCAGGAGAATGGCGTGAACCCGGGAGGCGGAGCTTGCAGTGAGCCGAGGTCGCACCACTGCACTCCAGCCTGGGAGACAGAGCAAGACTCTGTCTCAAAAAAAAAAAAAAAAAAAGAAAGAAAAGGTAACCTGACCCACAAGTTGTTCTTATCAGACAGCTAGAATCATCTTTAATACCTCCTTCAGACTCTCTCCTTTTCCAGTTAGGAAACAAATCCTGTGTATCCTACCTCTAGACAATATTTTAATTCCTTATTTCTCTCCATATCCACTGTTGCTACCAAGCTACCTCAAACTACTGTCGTTTTTCATCTAGTCTATTTAGAGATCATGTTTGGTACTCATTTGCAGACCATCGCTTTTTGAATAAACCACATAATCCTTATAATATTCTATACTTGCTTGAATGAACGGGCCTCATCTGTGGTCCAGGTTCGTCTCCCGCCTCCTGCCACTCCCCATGGGCCCCTTTACTCACAAGGCCCCAGCAGAACACTTTCCTTCTGCTCATGGAACAACCTGAGTGACTTCCCACTTTCATGCACCTGGAATATCCTCTCCTACCTTCTTTGCTTGAGCTCAATCTTCAGGTTTTATTCTACTCATGTCTTTGTCAAGGAAGCATTTCCTGAATGCTTGGACCACATTTTGTGTTCCCATTTCCCACTTACCTGGCACACTGTGCTTTTTACCATGATAGAACTTCCCTTGGTTACAGTGATACAAATGGCAGTTTAATTATGTATTGAATGTGTATCCTGCAGTCTAAACTAGAACCTCCTGAAGGTATAATGTGCCTTTCTTTTTCTATACTGCATGAACATTAACAAGAACATTAGGGGTGCAATAAATATTTTTGAATTAATAAAAAGTTGCTGTTTTGTTCTACCAAAAGCCCCCAAATCTGCAGTGACTGTCATTTTGCAAATCATCATCTCAGAACTCTCTTACCTTTGGTATGGAGTGATGCAAAACCCCATAAGGAAGAATCAGGAGATTTGGATTATAATCCTAATTTGTAACATCATGCAACCTCCCTGAGATTTAGTTCCATCAGCTGCAAAATGTGGGGGCTTTCATTAAGGAATTGTCTCTTTTAGTCCTACCTTTTTATTTTCAAACTTCTGACTCTGTAATCCTTCAAATTATCCCATTCATATCAATGACTACCTCCTTTTACTATCAATTTTTTAAAATCTCACGTTAGGAATAATTAGGTTTATTTGAGAAAATGCACTATGACACAAAGTGTGAAGTCAATGACTTGTTTAAATAAAGTTGTGTTTTACTTAACACAATAGAAATTATGTTTGAAAAACAATAGCGTGTAAATGGATGAGACCTATTTCATCAAAAGACAAAGCTTACTGTGCTTAGAAATTTCAGTCCCCCTGAGACTACTCTGTTCCCGTTTCTCAATCCCTGTCTAACAATTTCTCTTCTCACCTTTCTCTACTCTCATCAGTTCTCATCCCTGCCCCACCCTGTATACCTTCACTTTCCTGGATGGATTGTGTGATTTAGTTCTCACAAAAGCCTCATGAAACAGGCGCCATTACTACTCTCCCATTTTATAGCTGACAGAGCTTAGAGAGTTAGGTATGTTGTCAAAGGTCACACTTGTAGCGAGTAAAGATAAGCAGAGCTGACTTCTCCATTAGGCACAGTGCCTATAGCTCACAAAAATATTTCAATTTATTTTAAAATCAGAAGAAAAAATGAAATTTTAGGTTACTAAAAAGTCTTATCATATGGTAATATATCTTTCTAAGCCAGCACAGTCATATAATACAATTATATACATACTTGTAGAAAATAACATAGACACAAGCACTAAAGGGTTCCTAGTTTTATGTGGTTACTGTGTTTTACCCTCAGATACAAGTTGACCAGTATCTCTACTTTTGTAAGCTTCAAAATGATTCTACTGAATTCCCTGTATTAGGATATCACTTATTAGTAAAATAATAATTGTTATTTATCTGGGTGAATGAGGTACACAAATCGCTTGTTCAGATACATTGTCACATATTTCCATACCCTTTATAACATATTCTTTTTTCTGCCCTTGAGGATTTGCATATGGTTGCTTCTCCTGCCCCCACCACTAAAGATGTGATTTTTTGCTAAGCACATTTTCCCCTTCTTTCAGCCTCCTAATATTACATTAAATTTTCAGAGCTAACCACTAGTATGAATTGATCAAATAGCTGATTTTATACACTAGTTTTGTATTTGAACACATCTTTCAAATGATACCAAGAAATCATGCATTTTTAAAGGGTTTTATGTAGGTGTCTTTCATAAGATATTGAATGTTGTGCTTTTGTTCCCAAATAAATAAATCAACTGGCGATTCAGACTAGTGGAGGAAAATGAAAAAATCTTTTGTTCCCAAGCAACACATACCTGTTGGTATTCACCTTCCTGAGATCTGTTTCTAAGAGACCCTCGCTATTGAGATTGTTAGCAAGTTCTTGAATGACAAATTGTTTCCCGTAATACGATCATAATACACTGGGTGATGGGTTGATACAATATGGAATTTAATTAATATGAAACATTTTTTTAAAATCCGCTTTTCTCTTAGGAGCTTTATAAAAGTGATGTCTTGAAAGGCAGAACTGCCATGTATAACAATGACTTAATTCTACCTTCTGTTATCATGGTTTGAGGTGATTTCCCTTCTTTTCCCCTGTCTATTTCTTATCTCTCTACTAATATTATTTGTGGCAGTAGTCATTATAGAATCAGAGACTATATGAGATAAAAAGGACTATGAGAGGTCAAAAAGTGGAAACACTTCATGCAAGCTCTCCTAAAAGATAACTATTATCTTTAAATTTTATAAAAGAAAAAAGCCCATTTTCTCTATTTGTTGTTCATTTATGATTTACAGGCAAGCTTTCATTTTTTGACCTGTTCTGCTATACTCTTTCTGATTCTTTCTCACTTTAATACCTAATATTGTCCCTCTTTATATTTGACCATGTTTAAACACTTTCTCTTAGCTTTCTACAATCTCTAAATATCTGGATAAGATAAATGCTATCAAGGTTTCCATTGGCTTTGAGACTTTAGGTAAGACTTGACACCAATTATTCTTGTTTTTCTTCCTTTTTCAAAACAAGGGTGGTTGCTATTGTTTGATTGGGCTGATAGCTAATCTCCCATTTTTGTATAAATGAAATCAGAGATAATAATGGAAATAATATTCGCTTTCTGGAATTGTTACAGCGTTAATATGATTTATCAAGCACATAGACCGACGGCTAGCAAGTCGTTTTATGCAATAGGTTATTACTTGTAAATTATTCACTTAATCCATGAAACAGTAACTTTAATGCATTGCAAATATGAGAAATACTATTTGTTATGCACCTTAATCTCAGATATGTTTTGGAGATTTACACAAAATACTATGGTTCCTTTGTTCAGGAATTGTGGATGATGCCAGTTTAGCAGTTACTTTCCTCTAACGGCACCTAAATTAACTTTGGTGTACTAAATTACTTGGTTGCTGGCTGTTACTATCTATTTGTCTCACTCTGTCACCCAGGCTGGAGTGCAGTGGCACGATGTCGGCTCACTGCAAGCTCCGCCTCCTGGGTTCACGCCATTCTCCTGCCTCAGCCTCCCGAGTAGAGTAGCTGGGAGTACGGGCGCCCGCCACCGCGCCCGGCTAATTTTTTGTATTTTTAGTAGAGACGGGGTTTTACCATGTTAGCCAGGATGGTCTCGATCTCCTGACCTCGTGATCCACCCACCTTGGCGGATCTAATAACTAACTATTGTAGTTATTTGAGGACATTTGAGCTCTTCCACTAGATTTGATGGTCCCTCAACAAAGTAATTGTGGCTTGTTCATCATTGTACTCCGTCAAATCACTACTTCTGAGCCTTCAAAATAGTACGAAAACAATGAATGTTGAGTTTGTATTAGATTCAGAAATAAGAAACTGTAAAGCATATTAGGCCGGTTGTACTTAGGGAGAATAATTACATGAAAAGAAACCCTCAAATGGCCAGCTTTATGTATATGTAAGTGTATATATTTATACAATATATATATAATTGAAAAGGAGAGATTTGCTCTTAGTAAAAAAATGCTTAAAAAGAAATAATGACTACAATTCAATAGTAATAGTAACCATATTAATATTACTAGTGAAGCCAATAGCTGACATTTCTGATGACATATCAGGCCTGGGCCTGGGGGCTCTCATACATCACCTTATTTAATCTTTACGACAACTTTTTCGAGGATGTTGAAGAGGTAAGGAAATGAAGGTACAGAGATTTTAAGTGAAATTCCCAATATCACCTAGTTAATAAGTGGCAAAGCTAAAAATCAAACGTGTTTAACTATTACATTGATATGTATGTCAGTTGGGTGTGTTATTATAAAATGTTAAAGAATCCATAAGTATAGTCTGTTCACATTATTAAATAACATACATTTAGCTATACATCAAAGGCCACACAGTTAGAAATAGACTTTATATCATTCTAAAAAACAATTTTAAGTAGTTAATTTCAAAATAGCATTAAGCAATGAAAGAAAGCTAAACCAAAAGTAATATTAATTTAGTTAACTGTACAAATTAGTGCCCAAACCTATCTAAACTTATATAATTACAAATCTCTGAAAACTGAAAATAATAAAAATGCTAATACATGTTTAATAGGGCCAATAATAAAAATTGTGGAATTAATTTATGAATCAGTTATATAATGAAAATACCATCCAACTCCTAAAATTGCTTGGGTTATGTAATATAATTAAAATATCACTTGTCCTTTAATGTAGTATAAATTCTTAGCAGCTATTTCTATAAGATGCTATGGGAACAACCTTAGAATAACAACAGAGGCTGCAGAGTTCCATATTTTGCTGACATATTGCTAAATTTTTCCAGTAATATTTAGGTGATAGAATGATAATATGCCAAAACATTGAGAAGTCAACATAGTACTGAGATTGGAAACATTAACTGTGTTAACAGGTTTACTTTAAATAACACCTGTATTTGACTATACATTTTAAGTTGAGCTTGCTGTAATTCGAATCATATTTGATAAAATTCGCTGAAGTAAGGACATGTTAAAAGCTATAACCATGAATCTTAGTATTTACCTTAGTACAAAATATCATATAAACTACTACTGCAAGTGAAATTTTCCCCATTCATGTCACAGGAAGCAGTATGAGTTTAGAAAATATTTGCAGAATAATAACCAAGATTTTACTTTACTATGTAATAGATTTTAAAAATTGATGGAGAAAAACAAAAAATTGTGAATTAAGAGTAATAATTATATGTCTATATTTAAATAAATTATTTTGTAAGCTTTAGGGAAGACCAACATGCAAAATCTTTCAAAAAACTAGGTTGAGGTGGGGATGAAAGAAAGAGGAAAAGGAAATAAGTAATGCAATATTTACTGAAGGCTTACTGTTTGTCTAAGTTAGGCATGAAGACCATGAAGAAATGGTGAAAAAGACAAGATCCCAGTTTTCCAGGGAGTGACATACTGGTGATGAAGATAGAGAATTATAATGAAGTCAAATAGATAAGCCATATGCTTAGGTATTGTGGTTGTCACACAGAAAATCAATAAAGAAGGTAACAAAAAAGAACTTGAGAAGAGTGGTCAGTAAAAGCTTCTCTGAGGAGGTGACATTTGTATGGAGACCTAAAGCATAAGACACAAACTGAGAGATGTTTAGACAAAGCAAACGAGAAAAGACTAAAGTTAAAAATAAAAAAGCTACTCCAAGAATCAAAGGCATTGCAGATTTGTCTTCACCTGGATCCAGTAGCTTAGGTTGTAAATTTTTTTTTTTTTTTTTTTTTTTTTTTGAGATGGAGTCTCACTGTCTCACCAGGCTGGAGTGCTGTGGCGCGATCTCGGCTCGCTGCAACCTCTAACTCACTGGTTCAAGCGATTCTCCTGCCCCAGCCTCCCAAGTAGCTGGGATTACAGGCACGTGCCACCACACCCAGCTAATTTTTGTATTTTTATTTTTAGTAGAGACAGAGTTTCACCAGGTTGGCCAGGATAGTCTCGATCTCCTGACCTCGTGATCTGCCTGCCTCGGCCTCCCAAAGTGCTGGGATTACAGGCGTGAGCAACCACTCCCGGCTGGTTGTATGTCTTAAACCATATCATGCCTCTGCTGTTATGAGCTATGCTTGAAAATGTAGTTGATCAGGGAGCAAAGAAAACATGAGAAGCAGATAGCAGTAGGGGGAGACAAGAACAGAAGAACCTGAATTCTGACAAAATCCAGCCAACCTGAATGAAGAGCAAAGACTGAAAGAAGAAAAACAAAAGAAATGGGGAAAAAAGAACCAGGACTCTAAGTTCAGAAGAACTGCAGAGGAGCCTAGTTTGTCAGAAAACTATAGTCAACCCCATGTGAAAGGGCTCCTGGGATTTACACGGAACATGCAATTTCTAAAGACAGTTTGAGCCTGCACTTAAAGCAGACAGGGAAATGAAAGAAGAGAAGGCGCAGCAAGTTCCGGGCAATGTTATGCAGATAGAACTGGAGATAAGAGGCGGTTTAAGGAGCATTCTCACTATTTCATTTGGAATGGCAAGTGGAAAAAAAAAAAAAAAAAGGATTATCTGCCTCCTACTCAGGCTAAAGCAAAAATCACAAAAACAAGATATCATCTAACAGTGCGAGCCTTAAGGAGAAGGGGAAAAAACCTGCCTCTCGCATGCAGCATGCAGCATAATCACTCAAGAGGTATAGAACAAAGATTAGGTTATCTAAATGTATGATAAATTACATACACAGAGCACGTATATTTTAGTACAACTTTCTTAACCCCATTATATGTACACAATTTTGAGATTTACCTATCAGCATTAGTTGTTACTGATTACAGTGGGTAATCTTGGTAGAATTACTTGGCAGTGGTGTTGAAATACTGTGAATTTCCTGGAAAAAAAAATTGGGTTTGACTGAATAGATTCATGCTACGTTTTCAAGAATGGTTGTACAACATTTGAGAGTTAGACTGTATTTTAGAGGTGAAAAATGGGTATGAAACCTAATCTAGATGCCTTCTACTCATAGACTGTTTACTCAGTTCTCTCCTAAAATTGTGAATTGCACAGGGCTCCCATCCAACACAGGGCTCCCATCCAAGAAGCAAAGGGGCTTCTCGGGCTTAAGCCACAGGGAGGAAAGGGAAGAACATCCTTTGTTCAGAATGTTTTACTCTCCTCCTAGCACTTGCAAAGGTTGTGAAGTCCATGGTTACCATACATGTGGTTAGAATTCATATACTGCTGGGAACATACAAGTGAACTATTCTGATAGAACAAATTAGAGCATTATGCTTGATTAATTATCTAAAATTCATTTTGTCAAACATTCATTCATTGGAGGAATACTTTTGACATCTACTATGTGCAAGGTACTGTTGTAGGCACTGAAAAACCACCAGTGAATAAAACAAAGTCCCCTTAGAGCTTACATTCTGCTGTATAGAGGGAGAGAAGATGAAAAGGAATAAATAAAATGATATCAAGTGGTGATACCTGCTAAATAAATAATAAAGTAACATCAAAGGAGTAGACGTCCCAAGATGGGGGAGTGCTTTATATACAGTAGTCAAGGTATGCATCAGAGGTAAGATGACATTTGAACAGGTATCAGAAGGAAAGGAAGGAAGGAACCCCAAGGATCTCTGGGGCAAATGTATTCAAAGGAGATAGAGCAGTCAACAAAAGTCCCGATGTAGAAGTGCTTGATGTGTTCAGGAAGCAGTAGGAAGTCAATGTGTTTTGAGCAGGTTAATACAAGAGAAGAGCAATGGCAGACAGGATGAGAAGGTACAGAAACTTGTAGACAAATATCCAGACTTTTTTTTTTTTTTTTTTTTTCTCTAAATGAGGTAAGAAATTAATGAAAGGTTTCATGCAGGGAAGTAATATGTTATGTTATTTAAATTATTTTTTAATAGGTAATAACACTTAAAAGTTTAACCATAAAGATGATATATAACAGTTTTACACTAAAAGTCCTTGCTCCCGTTCCTGTCTCCATTTACTTGGTTTACCTGCATTTTCAAGAAACCATTTTTAATTAGCTGTCCTGTAAGATTATCTTTAGGCAAATACAAGGATTTCTAAATATATTTCTCTCCCCACTGCCTCACTTTTTACACCAATATGATTGGCTATTGATACACTCCTTTTCTCTGTGGTTCATTTTATTAAACCATACATTCTAGAGAGTTCTATATCAATAAACAGATCACACACATTTTGTATACAACTGCATACTATTCTATTGTGTGGATATATCATAATTAAATTATCCTTATCCTATTTTTGGCCACTTCAGTTTCTAATTTTTGCAATTATAAACAATGTCACAAAGGAAAAACAACCCTTCTATTTAATTTCATACATGTAAGGCAGTTACATTCTCACAAGTTAATACATTCTCAAGGTGGAGGCTGCTCTAAGAGGTTATATGTGTATGTTTTTGATAAATATTGCCAGATGCCCCTCAAAAGACTTAAATCATCTGTACTCTCACTAGCCACCACATAGGATGTAACTTGAACTTATCTTTTTAGGAATTACACTGAGCATCTTTTGATGTAATTATTAGACATTTGCATTTCATTTTTTTCCTGTTAAGTGTCCATTTCTCTCATTTCCTCATTTTAAAAATCAGATTGTTGGTCATTTTGTAGCCTTTATTAGGAAGAATAAGCTATAATTTGTACTGTTTCAGCAATGTCTTTTCCAGTTTATAGTTTTTTTTTAAACTTGCCTTTATTCTTACCTCAACTATTATGTAGTTAAATGCATGACTTTATAAAACTAATTCTGACTGCTTTGCTTTGTGTGTATTCCAAGTAGACAAGGATGGCAGTAAGGAGTCAAGTTAGGAGGCTGTTGTTTCTCTACTAGAGAAACAATGGTGGCCGGGAGCGGTGCCTCACGCCTGTAATCCCAGCACTTTGGGAGGCTGAGACGGGCGGATCACAAGGTCAGGAGATCGAGACCATACTGGCTAACACGGTGAAACCCCGTCTCTAGTAAAAAAAAAATACAAAACAATTAGCCGGGCATGGTGGCGGGCACCTGTAGTCCCAGCTACTCGAGAGGCTGAGGCAGGAGAATGGCGTGAACCCGGGAGATGGAGCTTTCAGCGAGCCGAGATCGCGGCACTGCACTCCAGCCTGGGCAACAGAGAGAGACTCCATCTCAAAAAAAAAAAAAAAAAAAAAAAAAAAAATGGTGGCTTAACACGATAATAGTAGAAATAAGAAGGTTTTAGATCCAGTACATATTTTAAAGGTACAGCCAAGAAAATACGCTAATGGATATTGGTTGTGGCGGTGGAGAGGAGTTGAGGATGAAGCCACTATTTCTGATTTGAGCAACTTAAAGATGGCGTTGCCCTTAACTGATTCCGTGGACATACAGATTTAGGATGAGACTTCCAAAGGAAGATGGTAGATAGGCAATTGGATTATCAGGTCTGGGGAGAACTCTGGGCTGGAGATAAGAATTTGGAAGCAGTGAATATATAAATATTAAAAATCATAAGACTAGAAAACCCAAAGGGAATAAAAGTAGATAGGAAAGAAGAAAAAAAAAGAAATATTGAGTTGTGGGGAAATGGAGAGAAAGCAATCAAAAAAGATGAAAAGAGAATGGCCTTTATGGTCAGAGAGAAACAAAAAAGTCCCCAAAGTAAAGTGAAGAGATATTTCAAGAAATGAATGACTATCGTTACAAAATGCTACCTATATTAGCAACAAATTTGAGTGAAAGGAGAGCTGAGAATAGTTCACTTAATTTAGCTATGTGAATGACATGACTTTTACAAGATTTATTTTGGCAGAGTGGTGAGGTGAAAAAAAATCGAGATGTGGTGAGGTTTAAAAAAAAAAAAACAGATATTGCCGCATATTGTATGCTACTCAGAATGATGTGGTAAAGAAATCAAATTAATGGTACAGAGGAAAGCAGAGAAGTGTTGAAGTGATGTCCTTGAGTTGAGGAGATAACATTTAGTTTATCCCAATTGTGTTGCTTACCATTGGATAGGAACATAAGGTCAGCATGATTAAGTTTATTTCAATCTTCCTCATCAGTCCAGTTACAGGAGTAGACTAATCAGAGAATTCAATTGAACTAGGATATAGGCATTTCCAGGCAATCATAACTGGGAAGATGGGAGGTATTGAAGTGGAGGCTAAATGCGAGGGGTGGTGGATCATGAGATTTAAGCTGGCTAAGGGTGGAAGTTAGCACATGAAGGAATAAAAGACAGTGGGCATGTGTTAAGTTCAATGGCTATATGTTGCAGGAAGAAATAGTAACTGTTGAATCTGGGGAATTAATAGGAGGACCTTGAACAAGAGAAGGCAATGTTTGGAGAGTAGGAGGCTTGAAATGAAGAAATGGAGAAACAGTTTCCAATGGAGAAAATGTAATAATTGATTAATAAAGGCTATTGGGTATGGTGTACTGAGGATAGAGAGCAGTCATTCAAAAAGTGGAGGTTAAGGAACTGAGGACCAATATTTTGGAAGGATTGTCTATGTGACTATCAAAATCACACAAAAGCTAAGACGGGTACTGTCGGAGAGAGTAAAACTGATGGAAGAATGAAAATCTCCAAGGAATTTGTTGTGCGATTTCACATCAGCCTGCAAATGACAACAAATTATTTCTTTATAAATTTGCTTTACATTACTTTCTATCTAAAACATAATCTCTATTAGAGTTTGATAAAAGCTTTTCTTTAAAAAAAGATCTAACTAAAAAAAACTAAAGTGATTTAAAACTGAATTTACTTTCTAAAATTCTGTTTCTAAAAAAACAGAAAATAGGTGTTTGCTTTTAACATTCTTAGATACTAGAACATAGTATTAAAAAAATTCTTATGCTGCTTATCTTCCGTCTTGTACCTTTTCATCAGTGCATATCTTTCCCTATAATAAATCACTTGGGACTATTTAGTGTTCGATGATTTATTTTTAAGAAATCTTTTATCAAAGTTGATTTCTGGTCTAAACTGACACTATTGACTGGAGTGCGAGTAGGTCTGATAAGATTGCTTTAAAGATATAGCCAAATAAATCACATAGACTCAAGGATTTAGTTTTGAACTGCTCAATGTGCTTTGCCTTTAGAAAAAAAAAAAAATCTAACACAAATAACTTGCTTTCATCCAGAAAAAGGTATGAGCTAGAAACTTATTTTAAAAACCATATCTGCTAAACTTGTGTGCGTAAATAAATTTTACTTTAGATTTTAGGAGAAAATTATGTTTTTTAAAATATCCACAAAAGTACTCATGCTGACATTCAGATTTTATAAACATTGACTACCATTTATTTTAATCAAGCAGTGGCCTCCACTATGTCAATCTTGACTGTCATGAAGCAGAAAAAGAAGTATCACCTGAACAGACTCTAGAGAAATTCTTTAATGACACTTAATTCAGTAAAGGACAACTGATAATTATATAACACATGGGTGGGACAATCCACTTGAAAATAAGTTTAGTATAAATCGATGTAAGTATTGAATAGAAAGATATTTTCATTTTCTAGTCAAAACTATCTTGTTTCAAAATGTAGCTTATTTTTTAATGTGGTATGCAGATAGACAAAACCTGGTCTATACTAAGAAAGTGAGATTAAGAATATTTTCTGAATTCCAATTTAAAGAATAAACAACCAAAAACAAAAATGACATAGTTTAACAATAAAAGAGGTCCACATTCTTACAAATATATTGTTCAGAATTCCCAGTACTGGTTGTCAGTTCCATGTAGGTATTAAAAGCACGGAGCTGCTAAACTCCTTAGCAGAATATATGATTTATTATCAACACACACACACACACACACACACACACACACACAGAGAGAGAGAGAGAAGCCCCAAACAATTTTAGACATCAGTTAGAAGATACTGAGCGATTTTTTTCCACTCAATATTCAAAACATTTACCACCTCTACCCCATACATTTAGCAAGTTAACTTTATTTATGTCTCTTATTCTTAAATAAATTATAGGATCAGGAATTATTCTTAGATTTTGTATTCCCACAGAGATGAGAGGAGTACCCTGTACTTTGACAGCTCTTAATAATTGTTACATACACCTAAGAGACAAACCCATGTCTAATTTGTAGAGAGTCAGAAACAGTAAGATTTTTATACTGTAAGGTTTTTATACCATGAAACCTCAGAATGATCATTACTGATCAATTTATTTCTAATAAAGCGTATACATCATATTGAGAGAAAAATAGCATTTGACAATAGACTGTGAATAGGTAAGAAAGTTTAGCTCTTTGGTTCTAGACAATAAAATCTTGCTCTAAATTCTATTTTAAAAATATGAGGTCTTAAAGACAAAAATTGTTTTGCTGTGAGGTTTTTCAACTACATTGTCCTAAAACCATTTGGAGAAGGTTTATTATGTTTATTATAAAATGGTTATTTTGCCTCATTCTTATTCCTGTTAATTCTCTGTGTAGACTACGAAGACCAAAATGAACAATCTATTTCAATTAGCTTTAGAAATAGGAAAAAAAAATGTGAAAGGATGAAGGAAAAGAGTCTTTGCTGTATTCTCTGTTGCACTGTCAGAAAGTGGCTCAAAGAGACAACAGAAAGAGGCCAGAAGTACTTGTGGTCTTTGGCATAAGGCAGACCAGGGATCCAGTCTACCTCCACCATTTTGTAGCTAACAAGGAAGTGCTTAGAAAGTCATTAACTGCACCTCAAATATTAAGTACACACTAAGTTTAGATATTAATGTTTTTGATTTCTGATACAATGTACAAAATGCCTTTGTTTTTTGATAACTGTTCTCTATATTAGGATGTGTCAGAATCATTTGTTTTTTATTGTTAGGACAACAAATTTCTATGTAATTATCATAGAAGCACTATTGAAACCACTTCAGACTCTACTTTTCAAAAATTCTCCTCTGGTCCCAACTCCTCAACGAATGTTCTGGCCAGTACGACGTCAGCTCAGCTCTGCAGTTGCTGCCATTGGTAGTCTACTATTTGGAACAGACTTCCAGCACCCCCTATTTCATTAACTCTCATTGAATCTCAGCAAAAAAAAATTCTCTTCTTCCTTGCTTATATATTTTAACTCTTCTCTGCTAGGCAGTTTAACTTTGTAACTTAACATTCTAATTTCTTTCAGCCTTCAGGTTTTCTAATACCATTATAAATATCCTATTAATTTTATCCCTCAGATCATTATATGTTTAATATAGGTATAAGAAATTTGCCTTACTTTATTTACATCAATGACTTTTTAACAAATTTTACTTTATAATGCAACTCAGCTCAATCAACCCTTTTAGAATAGCTGAAAATATTTGCAAAATATTAAAGACAGCATTAAGACATTTGTCTTAGAGAATGTAACAAAGATGGAGATGTGAAACTAAGATAAAGTGTAAAAAGAATTAGTTTCGAAATTAGATTTGGAAGGAAAACTAATAAGCTAGCTAATCACTTACCTGACAACCACTTATAAGATTCTGCTCTGTCCAAGTCGCTGTATTAAAAAAAGAGGCTTGACATCTTCAAGAATTTTATAATCTAATATATATAAATGGAATATGATTTATAAGGTATAATAATTTCCAAGAAGAATAAAAGTAGAAATCTCATGCCTCCTGATTTCAAAACTTGTGACAAAACTACAGGAATCAAAGCTGGGGTAATGGCATAATGACAGAAACACAGAACAATGGTATCAAATAGAGAGCTCAGAAATAAACTCACGTATACAATCAAATGATTTTCAACAAGTTTGTCAAGACCATTCAATGAGAAAATGAGTCTTTTCAACAAACTCTGTTGGGAAAAGTAGATAGCTTCATGTGAAAAAAAAAAAGTTGGACCTTTGCCTTATACCATATGTAAAAATTAATTCAAATGGATCAAATATCTAAATATGAGCCAAAACTACAAAAATCCTAGGAGAAAACGTAAGGGAAAAACTTCATGACATTAGACTTGAAAGTGACATCTTTGATACGAAACCAGAAGCACAGGCAAGAAGGAAATAAAAAAATTTTGGACATTGGACATTTCCTAATAGTTTGGGTATTTGTTCCCACCCAAATCTCATGCTGAATTGTAATGCCCAATGCTGGAGGTGGGGCCTGGTGGGGGGTGTTTGAATCATGGGAGTGGATCTTTCATGGCTTCTTCGTGATAGTAAGTTTTCACAGGATCTGCTTGTTTAAAAGTGTGGCACTGCTCTACCTCAGTCTCTCCTGCTTGTTCCTGCTTTAGCCATGTGATGTACCTGTTCCCCCTTCACCCTCCGCCATGATTGTAAGCTTCCTGAGGCCTCCCTAGAAGCCGAGCAAATGCCAGCACCGTGCCTCCCATAAAGCCAGCAGAACTGTGAGCCGCCTAAACCTCATTTTTTAATAAATTACCCAATCTCAGGTATTCCTTTTTTTCTTTTTTCTTTTTCTTTCTTTTTTTTTTTTTTTTTGAGACAGGGTCTCATTTTGTCATCCTAGTGATCAAATGATCAAGTGATCCTCCTCCCTCAGTCCCCCAGGTAGCTGGGACTACAGGTATGTGCCCCCACACTTGGCTGACTTTCGTATTTTTTGTAGAGACAGCATCTCGTCATGTTGCCCAAGCTAGTCTTGAACTCCTGGGCTCAAGTGATCTACCCACCTTGGCCTCCCAAAGTGCTGGGATTACAGGCATGAGCTTCTATGCCCAGCCTCAGGTTTTGGTTGTTGTTGTTATTGTTTTGTTTTGTTTTTATTTTTTGAGACGGAGTTCTCGCTCTATCGTCCAGGCTGGAGTGGTGCAGTGACACGACCTCGCCTCGCTGCAACCTCTGCCTCCTGGGTTCAAGCAATTCTTGTGCTACAGCCTCCTGAGTAGCTATGCAAGAGTGACCTAATGCATGTCTCCAGACAAGATGTGCCAATGGTCAACAAGCACACAAAACATAATCTACATCACTAATAGAGGAAGTTAAAAACATGAGATAACCTCACATATGTAGACAGCAATTATCAAAAAATAAGAGATAAGTATTGGTGAGGATGTAAAGGGAACCCTTGTACACTGTTGGTGAGAATGTAAATTAGTACAGCCTCTGAAAAAACAGTATGGAGATGCCTCAGAAAATTAAAAATAGAGCTTCCATATGATCCAGCAACCCAGCTACTGGTTATATATCCAAAGAAAATGAAGTCAGTGTATCAAAAATATATCTGCACTTTCACATTTGCTACAGCATTATTCATAATAGCCACCCTATGTAATTAACCTAAGTGCCCATCAATGGATAAATGGATAAAGAAAATGTGGTATATATACACAATGTAGTACTATTCAGCCTTGAAAAATGATGAAATCCTATCATTTGCAACAATGTGGATGAAACTGGAGGGCATTATGCTAAGTGAAATAAGCCAGGCACCAGAAGACAAATACTGCATGATCTCATTTATATGTGGAATCTTAAAAAGCCCAACTCACGGAAGCAGAGAAGAGAATGGAGGTTACCTGGGACTGAGGGTGGGAAGAGAATTGGGGAGATGTTGGTCAAAGAATATAAAATTTCAGTTAGACAGGAGGACTAAGTTCAAGAAATATATTGTATTACATGTTGAGCATAGATAATAACAATGTATTACATGCCAGAAAATTACTAAATGAATGGACTTCAAGTGAAAAAAATGTATAAGAGGTAATGCATGTGTTAACTAACTTAGCCATTCCACAAAGTATAGGTATATCACAAAAGTTGTACACTATAAACATACAATTTTTGTCATTAAAATTATTTACTTAATAATATAAAAACAATTGAATTTGACAAGGTTCAAGTGCAGAGAGCAGACATCCATTTCCTATACTGAGGATTTCTTCAATGAGAAACAGTCCTATTTTGTGTTGGCTTCCAATTTGTAACAACGAAATGTTACCATATCATAAAGGGTAGGCAAAAGTATAAACAGTCAGTCCAAATTTCAGACTTCAAAAAAATTCTAAAACATATTATGACATTAATAAACCTTGAAGTCATCTTAGTACAATGAGCCAGAAGTAAAAGGACAGGTATTGTATGACTTAATTTAAGTGAGATACAGAGTTTCAGCTTGAGAAGATGAAAATGTTCTGGGAATGAATTGTGGTGATGGTTGCCATCAATTAGAATGTATTTAATGCCACTGAACAGTATATTTAAAAACAATAAAAATGGAGAATTCTATGTTATGTATATTTTGCCACAATAAAAACACTTTAAAATTCATAGTATAGACATGACTGAAAAATATGCATGTAGAATACACTATATGGAATCTTATAAGTAGTCAGAAAAATGCAAATTAAAATAACCATGAGATTATTCATCCATTAAATTGGAATAATATATATACATACACACATATATATACACACATACACACACATATATATACACATACATATACACACACATATATACACACATATATACATATATATACACACACACATACATATATATATATATACACACACACACAGATTGATGACATTAAGTATCAGCATGTTGGATGTAAATTCTCCTTTTTCTACAGGAGGTGATGCTTTTTCAAAGAGTAGTATTTGTTAACTCTTAATATTAAAACTGTTGATAGCCCAACAGTGAAATTCTTGGTAACTGGCCTAGAAAATATTTGGACATGTACATAAAGAGCCAAGAACAAAGACTTTTTATGATAGCTTTGTTTTTGCAGTGGGATTTTAATATGCTGCCGTTCATCATCATTTTAGTGAATAAACAAATAGTTGTAAATCTATATTATGGAATACTTACATTTCAGAAAAAGCTACATGCACATACAAATATATGTGTAGAAAAAGGATATATTTTTCAGATATATGGTTAAGTGATGAAATTTTCTGAAAAATGCATAGATTAAAATATTGTATATATATATATATAAATAATAGCCACAACCAAAACACATTAAAAAAAATATATATATATTTCTCTTTATAAGTATACAAGTTTGTGTAAGTAAAATCAACATATGAACCCTTTGGAAATCATATAAGGAATTTTTTTTTTTCACTTCAAGTTTTAGAAAAGTCGAATATTTTCAAATATCAGATAAATACTTAAACTTACTTTTTATAGGATTTTTAAGGCTTAATTTTGTGGGTAAGGCAAGTTGAGTACATAAACTCATGGCAATGTAGCTAAAGTAGTCACAGCTTTTAAAATACTAATTTATTAAATGAATATGCACTTGGGAATAGTATAAAAAATCACATATAACATTCATTGGAAAATATTAGATAATTTTATTCTTCCCTCATTTCAAATAATAGTTCAAAGAAATCTTACCTATGTTTTTGTTATCATGGTCTTTTATTACAAAATTACATTTTCTGCCTCCTGTGTATCTTCTTGAGCACCTCATTTTCACTGCTATTCAAGTTATTTAAAATATATGTCCTTTAAAATCTATACATGCTACTGTTTCTAGTTTTTTTAATGAGACCTAATTATTCATTTGCAAAATATATGAACTGGTGTTGTTTGTTTTTTTGCTCACTTGTTTTTGCCCTGGAGGTTAATTTTCATGATCCTTAAGTGGTTAAGTAGAGCTAGTTAATGTGTTACACATAAATTGATACGGCTATCTCCTAAAAGGGTTGACAATGGCATTAGCCTTGCTGTTGTGAAAAAAAATGTGAATTTTTGTGAAATTTGTGACACTTCCCTGGAAATCATGACCAAATCTGCATTAAATACATTTTTTTTAACCAACTTTATCTGGAGATATCTAAATGTAGCAAAGATTTTTGTTTGTTGACATCGTTTTATACCAATGTTTCTTTTGTACACCATGTTTGGTTCAAAATATAATAATTGAGGTTATGCCCCATAATATATAGCATTTTGAAGGGGCTTGAATAGATGACGACTTTAATTATTCAAGGATAGTTTTGGGGAAAACACTGCTTTACATCCTGAAATACTTAGTAACTCTTTCGTGTCTTACCACTAAGTTCCTCCATAAGAAACTTAGAGACAAGGTAAGTCCAGAGGCAAGGTAATTTCAGTTCTTAAAATGAAAATACTTAGTATAAATATGTTTACATTACCTTGTGTTTATAAACCCTGTGTTTAGTTTAACTTCTTACTATTACATAAGCTATGGAACTTCTCTCTGTGATAAGTGCTTGTCAGAAGCTCATAAACATATAGCTGAACTACTAACTCAAGTCAAACTTACCCTTAAACTCATGGCTTGGTCCTATCCCTCCAAGAGATACAAAGAATTACAAAGAAGAGCCTCACATTATTGGCACTTTCCTGATACGCTACGGCAAAAACACTTCTGCTGCTGGGATTCCGACATCATCTCATTTTCTCTTTACAGCAACTGTTCATTTTTCACTAATAATTACCATGAAAAGTTTAAAATCCATTTAAAGTTTTGTTATTTGGTGGGATGTATAGACGTAATTTCTCTGACAAGTATGTTCTGCAACATTAGTTGCATTTAATCTTTGGTGCATGTATGTTTATTTCTATATTTTAAATTTTCTATGATATAAAATTCTAAACTTTTTATTCCCTAGATAGAAATGGCAATATTTATGCAAATCCTTCGCAGCTTAAATTATTGGTTGATAAAGGTAGTGCCTTTTCAATAATCTTCTACCTCAAAAGCATATTTGCTAACCTTACCTTGTTATTATCCAAGGGGCATATTTAAATCTATTTGTTACATTGCTAGAAAATATATTTTGGAATTTGAGTGGGAACACGTTAACTCTGTACGTAAATTTAAGAAACATATTTTGTTTGCTATACAATGCCAGCATTGGGACCACTGAGTTAAACCTCTATTACTTTTTTTTTGAGACAGAGTCTCGCTCTGTCACCCAGGCTGGAGTGCAGTGGCACGATCTTGGCTCACTGTAAGTTCCGCCTCCCGGGTTCACGCCATTCTCCTGGCACTCTCCCAAGTAGCTGGGACTACAGGCGCCCACCCCCATGCCCAGTTAATTTTTTGTATTTTTAGTAGAGACGGGGTTTCACCATGTTAGCCAGGGTGGTCTCGATCTCCTGACCTCGTGATCCGCCCGCCTCCCAAAGTGCTGGGATTACAGGCGTGAGCTACTGCGCCCGGCCTCTGTTACTTTTTGTCAATGTTTTTCATCTCTATATAATTTGAAATTTTGTAAGAATTTTCATCTGACCCATTAAAGGAACCACCTGTCTGGGTAAGGATAGGAAACCTCAGTCAACCAGAGCTAGAAGGAAAATCTAAATATGTGCACACTTTTAACTTATAGTTCAAGCATTTTTTATGGTAATCATTACGAAAACTACTGTTAATATATAAGTAAACAGCATTCACAAGCGAAACACATGTAAGTTCCCTTAGAGCTATGCTATTTTAACAGCTAAGCCATACCTAAGTGATAGCTTTCAAAAGAAATTACAACCAAAATAAAAGAACAGGATTAGTATAGCGTGGAGGATGTTAGTGGTTGAAAGCATCTCAGAATTTGTTTGTTTTTGAATCTATATTAGCTCCCCAGTAAATCTGAGATTAAGCAAATATTTCAGTGATTGATACTCATTTTAGGTGAAGAAAGCCCTAAATGGGGATTGAGATGATGGAGCTATTTTCCTAGATCATCTTCTTGACAAATGCCGGGTTATTACTATCCTCATCTTGATCACATAAAAAATAGAGATGATGATTACAACTGTGACCAATCTGCATTGAGGCCTTAGGCAAATTAACCCAAATTTGAACTCGATCAGAAGTAATAGTGGTAAAATTGCTCATTCTATCATATTTATACTCTCGTATTAGCACGGGTTTTACATTTTTTTTAAATCTATGAGATCCAGCCAGCTTAATAAAGTATCAGGTCTTAGGAAAATATCCCATGTAGCTACAAACTGCGTGAAGCCATAGGTATAAGTACAATTATTCTGATCTTCTGGGAAGCACGTTGATGAAACTAAGAAAAGGTCTTTTGAAAGACCCAGCGGACTGCTGCCAGGCAGTAGTTACATTGTCCATAGAATAAGGCACAGTTAAAAAAAAAAAAAAAAAAAAAAATTCTTCCCGGGACATCTCTACTCTCTTCAATTTTAAAATAGCTTTCAAGTTTCCTATTCAATGTGCTGATCTGGAAGCCTAGAATGAAGGAGAAAGGGAAAGAAGAGTTAGACTATAAAATTGTTAATACATTAGTTAATTCTTTTATGGAACATTTTGAAGCATAGGCTATTAAATCACTTCTTTCTGTTCAGTTAGCTTTTGAGCCTGATAAGCATCAAAGCTCAGATGGAAAATTGACATCCAAAGAGACTGACATATAAGCACATGGTTTAAAAATTTAGCAAAAGAAGTAGTGTTGTACCTAAGATCTTTCTTATAGTTATTCTGAGACTGTAGTCTCTATGATGTTGTAATAAAACTGAAAATAACAAAAAAAAAAAAAAAGAAAACTGGGATGGAATCAGGTTTCATGAAGTGACTATAGTGGCCTGTTGAAGATTTTAAAAGAACTGCAGAAAATATTCTTTTTCTCTGTCCATGGCAGTAGCAGATTAGAGGCTCATTTCCATACCATCATTTTGAGACGCTCCATGATGACCCCACCCTCATGCCCTATATTCAAAAATATTAATCTGTTCAATTTTCAAATGGGATCCATAGCCAGTGCAGCAGGATGTGGGAGGAGCCCTGCCTTGATGAGGGAAAGAGTGTTGAACCAATAGCTCATGACTGTGTATTAGTTGAACTACCGACCTTACAGTTGATGTAGCTTTCTCAAAAGTGCTTAACTTAGTAGCAGAGAGTAGTTTACCCCCGGTGAAATCAGGATCAATACTTATTAAATACTTCATGAACTCTATTCATTTCTAAAACATCCACTTGTCTGCCTTCCCTGTCATGTTCTGAATTAATTTGATGTGTGATACAATTCTTACCTTTTATACTACGTTACTTGTATGCTGAGAAGTAAAAGACAAAATACTGAGGATTGCGGGATGGTCTTTTTGTTTTTCTTAACTGTCTTGTCTCCCTTTTCAAAGATATTTATTATAATACCTTCTTAGACAATAATTTTCCACTTCTTCCCTTAAAAAATATTTAGGCCTAAATCCACAAGCAAAATATTAAACACTTGTTATTTACTTTCTCCCCAGTTCTTTGGAAAATAGTGAGGTGATCTCTGTAAACGGAAATTAATTCTCCTCCCCAAGTACTTTATTGACAGCCTGGGATGAATGTAGCAAAAGATAGGGTGTCAGAATAATTACAAATATATTTATTAAAATGATTTTGAGGTTTTGTTTAATCTTTATTAACAATTCAAAATATGTAATCTAGAAAATAACATTATATGCAGCCTTATCCTTGAAAAATAATGTGTTCATAATTAGGTTGCATACAGAATTTTCTATTTTGTAATGTAACATCTCGTGCTTTTAAAGTTAATTGTTCCATCTTGAAAATATTTGATTCCAATTTTGAAACAATTGTCTCCTCTTTATTTGTAAGAAAACAGAGTTTAATGTTGGTTTTATTTTTGCCAATAGTAAGATGAGCTTTCTTTAAGAGTGATGTTGGTTGGCTTAACTGTCCATTTGAAAAAATACGTCAGCCATTATATTTGACTGAAATAGACTTATTAAAAGCATTTTTCTAAAGCAAAGGTTTTTTTAAAGTAGTAACATGAAGAATATTAACAATAATAATTTTATATTCTATAGTAATTTCAAGGGTCTGATCTGTTACCAGCTGTCTTAATCACCACTTGCATATAAAGCAGGCATTTTTAATATTTCTAAAATTGGGAAAATTGATACACGAAGAAAATAAGTGAGTGCCTAAGGCTTTAAAACCAATAAATGTCCAATGTTAAACCAGAGTTCCCTTGAAAGTTAAGCCTGAGAGTATGCATATATGCTCAGGCTAAGATAGATATTTGAGGTATTTGAAATAACCAAACATAAAAATGCATTCCTTAAGAGAAAGAAAGGTCAATTTGTAGAAAAACAGGGATATTATGGAAATTCGACAGAATTAAAGCAATGTGAATATGGAGAAATAGTGGAACAACTCATGGTTTTGAGTTGGGAGTGAATGTAATTGAAATGTCAAATGAAATGATAACTTTAGTAAGAATTATTCAAGTTTAACCATAGGGTGAAAAAGATTGTGTGAAAATGCTTGATAAGAAACTATTTGAATTTTGTCCTTCACTGTATTTGCTTATGTCCCTGTTCTGTATCTATTTACCAATCTAACATCAAATCTTTCCACAAATTCATTCCTTCCTTTCAATTATATGTCCTATGACTGCATCACTTTCTAAAATGTACAACTTGTTCATTCATAGTTACATAAAATTTGCTCAATATTTTCCCTGGACCTGAGATGCCCGCTTTCTCCTTCAATGACTAAATGAAATAAATATTTTCAATGCTCTGAATGCAAAAAATTTTCTTCTGTGTAGCTCCTTAGTCAATGTCATCCCCAAATAACCCCCACCTTCTATGAGTTGCCATAGAATAGTAACAGCTATTTCCTAAATGTTTATTATGTGCCAAGATCCTTTCAAAGCGTTTTGTTTGCATTATCTCCTTTAATACTTGATGAAAATCTGTAAGTTAGGTAATGGTTTGATCCTCATTTTAAAGATAAGTAAACTGAGGCTGGAGATTTAAAATAAATTTCTGAAGATTGTGCACTAAGTGGCAGAGCCCACATCGCTTGGCCCATAACTGCTTTTTAAAATGTTTGCCCCTTTTTATGCTCATAGACACTTCATGAACATTTCTTTCTTCCCCAAGAGGTATAAATTTCTGGAGGCCAAAAACATAGCTTGGATGTCTTTATGTTGGTCATAACACTTAACAGAGCTATAGAACATAGTAGGAGCTTAGAAAACTTCAGGGAAAACAATTAGTAAGTTTTCAATACTAAGAACTCTGTCAAGGCTTAGTGAGGAGTTAGAAAAACATACAAGCCCATAGTGATGTGGAACATTCAAATCTAATTTAATTATGATCTTTATATGAAGGAGAAAAAATGCATGTGACAGCTGTGATATTCATAAAACCTTTGTTTAAAAAATTCATTTCTTATGTCTCAATTTCTCTGTTTACACTGAATCTTTTTGTTTGTTTGTTTTCATGATTTTTTTAAATTCCAAAAAAGCTATTTTCACCCAAGTTTGTTTCATTGATATGATTTTAGTAGCTCCTATCTGAAACCATCGTCAGGAAACATGTTTTTTCTCTTTGGCTATTTCAAAAAAGAAAAATACTTAATATCAGTATGAATAACACATGTGCTCATTGCAGCATAATGTTGGTGCAATCTGTGCTTGATACAGTTATAAATAAGTCTTTGAAAGCATTTTTCTGTATTTTAAATAAAGGCTATAGAAAGCCACAAGAAGGATCTAGTCTTGTTAATATCACAAGCTGTTTCCCCACCTGCACTCAGAGCAGCTTTAGTACAGCAGCTGTCTGGGTTCGTGTTGGCACATCACTGTCTGCACAGGAACCCCATGGTTTACACAGAAAATGAATAGGCCACAGTTCCGATGGGGGTCTTTAATAATCCTTCCTCTAATGCTACCATGTGTGAGCATTGGGCTTTGAAGGGGTGTGAGGTGTGAAGTTTCAGGAGGATTATTTAAAGCCACTCAATTTCGAAAGGTAGAAAAGAGCATTACAAAAACCAGAGAGTGCCTTTGCATTCCTCCTGCATGTTGATCAAATGCAGCTTATATTGATATTAGAGCTTCATGTCCAACATGTAATAGCAAGTGAAGGGATTGGTATAATTAGGTGATTCCCTCCATTCGGCCCTCTTTAACATGGACAAACAAAACCTAGCATAGATGTTTCATTGATTTTATTTACCAAATATTAGCTGTGAAAATATTAACCTAATGAGAACAAATATCTATCCTGTAGTACCTATGGATATTAAATCCAGGGAGGAAGAAATTTATACACTGGACTTGCCTATGTGTAATTGAGTGGCCCTTGGACATTTAAAATAAAGCAATTTTTTTTTCTTTTTCTACATAGACTTCTAAAAGTATCATCCATGGTAGTTAATCAATCATGGTTTTTTAGGCCATGTGAATAAATTTCTTGTTCAAATTGAGAACTTTATTCCGATAACTCTTACTTCTCCTAAGGCACTTTAAAGAACTCAAACTCCATTTTGTGACTATTCTGAGCAGTTTTTGGAGACCATAGTATAATGGAGGCGGGGTGATTTAATCACTTGGAGACATACTCTGTGCAACTACAGAATCAAAATATTAGGGCCTCAGCCACCTACTGCCCTACATCTGGACTTAATTTCAAAGACCTTTAAGCATTGGGAATGCCCAGCATTGAGAAACTATCTCCAGTGTTATAGGAAAAAGCAAGTAAAGAGATGGTATATTCAATCTAATACACATTTCCTCTGTAGATCAGGCACTGTGCTGGGTATTTCAGAACTGAGGCCAGATGCTATAGGTGTTAGACCAAAAGATTCTCATTCAATTAGGGATGATAGACCTTTAGACAGACGAGCGCACTTGCAGACAGAGCTACAGAGACATCTTAGAGGACAGAGAGATTAACTTTCTCAGGAGTTAAAAGTGGAAAGGCCTATGAGAAGGTAACACTCAACACAGGGCTTATAGATGAGCATTGGGAACTTTTCTAGGTGGCTGAAAAGGCGTGCTAAACAATACATGCAAGATGTCATTGTAGGCTGAATGGGGCTTGGTATTGCTGGACCTCAAAATAAATTGGGAAAGGATAGAAACCCTCAGAAGATGAGTCTGCAAAATAGACCAAGGCCAGATCATAAAGAATATTTTATTTTTCCGTAAGATTCTCAGCCTAAAGAATCGCTGATATGGAATAAGCCAAAGGTTGGAATGTTTAGAGGCCTGAGAAAGGGCAGTCAGAAAAATTTTGCTAGTGGGAAGCGAGATGGTGAGGGAAATGGCAGGAAGTATGTAATGGCAGGGGCAAAAGAGGAGACATTTAGGAGGTGGATTTGTCAAGGTTTATTGAAGTAATGGAGTGAGAGAAAAGTGGGTACCTTTCAGGTTTTTTTATTTTATTTTATTTTATTTATTTATTTTGGTGGAGTTGAGGGAGATGGAGTCTTGCTCTGTCTCCCAGGCTGGAGTGCAATGGCGTGATCTCGGCTCACTGCAACCTCCGTCTCCTAGGTTCAAGCAGTTCTCCTGCCTCGGCCTCCTGAGTAGCTGGGACTATTGGCGCACAACGTCACGCCTGGCTAATTATTTGTATTTTAGTAGAGACGGGGTTTCACCGTGTTGCTCAGGCAATCCGCCCGCCTTGGTATCCCAAAGTGCTAGGATTACAGCCGTGAGCCACCGCGCCCAGCCTTTTTCAGGTCTCTGAATTGGTAAATTTTTTTAAAGTCCTTTTTTAATAAGATTCACAGAATATTACCCCTCTCAAGTTATGACAGACAATGGTGACTTCTCTGTCCACTGCTCTGAATATTTCTAACCCCTAAAACATTCTGATTTTACACAACAGGATATACAACCCACAGCCTGTAGGGCGGAACAGCCAATGACTGGTTCCAATAGAGCTTGACAGATATTTTGTGCCTGTCATTGCTTTATGACACAGTTTTAAGCCACAGACTAAAGATGATTGTAGCTACCACTGTCCTCCTTACGGTTAAAACAGCTCACACAGTATTTTGCCCTAATATTGTCAAGAAGCACAATTCCTTTCCCAGAAAACTGCTCTAATTGGATTCAGTGGACCTTGACTGGCTTGTCACTGCTGTGTTCAAGGTGAAGGTGAAATCTTTGAGGAGCTTGTTCCTGAAAATAAGAGCTGAATATCTCTATGAAGGCCTTTTAAAAGTACCTATCTTTATGCAATTATTTTCATATTACTTTTCCATGATCTATGTTTTATTATATGCGACAAATGACCAGGAAAAAGAAAAAGGTTGTGGGATTGATTTATACTCTAAATCCTATATATATGCAGTTATATCTTTAAACATCTATTGACATATAAATGTAAAATTTGAAAAGAAAATATTTTTATTCTGATTTTTTAAAAATTCCAAATTTAACATTTTGTAACAGGTGAGAAGTTGCTGTTGAAGCTACACTGCTTATGAGGACCCAGGCAGGTGTCCCGAGAAATCACCCAGGCGTGAGAGGCACCGTAAGAACTTTGTAAGGTAAGTACTTTTCTTAACCTTTTAAAATCTGGGCAAGACGCAAGGTCAATGTTTAAAATAATCACTGTTGGATTTTCTTTATAAGAAGAATAAAACTAATTAACATTTTTAGCCCAATTTCTTTGATTCATATTTGGCGATGGAGCTATTACCATTTATTAGATTTTGTATCACATTTTATATAACATACACAAAATGCATATACATGTACATATATACGAATCTACACACGTTTACCACTAAATATTGAAAAGCGTTATCGAAAGTCTTTATCTGCCTAGATTGCCAAGTAGAAAGTGTGACCACTTTTTGAAAAAAATGAATACACTAAATCATTTAAATATCTTGGTGTCCCAGAGAGTAGAACCAGGATAGTCTAAAGCTTGCAAATATTAAATTGTGTGAAGCATTTTGGTTCTAAGTTTCAGTTGAGAGGCTATTTCACAGTTGGCCTACTTCCTACAGGAAACCACAGTGATATTTTATTAAGTAATGGAATATAGTTTGTCTCTTCATTCATTTACCTATAAGAAATGTGGCAGGGAGAGACTTGAAACTAGGACTTAAAGAGTGACAGGTACCAGGCATGAGAAACGCAGCTCCCTTGAAGAAAAAGTAAACATTCCAGGAGGCAATCCTTTTGGAAAACGAGCCAATCAGAGCTGGTTCTGCTAAATGGAGAGGCTAGAGAGTAGGCGCCCCTGACTTCTCAACTTCATATTAAAATATTCTGCCGTTCACCTTTCTTGAACTCAATTCCCTAACAAGCAAGCTGACATTAAATCTTCATTCCTTAGAAATTTTAATATTTGGAAAGTGTATGAAGTAGGTCATCTAAAAATGTAAAAAGCAGTCCTCAAGTTATGGCACTCTGTTGCATTTTGGTTTGTATAGAATTCTATTCTGTTTAATGAGTTGTTTGATGATCTCCCTGAAACTGAGCATACTTGAGTTCTGAGATACCACACAGAAATATGACTGCAAAAGCAAAAGATGATCTTCAAGTAGATCAACTTTTGAAAGTGTATCAATCACTGGCATTAAATTGTTTGTCTCTTTCTTGAGGAAGAGAAGGGACTGGATTTTTATAAGGTTTATTTTTAGCTCCTTGGCTAACTGTAACACACCTGAAAATAAAGGCGCGTTTATGACATCTTACTGTGTCGTGTCTACTGTCTGAAACACCCATTCAGGAATGAATTGGGATAGTGATGCACTAAAAAAGGCTCAGGATGGGGTTTGGATAAGTGCTGCTCATTTGAAAGAGTCCAGACTTTGTAAGAAAGTATTAAAATTCTGCATTGATAAGATAACTTTTGAAGCTTTAAATTGAACCGCATAAGGAATCTCTTTTAAATGATCTTCATTCCAGTTCCATGATTGGTGGGTATGAGTGAGGGGGGAGGACTTCTTTTCTATTCCCCTCAAACCCGAAAATTTTTCAATTTTTTTCTTGTAATTTCTGATTAATGGCACTCTTGATTTTGATTTATATTATCCTATTATTCATTATATGGGAGAAGAAGAAGTCACTTTTTTTTCCAATTTAATTTTTAAAATTAGGGCTAGCAGTGATGAAATTTAAAATCAAATTATCTTGTCAGAGTGACAGATAAATCTCTAGAGTTTCTAATGAGATTTTCCACTGGCAGGATGCTGAATTTCTCCCTTTCCCAGACTTCTTCATTCCAGGTTTTGACAGGGAGTGACAATGAGCATCTGTGTTTTGAAATATCGTACTATTTGAGGTATTTTGGTCCTTATTTAGAAATTTGGGGGTGGTTTGCTTCTTTGTTCTGGGTTAAAGGGGAAAAAGACAAATGTCAAATGGGTACATCTTTTACTATGGAAAGCTGTAAGTAATTACCATATATCTAAATTTGATGAAGCATAGTAGATTCACCAGTTTCTACCCTTGCCTTTACATGTTACTATTCTTAAAGGAATTTTTACCATAGAGATGGTATAAATATGACACCATATTCTTACTATGCTGCTATTTGACTTTTTTCCCCGTGTTTTCATTATCCTAAATAAAATTTGAACTCTTACGCGTTTTCACAGTATTAGGCAGAACTCTGTAATTCTATATGCAGTTAACAATTCTTTCTTACGTAATCATGGAGTTAGAGATTCTGTTTCTAGTAGCTAAAAAAAAAAACAAAACCTATTCTTTGCTGATCTCAATCAAACATGTAGCAAAATACTGATCCTTAAATGATATAATAGATGTGCACTTTATTCCTCTGCAAAAGAATATATCTAAGATAAGCAGTATATTCAGTGATACTACCCAAGTAACTGAATTGCCGATTAGTAGTTTAAAATGTCTTGTGGAAACAAAAAGAATACAGAAAAAATGATTAGTTATGACAGGACCCTCCATATTGAGATTGTCTTGGAGTAGAAAGTGTTGTAAAATGAGGTTGATTCTAGACTGAGCCTGCTCACTAACTCTGACTAGACGAGGAGTTCATGAGATGTCTTAAAGCTTCAATTTCCTCACATGTGCAAGAAGAAGCAATTTTTCTTGCACTTTTTTTTGTTAGCCAGAAGCTGGTCAAAAGCTACAGGTGTAATTTAGAACTTTGCTTCTTCATTACATTTCCGTCTATGTATGTTGTTGTAATTTCTACACCAGAGGATGTTAACCAATGAGTGCCCCCTGAGAAGCCTGCTTTGGTTACTTGATTATTATTTCAAAATGAGTAATGGTGAGTATGTTAGGTAGTAATTCAAGGAACAGATGATACTCAGAAAAAAATGTGGCAAGGCACCTATGTGTAGGCCCTGAAGAGCTGCACATACTGTACATTAGCTAAGAGTCTTAATAAAAGAACAGAAGGAAGGGAAAATACAAAATGAAGAATGAATTACTTAAGATTAAATAGTTTCTATTACAGAAATAGGCTGCATGTAGAGCTAATGGCAGGCATTTTCTACAGACAGATGGAATGCTCTTATCTCCCAATAGTATTGATATGAAGTCTCTGTTAAGATTCATTTTTCCTGAAACATTTGCATATAAATATAAACATCATTACTAGGGGCTAATTGCCCTGTAGGAACTAAAATGTGGGAATTAGCATCTCTAGTTGCTTTTATTATTATTTTTTAAAGTATCTCTAACACGCATCATATTTGGTACTGCATGGCTGCAACAGATAATTACCACCATTAAGAATCTCAAACGCAAAATCAAAACCATTTGGAATGGCTTCCAGGGCAACCCAGCACAGTGAGTAGCCACCAAAATGAGTATATGAGGTTTATGTTCATGCATATTTATAAGGGTACTTAATTCGACATTCATAGTAGGGGGCTTTTGAAAGCTTGTCAAAAGAGCAGCCCCAAAACAAGACCAAACATCAAAGGTAAGAAGATACAGTACATCTCGCTCCCACACACATACAAATATTGCTTGCAGGAGGCAATGAATAACACCAAAGGAATTATTTATTTTAACTACTCAGAAGAGACGGCAATTTCTACGAAGATGTAAACCACAAGCCTTTGCCTTTATCATTCATCTTACTGATCAGAAAGGTCAAGAGTATAAGTTATTCAAAGGATGGATCATAGGCAACAGTTCTGGATAAATGGACATGTAGATTTGTGTGAGTAATGCCTCTTGCTTGTGCAGAATATGTGGAAGAGTTTGAAGACATATCCTAAGGACAGAAAAAAAGAAAGTATTTGAAAGAATACCACCATGGGTGAGACACTGACTATAGCTGAAACACTACCGATTTTGTGGGTGGGTCTGCGTGTTCAGTATATAGTTGCTGCCTTGTTCAAGTGTTGTGTTCAGAGGCGATCTTGCTGACACTTATACTTTTCAAAACCATTTCCATGATGTTCAGCAAATGTTTGTTCTGGTGGAACAAATCTGTTAAATTATAGATTAGAAACAGTACAAAGAAACCTTTACAAATGTTTCAGTTTCAGTTTTGCACAAAGCAAACAGCATTATATTTAAATGCAACACTCCTTGTTAGAATAAAACATCTACATAACAGGGTACTATGCTCGATTTATAATTCTCTTCTCCACTCCGCTTTGGGGGCAGGGATGCCTGAAGTTCTGAAAGCTGCAGTGTTGAGGATCACCTCTCATCAGTTCCTTTCAAAAGCCCACATCTACAATCCACTTCTGCTTTCTGGCCATTTCCCTGTCTTTCCCAGCTTCCTTTCCTTAGTTTCGTTCCCTACCCCCTTGACTCTGCTTTGTTGCTAGGAATGGTCTAAATGCAAAATAATGACACTTTTCCTGTAATGGTGATCCCATATTATTTAATGGGCATTTAGTTCTATGCAATCCCTCATTAACACCTTACTCATTATATTGAAAAAATATTGGAGAGTGACATGGTAGTTTTTTGTTTTAATTTTGAGAATAATGTGTTGACTTTAAGGTACAACTATATTCTATATAAGATACAACTCTGTATGTCAATCCTTTAAAGAAACAGATCCTTACAAGACCAAAATAACCCACAGGCCATGAGGTTGGTTTTCCCTTATTCCTTTTTTTTTTTTTTTAAACAAATGTGTACCATGATGTTTCAACAAGTAAGACAAGTCCGTGAATATGAAAGCTGTATTTTGCAATATACCACATTTAGAACCCAGGGGAGGTGAATTACACAGAGGTGGTAGTTATTCTCACTAAACAATCAGGTAACTTCACAACAACTGGATTTACATCTTGAAAAGTGTCCATTTAAGTTTCTTTTTTCTTGATGATCAGCGGTCTCACATTGTCTCCAGTCTCTTCGTTGTGTTTTGTGTGAGACCCATCACATAAGAGAAACTTTCTGGACCTCCAATAATGGCATTATTGTATAGCTTTATCTCCCAAGTCCTCCATGTCAAAAGCATGTACTATCTTGGGGTTGTCTTTCTGTATGTGAAGGTTTATCATAGCTTTATTTCGATGATCTTTAACATAAAACGTTTTGTAAGCTAGATAATCAATTGCAGCTGTCCCAGCAGCAATGGTAACTGCTGTGATTCATTCAACTAGTCCGCTGGAACTGGTAGTCAGACTCATGGCGCCCATACTTGCAAGGTGTGTGCACTAGGATACGAAGCACCAACATGGTAGTTTTAAAAGCATTCTGGGGATGGATGCCAGGGCATTGCTCTCTTACCACAGGTTTCAAGTGACCTGTTTATGGGCATAATTTAGATCCATAACTCAAACATTAAGTCATTTTATAAAGAACAGTAAAGTTTAACTTAGTAATTCTTTGACTACTGAAGAAAGGTTTATTTTTAGGGCTATATGTTGTTTTATGACAATCATTATTTTTAAAATTGCCAAGAAGGTTTTTTTTTGTTTTTGTATTTGCTTGTAGTTCTTAGTGACAATAATTAAACAGGTGATTTAGTTGAGGAAAGATTTGTCAAAAAGATAAAATTATCTACATTGCCAAAATATATCAACATTCCATAAAAGAGAAATATAAATTGACTAAGCATGTTTTAAAATGTATTTCAAAATATATGCTAAATATGTTGAAACATATTAAAGAGACATACATTGAACAGCAGTACATACAAGCATATCCAGAGAGAGTGAGCAGAAAACACAGAAACATAGACATGTGTGCATGCCTACGAAGACAATATGTGTCCAATTAAGAAAATATCGGCCGGGCGTGGTGGCTCACGCCTGTAATCTCAGCACTTTGGGAGGCCGAGGCGGGTGGATCACAAGGTCAGGAGATCGAGACTACCCTGGCTAACACGGTGAAACCCCGTCTCTACTAAAAATACAAAAAAATTAGCCGGGCATGGTAGTGGGTGCCTGTAGTCCCAGCTACTCGGGAGGCTGAGGCAGGAGAATGGTGTGAACCTGTGAGGTGGAGCTTGCAGTGAGCCGAGATCACGCCACTGCACTCCAGCCTGGGCAAGAGCGAGACTCCATCTCAAAAAAAAAAAAAAAAAAAAAAAAAAGAAGAAGAAAATATCACAGGCTGGGTGCAGTGGGTCACACCTGTAATCCCAGCACTTTGGGAGCCCAAGGCAGGCGGATCACTTGAGGTCAGGAGTTCAAGACCAGCCTGGCCAACATGGCAAAACCCTGTTTCTACTAAAAATACCAAAGAAAATTAGCTGGGCATGGTGGTGGGAGCCCGTAGTCCCAGCTACTCTGGAGGCTGAGGCAAGGTAAACACTTGAACACGGGAGGTGGAGGTTGCAGTCAGCCGAGACAGTGCCACTGCACTCCAGCCTGGGTGACACAGTGAGACTCCATCTCAAAAGGAAGAAAATACCACAAAGCTTTCACAAAAGAATTACTAAATAAATGGAGTTATTGAGTGTCTTTAGGAGGGACAAAAACGTAGACTCACTTTGACATCGTATAACAAAATAAAATCAAGGAGGAGACAAGCTAAAATCATAGACTAAAGGAGTCAACTTAGAGTAAATGTAAAACTAAAATCTTACAAGAATGAAATGATAATTTAGATGATTACTTTTTGTGATCTCTGGACTTCTAGGCATAAACAAACTTTTTAAGCATTCAAGCAACTGAGACAAATCACCAAGGGAAAGATCAACATATTTGAATTAAAATGTATAAATTTATACATCAAAAAGTAATCATTAACCAAATTAAATGACAAATAACAAACTAAGAAAATACTTTTCTAAAATTCCAAAATTAAAGATAAATTTTAAAAGAATCAATGTCTTTTTCTTTAAGGGTCGACGTGGTAAATAGATCTCAAAGCATAACAACTACAAAAGAATAATGAGCATACGAAAATAATTTAACTTCAGTTACATAAAAGTGAAAATTGAAAATATTAAAGATATCCTTTTTGTGTTTTTGTGTGGGTTTTTATTATTTTTGCTTTGTAACATGGCAAATACTTTAAAATGGAAATCCCTCCTTTGTGTAGTACAGACATAAGCAATCTCAGAGACAACTAGGGTGTATACAAATGAATATCAAATTCCTGGAAAGCAGTTTTACTACCATAGAATGAGAGCTTGAAAATCTTATAGAAAACATATTACTCGTTCAAAAATAAATGTATTATCTGCATAAATGATCAGAAATTCATAGAATTACTTATAAAAATTATGGCCATTACAATGAAAAATTAAGTATTTTTACTCTAAGCATTTTTAAAACATTCCTATTACTAGGTAAAAGAGCAGGAACAACACAAACTGGTATCTTTATCTATGTACATTGATTAGAATTTGCTAGTCCCCAACCTTCGTTTATAATTTGCCTTCAGATTCCTAAGGCCTGTGTCAGTGTCAGAGATTTTTTTTTTTTTTTTTGAGAAAAATGTCTGTGTCCTCCAAACCATTCAATACAGGGGAAGACTAAAGGGCAACCAAGCTTTTATGGTGGAAGGTGATGTTGGAGAAGGCAGAGAAGCTTCAACCCCATTTCGTCTGGGAGCACGGCAACCTTAGCAATACCGAAGAAAGATATTTAGTGACTAATTACTGCGTGCATTTGTTCAGTTAGTATTTATTTATTCCCTATGAGTACCATAGTGAGGTACCTCACTACAAACAGAACAATGAATCAAATTTGGACTAATTAGAAGCTTAGAGTCTTGAATAGGAGACGTGTGTGTATACATGCCTGTTTGTGTACATATGTGTGCATATTATTGGAAGTTTGGAATTTTTTTCTTTTCTTTTGTGACGGGGTCTCAGTCTGTCCCGCAGGCTGGAGTGCAGTGGCATGATCTCGGCTCACTGCAGCCTCTGTCTCCCGGGTTCAAGCAATTCTCCCACCTCAGCCTCCCGAGCAGGGATTACAAGCACCTGCCACCACGCCTGGTTAATTTTTGTATTTTTAGTGGAGACTGGGTTTCACCATGTTAACCAGGCTGGTCTCAAACTCCTCACCTTAGGTGATCCACCTGTCTCGGCCTCCCAAAGTGCTGGGGTTACAGGTATAAGCCACCGCACCTGGCTAGAAGTTTGGAATCTGAAGGAAAGAAATGCCTATCAATGTTGACTTGCTGGGCTTTTTTTTTTTTTTTTTTTTTTAAACTGACTTTTAAAACTGACTTCCTCGGGACCCATTGTAGTTAACATACATTTCTACTTCCACAATTATGGTTTTCACAGATAACATCACCATATTTACTTTTCTTGGGACAATCTTAATTTATTTGATTTACTGGTTTATTGTCTCCACACCAACCACCTAGTCACTTTTTGGAAAGCAAGAAACAAAAGGTAGAGGACATGGTTATCTAGTTCACTGTCATGCTCTCAATTCCTGGGGCAGAGTGACTGCTCAATATATGTTTGTTGAATTGTTTTTGTTATAGACTAAACTGTCTTTTACGTATAGGTAGGATTTGTGCATAGAGAAAGGGAAAGAAGAAAAAGGAAAAAAATAAGAGCAAAGAAGGGAACTAGGTGAGCAGAGGCAGAGAGGCGGCATTTGAACTTAAAGTTTTTGAAGGGAAAGAGGAAGGTGAGGTAGAAAATAAGTTGTACTGGGAGCCAGGCTCAGCTGGTGCTTTGGCATATTTTAATGATGGGGTTCTTGCGTCTTACAGCATGAGTATCTTTAATGTTCTGAAATGATGTCAGATTGTTTCTCAAAGTATTGGTGCCACTTTTCATTCTCATTTGCAGTATGTATATAAGAGCTATGTTTACACACAATCTAACCAGTACTTGGTACTGTCATGCTTGTTAATTTGTGCCAATATAATGGGCAAAAAAAAAAAAAAAGTATATTGTTTTCATCTTAATTTGCATATCCGTCCTTATAGTTGAAGAACTCTTTTTGCCATTTTTTTTTCTCTTCTGTATAATATGTTAATCATTTACCTATTTAAAATGTTGACTTTCTGGGCTTTTTTTTTTTTTAACTGACTTTGAATTTATTTATTTATTTTTTTCGAGTACCTGTAGTTTTCAGTTTACTTTTATAAATACATTCCAACATTGTGGCTTTTCTTTCTTAAAGGGATCTTTTGAGGAACATAAGGTTTTGTGGCTGTACCTACTTCTGTAGTGCTGTATTGTTTTAATATGGTTGCTATATATTTTTTGTATGATATTTTATCAGTTTTGTTTGAGAATCTCTTTCTCTAAGGTCATAAAGATATTCACCAATATTTTTTTGTAAAGTTTTATAGTTTTGACTTTTGACATTTTAGAATTTTTATCTATCTAAAGTTGATTTGTCTGTATAGTAAGAAGTTTTGAATGAATTTTAATTTATTTGTGGTATGGGTAACTAAGAATTCTTACACAATTTATTTGAATTGATCTTCCTCTCCTCAGTGATGTACAATACTACCTGAGTGATAAAGCAAATTCAGAATATCAGTGGGTCAGTTTCTGGGGATTATCTTTAGTTGCATTAACAGCATGATCACACTCTCTCAATTACCACAGCTTTTATAATTTTCTTCATTTCTGATGGGCCAAGTCTAGTCCTGCTTTATTCTTTTTGTCTTAAAATGTCATACATACTTTTGGACTACTGCATTTGTGTATTAGGTTTTCCTGGTTGCATATGAATGTATTGGTTTAAAATAACACCCATTTAGTAGACTTCCATAGGTCAGAATTCCAGCATGGAGTGTCTTGGTTCTCTGCTTAAGGCTGACATCAAGGAAATAGCCAAGCTGAGTTCTCATTTGTAGTCTCTGGGGAAAAATCTTCCAGGCTAATGCTTGTTGTTGGTAGGAGTTATTTACTCGTGGTTCTGTAACTGAGATTCCAGTATCTTTGCATTTTAATCCGTTGATTGTTCTTAGTTCATAGTGGCTGTTTTCAGGTCTTTTCCATGTGAACCTCTAAAATTAGGAACAATGTGTCAGTTCTTCTCTTGATTCAAATTTCTAACTACTTATTATGCTACTAGCCAGAAAAAAGTTTTGTGTTTTTAAAAGTGCTCATAGTATTAGATTATATTCATCTTTTTGATGGACTCAAAGCAACGGATTAGTGGCCTTAATTACATCTTCAAAATCCACTTTTTTGTGTAACCTAATCATAGGCATGGTATCTCATCATATTTATAGTCCCAGGAACTAAAGCAGGAAAACAAAACTCGGGGAGACATCTTTAGAATTCTGTCTATCCCAACTTTGTATACATTTTGGAAATAAATTGTCAATTTCTTTATAAACATTCCTGTGATATTTTAAATCGAATTGTAGAGTTTAGAAAACAATTGTAAAAAATTGGCATCTTTATACTATTGAGTCTTCTAATTCATACATATTATATCTTTTCATTTGATCTTTTTGTATTTTATTGATACATAATATACATATTTTAGGGGTACATATAATTTAATATATTCATATGATTTGTAACGATTAAATCAGTGTAACTGGAATAGTCATCAAATTAAATATTTGTATTTTCCTTATGTAAGAAACATTAAAATTATTATCTTCTTGCTATTTTGAAATATACAATAGATTATTTTAAACTATTGTCACTCTGCTGATCTAGCAAACACTAAGTCTTATTTCTTCTATCAAACTGCATATTTGTACCTGTACCCATTAATCACCTTCTCTTTATTCCTTTCTTCCCCCTACCCTTCCTATCCTCTGATAACCATTCTACTCTCTATCTTCATGAGATCTACTTTTTTAAGCTTCTACATGAGTAAGAACATGTGATATTTGTTTTTCTGTGCCTATTTCACTTTACATAATAACCTCTCATTCCATCCACATTGCTGCAAATGACAAGATATTATTCTTTTTTAATGGCTGAATAATTCATTGTGTATGTATACCACATTTTCTTTCTTTATTCATTGGTGGACACTTCACCAATGAAGGTTAATTTCATGATTTGGCTATTGTGAATATGGCTTCAATAAACATGGGAGCACAATTTTTTTTTCTGTATATTGAATTCCTTTATTTTGGATACACACCCTGGAGTGAAATTGCTGGATCATATGGTAGGTCTAGTTTTACTCTTTCAGGAACTTCCGTACTATACCTCATAGTAGCTGTACTAAGTTACATTCCCAACAGTGTATGAGGGTTCCCCTTTTTCAACATCCTTGCCAGCGTCTGTTATTCCCTGTCTTTTTTATGAAGGCCATTTTAACTGAAATGAGATGATATCTCATGTTACTTGAATTTGCATTTTTCATGTGATTACTGATGTTGAGCATTTTATTATATGCCTTTTGGCCATTTGTATGCATTTGTATGTCCTTTTTTTTTTTTTTGGAGACAGAGTTTTGCACTTGTTACCCAGGCTGGAGTGCAGTGGCGTGATCTTGGCTCGCTGCAACCTCTGCCTCCCGGGTTCAAGCGATTGTCCTGCCTCTGTCTCCCCAGTAGCTAGGATTACAGGCACACACCAACACACCCAGCTAATTTTTGTATTATTAGCAGAGATGGGGTTTCACCATGTTGACCAGGCTGGTCTCGAACTCCTGACCTCAGGTGATACATTCCCCTCGGCCTCCCAGAGTGATGGGGTTACAAGCATAAGCTTTGATGCCCAGCTGTATGTCCTCTTTTAAGAGAGGTCTATTCAGAACTTTTGCCCATTTTTCAGTTGGATTTTTTTTGTTGTTATTGATGTATTTGAGCTCCTTATATATTCTGCATATTAGCTTCTTATATAAATGGCTTGCAAATATTTTCTCCCATTAAACAGGGTTGACTCTTCACTCTGCTGAGTGTTTTCTTTGCCGTGCATAAGCTTTTTAGTTTGATATAGTCCCATTTGCGTAATTTTTGTTGCCTGTACTTTTAAAGTCTTATCAATAAAATCTTCAGTTAGACCAATTTCCTAAGCATTTTCTGTATATTTTCTTCTGGACATTTCAAAGTTGAGATTTCATATTTAAGACTTTAACCTACTTTGATTTGTTTGATTTCTGTTTTGGTGAGAGATAGGAATCTAATTTCATTCTTTTGATAGGGTTATCCAGTTTTCCCAGCACCACTTATTGAAGAAGCGGTTCTTTCCCTTTTGTAAGTTCTTGGTGCCTTGTTAAAAACGAGTTGACTGTAAAGATGTGGATTTATATTTGAGTTCTCTAATTTGTTCCATTGATCTACGTGTCTGTTTTCATTACAGTACCGTGCTGGTTCGGTTACTATAGCGTTGTTGTATTTTTTGAAGTTAGGTAGTGTGATTCCTGAAGCTTTGTTCCTTTTTCTCAATATTGCTTTTGCGATTTGGGGTCTTTTTTAGTGGTTTCATGTACATTTTCAAATTGTTTTTTCTATTTTCTATTTCTGTGAAGAATATTATTGGTATTTTGTTAGGGATTACATTAAATCTACAGTTTGGGGTATAATTTTCATTTTCACTAACAATATTATCCCAATTCATAAGCATGATATACCCTTCTACTTTTGTGTGCCCTCTTCATTTTATTTCATCAGTGTTTTATCGTTTTTCATGTGTAAATTTTTTGCTTATTTAGCTAAATTGATTTTTATGTATTTTAAATTATTTGTAGCTATTGTAAATGGGATTGCTTTCTTGATTCCTTTATCAGATTGTTTGCTGTTGGTATATATAAGTGCAACTGTTTTTCATATGTTGATTTTGTATTCTGCAAATTTACCAAATTTGTTTATCATTCTAACAGGTTGTTTTGGAGGAGATTTTGGGTTCCTCTAAAAGTATAAGATCATGTCATCTATGAACAAGACTAATTTCACTTCTTTCTTGTGAATTGGGATGCCCTTTCTTTCTTTCTCTTCCCTAGTTGGCCAGAATTTGCAGTATTATTTTGAATAAAAGTCATGAAAGTGGGCATTGTTGTTATATATATATACACACACACACACCTTTCATTATTTTGAGGTATGTTCCATCTATACTTAGTTGGTTGAAGGTTTTTATCTAAAATGATATCGAATTTTATCAAATACATTCTCAGCATCCATTAAAATATCCATATGATTTTTGTTCCTGATTTTGTTAAGGTGATCTTTCACACTTACTAATTGGCGTATGTTGAAATATCCTTATATCTCCGTAATGAATCCCACTTGATAAGGGTTGATGATCTTTTTGATATGTTGTCGAATTCAGTTTGCCAGGATGTTGTTGAAGATTTTTACATCTACGTTCATCAAGTATATTGGCCTGTAGTTTTCTTTTTTGACCATGTCTTGTGTCTTGTTTTGGTATTGAGGTAATGCTGGCCTCATGAAATGAGTTTGGAAGTATTCTCTCCTCGAATTTTTTTAAGAGATTGAGTAGAATTCGTATTAGTTCTTCTTTAAATGTTTGGTAGAATTTAGCAGTAAAGGCTTCAGGTCCTGGAATTTTCTTTAATGGGAGACTTTATAACAGGGCTTCAATTTCATTACTCATTACTGGTTTGTTGATGTTTCTATTTCTTCATGGTTAAATCTTGGTAGGTTCTATGCATCTGGGAATGTATCAGTTTCTTCTAGGTTTTCCAATTTGTTGGCATGTAGTTGTTCATAATAGTCCCTAATGATTCTTGTCTATATGTAGTGTCAGTTGTTATATCATTTTCATTTCTCATTTTATTTGATTCTTCTCTTCTTTTTGCCTTAGTCTAGCTGAAAATTTGTCAATTTTGTTTACCTTTTCAAAAAACTAACTTCATTTTTTGATTTTCAATATTGTCATTTAGAGTCAATTTTGTTTACTTCTGATCTGACCTTTTTTATTATTTTTTCTTTTACTTACTTGCGGTTCGGTATGTTCTTGCTTTTCTAGTTCCTTGAAGTTCATCATTAGGTTGTTTATTTGGAGCCTGTCTATGTTTTAGATGTAGGCATTTATTGCTATAAACTGTCTTCTCTGTACTGCTTTGCTGCATCTCATAAATTTTGGCATGTTTTATTTCTATTTTCTTTTTTTAAGAAATGTTTTAGTCTCTTAATTTTTTTCATTAACCTATTGATTGTTCAGGAGCATGTTAATTTCTATGTGTGTTTGTAGTTTCTGAGGTTCCTCTTGTTATTAATTTCTAGTTTTGTTCCACTGCCAAAAAAGATACTTGATATGATTTCTAGTTATTTGAATTGCTTAAACCTTGTTTTGTGGCCTAAGATATAATCTTTTCTGGAGAAACTTTCACGTGCTGTTGAAAGATATTTATATTCTGCAGCAGTTGGATTAAATATTCTGTAAATGTTAGGCCTATTTGGTTTAGTTTATAGTTTAACTCCGAGGTTTGTTGATTTGCTGTCTAGATAATCTGTCCATTACTGAGAGTGGTATGTTAAAGTTCCCTACTAATATTGTGTTGCTGTCTATCTCTCCCTTTAAATCTATTAATATTTGCATTATATACTTGGGAACTCTGGTTTTGGATTAATGAATAATAATAATTTTGTATCCTCTTGCTGAATTAACCCCTTTATCATTATATAGAGGCCTTTTGGTCTCTTTTCATAATCTTTGATTTGTAAGCTGTTATATTTAAGTATACCTATTCCTGCTCTTGTTTGGTTTCAAGTTCCATGGAATGTCTTTTTTCACTGCTTTAGTCTCAGTCTATGTGTGTCTTTATAGGTGAAGTGGGTCTCTTGTAGGGAGCATATTTGAGTCATTTTTCTTAATTCATTCAGCCACTCTATATTCTTTAATTTGAGATTGAGTCCATTTATATTTAGTATTATTATTGATAAGTAAAAACATGCTATTTTGTTGCTTGTTTGATGGTTGTAACTTCTCTCTCCTTTTTTTTTTTTTTCCTTTCTTACTGTCTTCCTTTTAGGTTAAGTGATTTTCTCTGGTAGTATGATATAATATTTTGCTTTTTATTTTGAATAAAATCTGTTATAGGTTTCTGTGTTGTAGTTACCATGAGGCTTACCAGAAAACCTCTTATGGATAAAACAAGATATTTTAAAGATATGACAACTCATCTCAGATCACTAAGAATAGAAAAAAACAACCAGGCTTGATGGCTCATGCCTATAATCCCAGCACTTTGGGAGGCTGAGGCAGGAAGATTACTTGAGCTCAGGAGTTCAAGACCAGCCTGAGCAACATAGTGAGACCCCCATTTCTAAAAAAAAATAAAAATAGCAGGGCATGGTTGTATGTTTCTCTGATCCCAGTTATTCAGGAGGCTGAGGTGGGAGAATCGAGCCTGGGAACCTGAGTCTACAGTGATCCATGCTGACACTACTGTACTCCAGCCTGGGTTAAAGAGTGATACCTGTCTCAAAACTAACAGAAAAGAAAAGAAAGAAAAACAAAAATTGTTTAAAACTCTATACTGTAACTCCAAAATCCTCACATTTTATCTTTATGTTAATTTACATATTTTAATATTGCCTTCCTCTTAATGAGTTGCTGTAGGTATTCTTGTTTTTGATAGATTTGTCTTTTGAGCTTCATGCCAGAGTTATAAGTGGATTGCACACTATAATTACAGTATTAGAGTATTCTGCGTTTGTTTGTGTACTTATTGTTACCAGTGGGTTTTATACATTCTTACGTTTTCTTCTGGCATACTAGTGGTTTTTTTTTTTTTCTCCTTTCATGTTGAAGAACTCCTTTTAGCATTTCTTGTAAGATGGGTCTTTTGGTGTTGAATTCTCTCAGCTTCTGATGATTTGCAAATTCTTTACATCTCCTTCATATTTGAAAGGTAGATTTGTGGAATATAATATTCTTGAATGACAGATTTCTATTAGTATTTTGCAAATGTTGTCCTCCTCCCTCCTGGACTGTATAGTTTCCACATTGAGGATTACCAGATAAATTGAGGCCCCGCTTATAAGTCATTTGCTTCTTTTCTCTTATTGCATTTAGGATCATCTTTTTGTCCTTGACTTTTGAGAGATTAATTAATATATACCTTGATATAGTCTAATTTAAGACAAATGTGTTTGGCATTCTCTGACTTTACATCAGAGATTTTCATATCTTACGTTTTGGAAAGTTTTCAATTATTATTTCTCCAAATAAGCTTTCTATCTCTCTTGAACACAATAATTCTTAGATTTTGCTTTTTTAATGTGATTTTTCTGTGTTTTGTAGGTGATCTTTGTTCCTTTTCATTCTTTTCGTCTTCTCCTCTGATTGTTTCCAAATAGCATGCCTTTGAGCTCACCGATTCTTTCCTGTGCTTGATCCTATTAAGAGTCTCTCATGACTTTTTCAGTTAAGTAAATGTACTTCTCAGTTCTAAGATTTGTTTGATTTTTATAAGTTTTTCAATCTGTTAAATACATCTGTTACATTTCTACTTTGCTTTTCTGTATTATCTTGGAGGTCACTGAGTTTTCTAAAACTGCTATTTAAATTCTTGCTCAGAGAGTTTACATATTGCCTGTTTGTTGAACTGGTTTCTTCCTTTGTTCATTTGAGGATGTCATGGTTCCCTGTTTGCTGTTGTTTTTTATGGATGTATGTCTGTGTCTTTGCATTGAAGGATTAGCTATTTATCTTTTCTGTCTCATTTGTTTTGGTTTTTATTGGATATGTTTGCTTAGAGGTTCTTTGTAATTCACCCCTTGATGTTTTTTCTTTTTTGTCCTGCTAGGTCACTGCCTTCTTTTTCACTAGATGGAACCTTAATCCCAGGTTTGCCTCAGTTCTAGTACACAGTCAGAGTGTACTAGACATCCTTGAATGGGGATGTCCCAAAAGGGATATCTCAGTAGTCTGAGAAGGCTGGCTAGGAGTTTGTACCCAGGGAACCTGTGGAATGAATCTCCCACAGCATGGTTCTGATTAACTGCCTCTACGATTTGGCATCTCCTTTGGCCAAGTTATAGAGTAGAGATTTTAGGGCTGAAAATGGCAATCTTACCTACCCTGTTTGTCTCTGACTGTGCTCAGAAATATTTCTCTCTTTAGGCACTCCCAATGCTTCTATAGGTTGAGGCAGGGATAAGACTCCTGCAGGTAACCCAAGGTGGTAGGAAGCTGGTTGTACATCTCACTCTCACTTCTTTTTTTTTTTTTAGTGTAGAAGCTGAGTTTGGGGAAAATATTCTGTGTGTATGGTACCAAAAAGGTTGGTGGGAGGGGTGTCGTGGATATGGAAGTTCAATTTTTTCATCATCTGCTCAAGAGTTTTTTCACTTCTTGGTGGCTCTGGGAAATGTCTTATCGTTATGTTAATTTGTGTTCTGGGAATTGCTGGTGATTATCTCAGCACTGTTTGTTTTTGGTTGTTGGTGCAGGGGAATAAAGCCAGCTTGCTTCTATGCTACCATTTTGGACCCAGACATCCCCTTCATTTGATTTTGTAGATATTTAATATTTAGAGATATTTAATATTGATATTTCTACTGTCAAAAGCAGTATACTTGATTTTTATATTGTTTTTGTATAGGCCAGTTTGCTAAACTCTAATTATGTTTGTATTTTATTTTGGGTTTTCTATCTATACACTCATACTGTCTATTGGTTAATTAGTATATCTTCTCTTACTTTATAATCCACATACATATTTGTTCTTTTTTCATGTCTAGAGCATGGTTAATAGAATTCATGATTTTTCTTTTGTCCCTCATTGAAAAAGTAATATTTTCGAGATTTCACCATTAAAAAAAAATTGTGGTAGGTTTTCTCATAGGCACTGTGTTCTGACAACAGTTATCTGACAACTGGGTGTTCTATAATTCCATTTAATTCTGACATTATCTGATGTTATGTCACATCCTATAATTAGAGGACAATTGTCTGTACTTCAGATACCAGCTGCAAGTGCGGTCCCTGGACTACTCACACTTCTGCATGGCCAGCTACAAGTTTGGGGCTTCTCACAACCCCTTTAGTTTTCATAATTTGCTTAAAATGATTCACAAAACTCAGGAAAGCATGCTACTTATTATTACTATTTAATTGTGAGGGAAACAAATGAACAGCCAGGTGAAGAAATACATACGGCAAGTTCTAGAAGGATCTTATGAACAGTAATACTTATCCCCAGGGAGTCAGGGCGTGCCATCCTTCAAGTATGTCAGCATGTTTACCAACAAGTAGGCTCCCAGAGCTGCAGTGTCTATGGCTTTGATTAGTATTTCATTGCATAGGTAAGTTGGACAAATTCTTGGTCACATGATTGAACTCAACCTCCAATCCCCCTACCATCGCTGGAGGTCAGGTGGCTGACTGTTTCAGACCTCTAATTATGTGATTGGTTTTTCTGTTAACCAGTGCCCATCCTGAAGCTATCTAATACCTCTGTCATGATTTGACTCATTAGATAACTAATGCTACTTAAGACTCATTAGCATAACTGCTCTTACTCGGGAAACTCCAAGGGTTTTGAAGCTCTGTGCCAGAAACCTGGGACAAAGACTATATATATTACAATACAGACAATCCCTGACTTATGATGATTCAACTTATAATTTTCAACTTTATGATGGATTTACTGGAGTATTAAATACATTTTTGACTTAAGATATTTTGATTTATAATGGATTTATTGGGACATAGCTCCATCATAAGTCAAGGAGATCTCTCTGTGTATGTACCTGTGTGTGTGTGTGTGTGTGTGTGTGTGTGTGTGTGTGTAATGCAAAAAATAAAACTTACTATCTTATCCATTTTTAAGTATAAAGTTCAGTAGTGTTAACTACAATGTGTTGTATAATCAATCTCCAGAACTCTTTTTATCTTGCAAAACTGAAACTTGATATGCATTAACAACAACTGAGCATTACTCCTCCTCCCAGGCTCTAAAATCCAACATTCTACTTTCTGTCTCTGTGAACTTTACTATGATGGGTACCATACATGGGTGGAATAAAATAGTATTTATTTTTTGTGACTAGAGTATTTTACAAAGCACAATAATGTCCTTATGTTTTATCTATTTTATAACATGTCAGAATTTGCTTCCATTAATGTTTTTTATTGTACCACAGGTATCTATTATCAAGTTAAAGAAATTTCCATCTTGGCCTAGTTTACTGACAGTTTTAATTATGAAAGGACATGAAATCTGTCAAATGTTTACTCAATACCTATAAGATGATTTATATTTTTCCTCTCTTAATTTTTTAACATAGTAAATGTTATTGATGTATTTTTTACTAAAACCATCCTTGCATTCTGCAATTAACTTACTTTGTTTTTAATGTTTTAATGTTCACTTTGACTTCTAATATTTTGATAATTACTTTTACATCTATGTGCCTCAGTGATATTTTATTGTAATTTTTATTTCTTGTCATTGTCTAGTTTCAGAATTAATAATACATTGCTCATAAAATAAATTTGGAGATTCTCATTTTCTTTCAAAAAGTTTATATAAATTTGGAACTATTTATTTCTTAAAATATTGGTGGACCTGGTCTGTAAAACAAAATATCTGGGACTAGAATTCTGGGAAGACAGCATTGTAGGAGACACCAAATCTTCTTTTCCCATTTAGACAATAATGACACTGGAAACTATCTGATGTAACTATATTGAAACTCTGGAGTTTATTGAAGACTAACAATTTTCATGCAAAGTCTTGAACGGTAAATTGTGATTGATTTTGGTCAATTACAGTTTTTTTTTTTTTTTTTTTTTGATGGAGTTTCCCTCTTGTTGCCCAGGCTGGAGTGCAATGGCATGATCTCAGCTCACTGCAACCTCCATCTCCCGGGTTGAAGTGATTCTCCTGCCCGCCACCAAACCCAGCTGATTTTTTTTGTATTTTTAGTAGAGACAGAGTTTCAGCATGTTGGCCAGGCTAGTCATGAACTCCTGGCCTCAGGTGACCTGCCCTCCTCAGCCTTCCAAAGTGCTAGTATTACAGGTGCCAGCCACTGCATCCGGGCAATGTCAGCTCTTAGCACAGTACGAGCCACCTATTTCCTACCACTCAGCCCCACAGCAGACAACTGCATATATATGCATGGAGCAGCTTGCAAACAGCTGCTCCAGGATAGGAGCAGGGATGGACAAAAGGGACCCTGTCCTCCAAATACTGGGGAAATGTGATCCGATTGCTGATTCTGACCACAGAGGTGCAAAGATGTGCTGTCCATTGTTGCTGTGTCTCCCCCATTATTGCACAAGCCCCGTAAACCCAGTGTATTTAGAGTGCCAATACATCTTTCCGTCTTTGATTTTTATCTTTTTCTCCTTTTGGAAACTATACATTAAAGACTAGGACATTCCAAATCTTCCACATCTATGTGGGGAATTAAATAATTACTGCACATTCCCAGGGAAAAACACAGGCTCAGAAAACACCTGAGAAGATATTAAATATATACTTCAACTTGATTTTCACAAATACTCAGGCTATGACAATTTTTAAAAAATCAAAAAATATACCGGGGGAAGTGTGAGAATCTGATTTCCAGAACCTCCATATTATTAGATTCAACTATCCAGTTTTCAACAAAAAATTACAAGACATACAAAGAGGTAAATTGGGCCTATTTAAGGCAAAAAAGTAAAACAATCAAAACTATCCCTGAGAAACAACTGATGGCATAACTACTAAACAAACACTTTAAAGCATTTGTCTTAATGATGCTCAGAAATCAAGACATGAAGAAAGTCAAGAAAATGACATATGAACAAATAGAAATATCAATACAGAGATAGAAAATCTAAAGAGAAACCAAAAAGAAAATCTGAAGCTGAAAAGTATAATAATCAAAGTGAAAAATTCACTAGGGAGGGGATTCAAGGCAAATTTGACTAGGCAGAAGAAAGAATCAGTGAACTTGAAGGTAAGACAATGGAAATTATCAAGTCAGACAGAAAGAGAAAGGATTGAAGAAGAATGGAAAGAGCAAAACAGACATGTAGGATATCAAGTGAACCAACATATACAATATAGGAGTCCCAGAAGAAGGAGAAAATATACATAAGTAGTGGTTGGGTTGATTACTTCCCAAATTTGATGAAATATGTGAATTTAAATATTTTAAAAGATAAACTAATTCCAAGCAGGATGAACTAAAACTGTTGAAAGCCAAAGACAGAATTTTGAAAACAACAGAGAAGTGACATAACACATACAAAAGATCTTCAATAAAATTATCCGTAAATTTCTCGTTAGAAACTTTGGAGGCCAGTAGGCAGTTGGCTAATACATTCAAAGAAAACAAAAAACAAACTGTCCACTAATAATTCTGTTTCTAACAAACTGCCCTTTAAAATGAGGGAGAAATTAAGACAAAATATTCTCAGATAAGCAAAAGCTGAAGCAATTTTTTCCCACTAGACCTGCCATTCAAGAAATGTTTAAGGGATTCCTGTAAGTTGAACTGAAAGGATAACTAGAAAGTAACCGAAAGCCATTTTAAGAAATGAAGATCTCAGTAAAGATAAATACACGGGTAAATATAAAATCTATTATTGTAATAGTGCTGTGTGGCTCCAATTTTTGTTGCCTACATGATTAAAGAGGCTAATACTTAGAATTATTCACCTAAAAGCTAGTATTGTTATGACCTTGCTTTGTAAGTCCACATTTGTTTTCTACATAATTTAAAGACTAATATATTAAATAAGTTATTAGGTTATGTTTTTGGAGACAGGATGTATATAGCTATAGTTTTACAACATCAACAACTAAAAGGAGTAGAGATGGATTTGTTAAAAGAGCAGAGTTTTTTAGGTTATTAAAGTTAAAATGGTATAAGTTCAAATTTAACTGCTATAATCTTAGGATGTTAAATATAATCGTAACAGCAACCACAATGAATATAGCTATAGAATACACACAAAAGGAAATAATGGGAATATAAAAAGTTCAGTACAGATATCTGCTAACACAAAAGACAACAAGGCAAAAATGAAGACCCAGAAAACTGTGAGGAGCATTTTTAAAATAGCAAAAGACAGAAGTAAGAGAAATTCCATTTAAAATAGCATAAAAAATAACATAGGAATAAACTTAACCAAGAAGGTGAAGGACTTGTACAATAAAAACTACAAGACATTTATCAAAGCTGGTAGATTGTGTGAGGCCAGGAGTTCAATATCAGCCTGGCCAACATGGCAAAACTCTGTCTCTACTAAAAATACAAAAATTAGCTGGGCATAGTGGCACATGCCTATAGTTCCAGCTACTTGGGAGGCTGAGACACGAGAATCACTTGAACCCAGGAGATGGAGATTGTGGTGAGCCGAGCTCACACCACTGCTCTCCAGCCTGAGCAACAGAGCAAGACTCGGTCTCAAAATCAAAACAAAACAAAAAAAGCTACAAGACTTTTATGAAGGAACTTAAGATATAAATAAATGGAAACACATCCCATGTTCATGACTTGGAAGAATTAATATGGTTAAGATGTCCATAGTATCTCAAGCAATCAACAGATTTAATGCAAGGAGTGTCAAAATCTGAATGATGTTTTTTGCAGAAATAGAAAATCCCTTTCTAATATTTTTATGTAATCTCAAGGGACCCCAAATAGCCAAAAGAATCCTGAAACAGTAGAATAAAGCTGGAGGACTCATAATTCCTGATTTGAAAACTTACTACCAGATACAATAATCAAAACAGTTTAGTGCTTGTCATAAAGACAAACATATAGACCAATGGAATAGAATAGAGAATACAGGGACAAATCCTCATATGTATGGTCAAATGATTTTTGACAAGAGTGCCAAGATCTTTCATGGGTGAAAAGACAATCTTTTCAATAAAAGATGACAAAAAGACTGGATATCTACATGCAAAAGAATGAAGTTGTACCCTTATGTAAACCCATGTACGGAAATTAATTCAGAATGAATTTATGACTTACATGTAAGTCCTAAAACTAGAATACTGTTAGAAGAAAACCTATGGCAAAACTTTCACAACATTGGATTTAGTAATGATTACTTAGATATACACCACAAACATAGGTAACAAAGGAAAAAAAATAGTTAAATTGGACTTTGTGAAATTCTTAAAAATCTGAGTGTCAACAGACACAGTTAACAGAGTAAAATGGCAATCCACCAAGTGGGAAACAATATTTGCAAATTATGTATGTAATGGATTAATATACACAATAAAGAACACGGAAAACTCAGCAACAAAACAACTTAATTCAAAGAAGAGCAAAGGATTTGATTAGACATTTCTCCACAGAAGGTATACATATGGTGAATAAACTCATGAAAAACATTCAACATCACTAATCATTAGGGAAATGCAGCTCACACCTACTTTGAGACACCACGTCATATTCTCTTAGGATGACTAGCATCGCTAAAGCACAAAATAATAAGTTTTGATGAGGATGTGGATACCCTGTACACTGTTAGTAGAAATGCGAAATGGTATAGCTGCTGTGGAAAACAATATGCAGTTTTTCTGAAAGCTAGAAATAGAATTACCATGTAATCCAACAATTTTACCTCTGGGTATATACTTGCAAATACTGAAAACTGGGTGACTACAAAATATTTGTACACCTATGTTCATAGCAACATTGTTTACAACAGCTAAAATGTGGAAGAAACTCAAGTGATGAGTGGATAAGCAAAATGTGCTACATACATATGATAGATCGTTATTCTGCCTATAAAAGGAAAGAAATTCTGAAGCATGTCATGACATGGATGAACCTTGAGGACATTATGCTATGTAAAATAAGCCAATCACAAAAGACAAATACAAATGATTCCACTTACCTGAGGTACTTAGCAGTCAAAATCATACAGAGTGTAGGATGGTAGTTACCAGGGACTGCAGAGGCAGAAAATGGGGGATTATTGTTTAATAAGCATAGAACTTCGGTTTTGAAAGATTAAGAGTTCTGGAGATGGATGGTGGTGATGATTGTACAACAATAGGTATTTAGATAATGCCACCAAATTGTACACTTAAATATGATTAAGATAATAAATTTTATGTTGTATGTATTTTACCATGATATAATTCTTTTTTAATTGACCTGGTTTTTCTTCTGATTTCTTCTATGGACAAAAAGAATTGTTCTTCTATGGAAAAATATAGACTTGGTTTTTCTTTTGATTTTTAAACTACTAATTTCTTTAATTTTTAAAGACAATTCTATTTCTTTTTTTTTCTTTTTTTTTTTTTTTTTTGATATGGAGTCTTTCTCTGTCCCCCAGGCTGGAGTGCAGTGGCGCCATCTCGGCTCACTGCAAGCTCTGCCTCCTGGGTTCATGCCATTCTCCTTCCTCAGCCTCCCAAGTAGCTGGGACTACAGGTGCCCGCCACCACGCCCGGCTAATTTTTTGTATTTTTAATAGAGATGGGGTTTCACCGTGTTAGCCAGGATGGTCAATTCTATTTCTACTACTTTTTCAACATTTACTTTTAGAAAGTTATATTTCTATGAAATTACATATGTCATCTGTTTTTGTATTTAATGACATTATGTTCATGTTTTTTCTTATCATTTAAAATATCTGAAGTAGTTACAGTATAACTCTGTTTGTATTCCTAGACTTCTTTAGCATTCCTTTCCTCCTCACTCAATGTTTTCTAAGAACTACTTTTGGTGGTATTGAACCTCTATTTATGCCTGTTTTCCATTTCATCAATTTGTTGTTAAATTTTCTATGTCCTTTCTACATTCTGTGGGATTTTCTGTTGATTTTTTAAACATAAATTGAACAATCAGAATTTTAATTGTAATCTTCCTTCATTGTAAGAATTTAAGCATGTACATTTCCCACAGTACCAGTTTTACTGCCTTTCAAAAAATGTGATATGAAGAATTTTTATGATTAAATGCTATGTGTTTTATAATATACATTATAATTTTTCTTTGACCCAAGAGTTGTTCACGTATTTTTAAATTTCCAATTGTAGACTTTCCATTTATTTTTTTCCTTTTGACTAAAAATCAAATTGCTATGTGACCAAGGAAAATGTTATATATTATTTATGTATTTTCTATTTATCAGACTTGTCTCATAGCTTTGTATTCATCCATATTTTTACTTTTAATTTTTCATATGTGCTTGAGAAAATCTATTTTCTTGTTAGCTGCAAGCTACTATAGATATTTAATCAACATTTCTGATTATGTTGTACATCTTTTTGATCCCAGTACTTTAAATTTTATATGTCTACAGGTTTTAGGTACTTCTAAAAAATATACCCTTAAATTAACTGCTTTTAATCCAATTAATATTATTTTAACTAATATGTTTTCATATGTGTGAATTTATTATAACTACTAATATGTTTATATTTTAATTTGTTTTTACCATCTTATTATTTGTATTGCTTTTATTTTTTCTCTGTATATTCATGTTCCTTTAAACTTTAACTTTACATTTAAAAATAGATGATACTCCTAGTAAAAGGATTTTTTATATCTATATATAGAGACAGTGTTTATATTTCACGTACAAGTTTGACAACTTCATTGCTCACGTTTTCTTTTTGCATATTGGTTTTCCAGGAACATTTTCATATTTCTTATTTCCAGTTTGCTTTAGAAGTTAGTGAAGATCTGTTATAAACACTCTCTTGATATCTGTCTTTCTCTTTAAATTTCTTTCTCCTTGAAAATGTTTTTATTTTGCACTCAATATTCAAGGATGGTTTACTGGGTATCCAATTCTATGTTGACTATTACGATAATATTATTCAGCCTATTAAAAGAGGAAAATCCTGACATATGACATTACATGAACAAACCTGAAGGACATGATGCTGACTGAAATAAACCAGACACAGAAAGACATCTAATGCACGATATCACTTTACATGTGGAATCTTAAAGAATCAAACTCATAGAAAGTTAAATAATGGTTACCAGGGACAGGGTCGGGGGTGGGGGTATGGAAAATAGATGTTACTGAAAGGGTACAAAGTTTCAGTTACGCAGAGTGAATAAGTTCTGCAGATCTAATGTATAGCGTGGTGACTGTAGTTAACAATGTAATATATACTTGAAATTTGCTACGAGTAGATCTTAAGTGTTCTGACCACACACACACACACACACACAAACACACACTCTCACACTCTCACACATTCTCTCTCTCTCTCGCTGTCTCTCAAAGGGTATCTGTGAAATGATGGATATGAAATTAGCTTGATTGTGGTAATCATTTCACAATATATATGTATGACAAATCTTGGCATTGAACACTTTAATTACATAGAATTTTTGTCAACCCTACCTCAGTGAAGTTGGAGAGAAGTTTGCTTCTCTAATATCAGAGCTATAATTATCATTGATATCTATGTGTGTGTGTTTGCTATTAAATAGATTATCTCAATTTATTTTATTTTATAAAATAAATGTGGCAGGGTCTTGTTCTGTCACTGAGGCTGCAGGTCAGCAGCAGGATCATAGCTCACTGCAGCGTCAAACTCCTGGGCTCAAATGATCCTCCCAGCTGAGCCTCCTGAGTAGCTGGGATTACAAACATGCACCACTATGCATGGCTCATTTTTAATTTGTTTGTACTGATGGGGTCTCACTATGTTGCCCAGACTCTATTGCCATTCATGACCACTTGAACTCCTGATTTTAAGTGGTCATCCTACCTTGGCCTCTCAAAGCACATGGATTACAGACATGAGCTCCCACACCTGGCCATATTCTCTCAATTTTGAAATAACTAACTGCTTCTAATTCTCTACCACTTTTAATCCCCGATACCTCTTTTACCTCCAGTATCGCTTCTCTAGAACTATGCTGTCCAACACTTTAAAGGTAGCATAGCTCAAATTTAGATTTAATGCTAGTGTAAAAAACACATTGGACTTTTTAAAACTTTGTACAAAAAAGTAAAAAAAAAATCTCAATTTTCTATATTACATGTTAAAATGATATTTTGGATAAATTGAATTAAATAATATAAATGCAATTATTTTACCTATTTTTGTTCATGTGATTAGCAAACTTAATTATAAATGTGGTTTGCCTTATTTTTCTGTTGAACAGTGCTGTTCTACCAGATCAATAAACACCCTCCAAAATTTATTTGTGTTAAGTTGTTTTTAAAATTTCTTTTATTTCAATTGGGAACAAAATTTGTCATAATGTTCTTAACCCACTGCAAGAAAATTTACTACGTAAGTAAACTTGTGCCCTACAGCTTTAACAACGTTTTACGCCCCTTCAGCTCAGCTCACATTTGAATTTAATTGGTATTTTTTATCCCCATGAACTAAATCAGTGTCAAGCCTAACTTAAAATGAGGCTTTTACAAAAGTTTTCTAAGCTCCAAAAACAGTTTTTCAAAGTTTGTTTCCATCAGTGGCAACATCCTCTCAACATATCAGAGAAGAAAATGTGGACAGGGATAGGGGACATTTAAGAGAATTAAAGATGGAACAGGGGAAAAAGCTAGAGTATAAGCTTGCCTGAAAAAACACAGGACACTTAAATGTACATTTCAGATGTGCAGGGTTCTTCCTCTCAAGGCAATGGGTTACCTTATGGTCCAGAGTGTGTCTTGAAATGTCATCTGAGAGCTATGGTCTAAAATGGGGGTCTCAGGACTTTACCCAGTTTCCTATCCTACTGTGGCTGAGCCGTTATCCAAGTTGCAAGACAAAGTCCTCTTTACTCCGCCCTCTCCTCTTCTCATGCAGAGAAGAGTCTCTCCTGGAGCCATGAGCTGTGGTGCCTGTGATTGGGGAGACATGGTGCTATCACTTCCTTGGTTGAGCCAGCTGGTGTCTCAATAGTTCATTGGTTCCAAGCCCAGTACAGCATGAGGACTTGCCCAGGAACTGCAGTCCTTGTGGTCTAGATTGCCTTGCAAGTTTATTTAGAACCCCAGAGCACTGTAGCCCATGGTGGTGAGGTTTGCTGAAATGGAAGTTCCAACTGCAGGGATGGACAATTTCCCACTGGCTAGTGCTGGTCTATATGTTCCCTCCATAGCTGCTGGCTGGGTTCTCTTTGTGTTGCTTTCCCCTCTGATAGAGTGGCAATAGTTATTATGACTGCTCACCTGATTTTTGGTTCTTAAGAAGGTGTTTTGTTCAATTTGGTGTTCCTACAGTGAGGATGACTGGTGAAGTCTTCTATTTAGCCATCTTGCTCTGTGTCCACTCCCAATAACACAATTTAATTGTATGTAAGCTCCTCGTAATGTGCTCACTCTCTCTCTACCCTATTTAATTTTTAAATAACATTTATCACTAATTAGTTGTCTGTTTGATTATTGCTTATAATCTGTCTTTTCTCAGACACATTGTACTATTAATGAGGGCAGGAAGCTTTGTTTCATTGTGTTTCATTCACTCCCCAACCCCCAACCAGTGTATCAAACACCTTAAACCATGCCTGGCACATAGTTGGTAAGCATATAAGAAATAAGTGGATGTCGCTTTCCCTTCACATATTTATGTTTTATAGGGTGCTTTCTGTTTTAAACCTCTTTCTATTTATTGTTTTAATCAGCATTGTCTTTTTAGATAGATGCCTATTTAGTGCACATTAGATTTCTGCATCTATGTTGTGCAAAGTATTCTATCACATGTGTCTTTCATACTTTACTTTCCTATGCTCCAATCACAGACATATAATTTCATCTCCTTCTCTATGTGTCACGTAGTTTTTGTTTTGTTTTGTTTTGGTTTGTTTAGACAGAGTCTTGCTGTGTCATCCGGGCTGAAGAGCAATGGTGTGATCTTGGCTCACTGCAACCTCCGCCTCCCAAGTTCAAGCAATTCTCCTGCCTCAGCCCCCTGAGTAGCTTGGACTGCAGGCACCCACCACCATGCCTGGCTAAATTTTTGTATCTTTAGTAGAGACAGGGTATGGCCATGTTGGGCAGGATGGTCTCGAACTCCTGACCTCAGGTGATCCACCTGCTTTGGCCTCCCAAAGTGCTGAGAATACAGGCATGAGCCACTGCACCTGGCCAGTTTTGTTTTTTATACTTCCTCTTTTAATATGTTATTTTATCATGGTCTTTAAGCTATTCTGCTCTCCTTTTTTAAAAGTTTTTAAATTAATTTGTTTGTTTATTTTTATTCTTTTTAAGAAAGTTGCTAAATCGGGGGGACCTATTTCTTCACAGAGCTTCCACCCCTCAGCCAAGTTTCTGTTCTAGACACTTTGCTATTGTCATCATCCTCACGTAAACCCTGGAATTCCATTGCTAAACATTTTGACATGCCATACTGAATTAAGAAAACAACTATTAAGTTAATTACAGGTAGCTCTTACGCATCCACATGTGATCTTCTGTAATATGTAGCCTTGTTTTGAGACAGAGAGTAGATGGTAGATGAGATACTCTAACATATCTGTATCAGAAGAATGCTTGCTTATTAGATATATTCTATTGACTAGAGAAGTTATTGTCATTTAAATGTATCCTGTGTTTAGATGATTGCCAACACTGAAATGAGGATATGCAGTTTAAAATGTTTCTGTTTCTTCTAATATACTGCTAATATGTTTTTAACATTGAGATTTCTATAAGGCCACTTATAACTCTATTCTCATTTAGTAAGCCGCTATGCCATATACACTATTTTTAAAAATAGTTATATAATACTTATTAATTTATCACTCAGTTTTAAACTTAGTCATATTATCATATCATTAAACATTTTAAAATAACTATATCATGATCAAAGAGCAATAACTAGGATCTATTACTTTTTATACTCACTGTAGCTCCCAGCATGGTTCTAAACACTTAGTAGTTAATTAAAATGCTTATTAAATTCTCATGCATGGTTATTAAATAAAAAATATTAATAACAGATTTTAATTTGAATTACAACTCTTTGGTTAAAAGACATGTGACCTTGGATAAGTTGCCTAATTTACTTCAGTTTTTTTGGGGGGTGGAGGGTAAAAGTATTTTTCTAAATAAGAGTGAATAACTTACTGGTTTGCTCTAAGGTGTAAATGTTAGTATGCACATAAAGTCTTAGCATAAGCCTTAGTATTTAATAAGCCCTCATTACATTATGTGTACTATTACTAATGCTAATATATTTTTTCTTCTTTTTCTAATGCATAGGCTTATAGAAGACAGGGCTAAATTCCTTCATTTTTATTTTTCCTTCTCAAGAACACTTTATTTTCTGTTGGCAAAAAATATAGTGAATCACTAGTATTGCCAATCCGAGAATCACATATTATCAAACATTACTGAACATTACATTGTATTTACTTTCATCTGCAAGATTATACATGTTCATATTGGGTAAACAACAAGGAACATGACTCTCCTTACTTTATGCAACTTAACAATATTTGAATCTGCAATTCTGATTGATACCCTAGGAATGAGATAAATGACGATACTGCTTTATGGGATTTAAACGTAAAAGAAACAATGAAGTATTAAGAAAGTCTGAGGTTGTCTGCAAGCATGTTTAGGTAGAGAAATTTATAGAATGGATAAGTAAGTAAATAAATAATTTACTTAAAGAGCAATGTGTGAACTCTTGTAGTCAGTATTTCTAAAATCTCCATTCACCAACTTTACTGTATGTGATACAAATAATTGACATTTTTGGCAACATTTATCAAAGAGTATGCATAGTGGAAACATTTTCTTCAATGTTGAATGTAAGGACTATATGCATTACTAGTCTTATTTAGAGACTTATTTCTGCAATGAATAATTTTAATACATTGCAATATTCTAGTTTTCTGCTGAAATGAAACAAAATTCCCTAGTGTACTTGTTCTCATTCATTCCCAAAGGATGGCAAATATATGTGTGCTCACATTTATAAGGTAAATTATGTGCTTAGAGATATAATAGCCCTTGCTTTTATGCAGTTTTTATTCTCTAAGGAGTTCAACACATTTGGTATTAGCTTTGGAACAATGAAAAATGAGTACTTATTCTTGACTGACCATACTATGCAGGAATATTTCCTTATTTTTGACCTTCCCCCCCCCCGACCCTCAAAACTTTATATAGAATTATAAAAGCTAAGATGAGAGACAGAAGAATGAAAGTGCTTAACACAAAGTTAATTTATTTGGTCAAAATCTTTAAGATTTAAAATCGCCAAATAAATATCAAAACCTTGGTTGAATTCTAGTCTTGTAGGTCACTGCTATCTCTAATAAAATCAAACATCAATGAGATTTTAGATATGTTTAGATAAATTAAATTTTCAAAGGGTCAGTATTTTGTATTTCAAGAAATGGATATGAGATTTTTAAAACCTCTACTTCATGATTTAATGCTTTTGGCTGTCAGTTTGTATGCACTATCCTCATGGGAGTGAACATTTCAAGTTGGCATTCTGGCAGAAATGAATTTTATTTGTAAATCCACCTACACACCTCACCTTGTAAGCAAGGGCATGGCATTGCAAGGCCTCCACAAAACCAAGTGCTCCGTATGGTCATTGAACACATGGCATTTGTAACCATCGAAGTATTAGCCTGAAATTCTGAGATAATCTAAATGAATATTTTTCCACTGTTGATGAGTGAACAAGGATTACAAAGATGAAATGATTTGCAAAAAGGTACTAAGCCTAGTGATTAGGAGTATCTACCAGAGTTAAACCACCATTTTAATCCTGAGGTCTAGCACTTGCCCTCTGTGTAAGCTTGGGCAAGTTGACCAACATTTTTAAGCCTCAGATTACTAATATAAAATATGGAGCTAATAATACTATTAATAATAGTCTCATTTAACGAAACATTACGATAGGATTTAAGAGAGACGATGTCAAATTATCTTATTAGAAAGTTGAAGGCTTAGAGGTTGTCATTAATCTGTATTTCCCATTTGGAACCACTCTGTTTTATGTGCCACTTACAGTTCCATTTCCCTCCTCTGCTTAACCATTAGTCCATTGAATCTGTGCTGTGATGAAAAGTGAGAACTGCTATAGCATCATGAAAGCACTTAGACTTGAAACCATATTGCTGCAGAGTGAATTTCTGTTTAGCTGTGTGGTTTTAGGTAACCTCTGAACCTCTTTGTGACTCAGTTTCCTGATCTGTAACATGAATGTAATCAAAAAGCCTGCATCATATATTTAAATAAATTAATACAAATAAAACTCTACCGGCCGGGCGTGGTGGCTCACGCCTGTAACCCCAACACTTTGGGAGTCCGAGGCAGGCGGATCACGAGGTTGGAAATTGAAACCATCCTGGCTAAACGGAGAACCCCCCTACTAAAAAATAAAAATTACTGCATGGTGGCACCACCTGTATCCCACTACTCTGGAGGCTGTGACAGGAGAACCTTGAACCGGAGGCAGAGGTTGCATGACCGAGATCTCCACTGCACTCACCTGGCCACAGAAAATCTGACTGAGGTGCAAGAAACAGCAAAAAAGCAAACATGCTTCAAAATCTCTGAGAAATTGTGTTGTCAATCAAATACAATGACCTGATATTTCACTCAATCCAGAAGTGAACTCCTTTCTCTTGGTAACGAAGAGGACCTTGTATGCTGAACATGACAGGGAGCTCTGAAGACATATTTCTAAAAGGTTATTTCATACATAAAGACAATCAATGTCTATAGTGAAGACCAACAAGGATGATTAACTTATAGACCCTTAAAAAACAAAAGGGCCGGGCGCGGTGGCTCACGCCTGTAATCCCAGCACTTTGGGAAGCCGAGGTGGGTGGATCGCGAGGTCAGGAGATCGAGACTGTCCTGGCTAACATGGTGAAACCCCATCTCTACTAAAAGTATAAAAAATTAGCCAGGCGTGGTGGCGGGTGCCTGCAGTCCTGGCTACTTGGGAGGCTGAGGCAGGAGAATGGCGTGAACCTGAAAGTCGGAGGTTGCAGTGAGCCGAGATCAGGCCACTGCACTCCAGCCTGGGGGAGAGTGTGAGACTCCATCTCAAAAAAAAAATAAAAAAAATTGTTTTATGTAGCGCTCTATCATCTCCATTGGCCAATTCTACCACATGCGATATCAATAACTGGAACGCTTATTTGGAAAAAAAAAGTCCCAAAAGTACGTTTTAAAATTAGGCCTCTGTTTTTGTTTTGACAAATATCCATCTATTTTAATTTTGAAGTAACACATGAAAATGATGATTTCCATTACTTTTTCTCTAACTTAATGAAATAATTTTATATAGATTTTGCTAAAATTTCCTTACTACTATTCAAAGTAGTACTCATAATGTTCCCTGTCACTACATCGAGAATAAACAGTGATACAATTAAATATGTAATTACTCATATAAAAGCATAAGTGAACATTGCCAAACACCCAGATTCTCAAAGCGAAGTTTATGAGAGGAATAAATGTATCCACTGTCATCTATTTTAAGTCAAATCTAGCTTTATTATTACTGAAGTAAATAATGCATTCCCACATGTTTGTATCCAAATTCTGTATACTAATCTCATACAAATAGAATTTCTTTAAAATAGATATTCTGCCCACGTATTTTCTTACCAAATGTTTGAGTTCACTTCTGCATGGCAAGGAAGCAAACAAGATATTTATATTGTGTCATGGTAAATGAATAAATAGTCTTTCCATTCATTAGGGCGTACATAATAGAATAATTATGTATTCATGGTGGTCAGTTTTCTATAAATATTGGAATCTAGTAATTGCTATAAAACTGCCTGTTATTTATTCATTTGGAAGTCTTAAAGGAACACGAATATGCATGAACTACTTCTATAAGTCAAAAACCATATTTTTCTTTTGTTTGTTCTCTTTGCATTGCTATAGAGATCTTCTGTGTGTTTTTTCCCCCAATATCCACTACCTTTGCCATCTCGAGCTAGGAAGTAGTTGTTGTTGTTGTTGTTGTTGTTTATTTTTTTATTTTATTTATTTATTTATTTAATTAATTATTTATTTATTTTTTGAGACAGAGTCTGGCTCTGTCACCAGACTGGAGTACAGTGGCGTGATCTCGGCTCACTGCAACCTCTGACTTCCTGGTTCAAGTGATTCTCCTGCCTCAGCCTCCTGAATAGCTGGGACTACAGGCAATCGCCACCACACCTGGCTAATTTTTGTATTTTTAGTAGAGATGGGGTTTCACCATGTTGGCCAGGATGGTCTCGATCTCTTGACCTCGTGATCTGCCCACCTCAGCCTCCCAAAGTACTGGGATTACAAGTGTGAGCCACTGCGGCCGTCTGGAAGTGTTTTAAGTATAATTTTAGCACAGGTACAGTTCATTTATGGCCGTTCTTCTCCCATGTAGCATGGCTCTAGACCTTTCTTTCCATCTTCTCATCTTCCTACTCTTGATGATGTGGAAGAAATGTTTGGGGAAACAAGCCACAATTTTTTGTTCTTTATTTCCTGCTGTTATAATTTCATCTCTTTTTTTTCCAATGCTATCACTAGCCAATCTGGAAATTAAATATATATATATATTTAATATATGTGTGTATATATATATATACACACACACACAGAAGTATTAAAGAAATAAACTTCTCTTGCCCATGTTTTTTCAGGTCCCAGGTCACATTTTGCAACATAGATTTCTAGGGATAAACCACGGTTGTCTTCTCTTGCCAATTGGTCTTCCAACTCATTTTGGGAAAGAGAATTTAATATTAAAAATGCAGAATTCAGGCCGGGCGCGGTGGCTTACGCCTATAATACCAGCATTTTGGGCGGCCAGGGCAGGCAGATCACGAGGTCGGGAGATCGAGACCGTCCTGGCTAACACAGTGAAACTCTGTCTCTACTAAAAATACAGAAAATTAGCCTGGCGTGGTGGCACGCGCCTGTAGTCCCAGCTACTCAGGAGGCTGAGGCAAGAGAATCGCTTGAACCAGGGAGTCAGAGGTTGCAGTGAGCCGAGATCGCATCACTGTACTCCAGCCTGGGCTGCAGAGCGAAACTCTTTCTCAAAAAAAAAAGTAGAATTCAGTAATTAGAATATTTGTAAAACAAGAGCCATTTGATAGCCCTCAAATTTACCCAGGTTGCTGTCTTCTCACTCTATTTTCTTAAAAGACTGGCGTTGATTTTAGAGAAGTCAAATCTTCATTTGAGAAATCTATGAGAGGAACCGTTTTTTCTGAATATCTCTAGTTAGCATTACAGTACATTTACAAATCATTTATAGAAATAAATTGCTGTGGAACTCAGAAGTGCATAAGAGTAATACTATAATTATAGAAAGCTGAAGATGTAATATAGTTTAGTCAATAATTTGCTGAAAAATAAGGATGGAAATGCTCACAGTTAAAAAACTGTAGTACTTGGCTCATTCAGCTAATCTTATTTGTATATGTGTTAACATCGAGTCAATCCTCTAAGTTCAAGATTTCCATGAGATTTCTTCTTCTATTTGAATGCACAACTCAGAATCACTTCCTTCATAAGTGTTTCCTACAAATTATCTGATAATTGGCTAATACAAACCACCAATAAAAAGTTCATATAGTTCTTCTACAATTATGATTTCTAGAAATTTGGGAATAGAAGGGGAGAACATACAATTATAATTCGCTGAGACATGAGCTAGTAATGGAGAGATGTGACTAGAGTGGCTCCTTATACAGTAAACCATTTGCTGGTTATCAAATAATCATTTTAAAATCTGAGAAAAGGGTGATCAACATGAATGCAACAATGCTTGCCCTTTTATAATTGGCACTCTTGAATGTTGGCTGACTGTGGAGCAGGTGGAAAAAATTGAGGATATATTCCCTGTGAAAACTAAAACTATGGACTGTGTGCCCACACTTTTGATGGCTCTAGAAAGTAATTCAATGCTTGGAATGGGACCTTTGGTGGAAAACAGAACTAATTATTATTTAGTACTTTGAGGATAGAAATAATAGCAATGATAATAGGAATCCTGATCATTCTCTTCTAGAAGTATCTGGTATTTATTAACATGTTATCATTTATATGTAATTTTCTTTATGGCTGGTATCTTCCTGAATAGTCCTAATTAATGCAAACAGCATTCACTAAACAAATAACTAAAATGTCATTAAGTTTATATGATTACTAACAAAATATTCTCACAAACTCACCGACTTATAATTTTTAAAAATATATGCAAACAATTTACAATTAAGCATATTTTCTTTCCAATGTATAAAAAACATTGATTATTTTATGTAATATGCAGAAGAAAATGCATTATGTAAAATGCAGGGGAAAAATGTACTCTTTCGTAGCACACTGCAGCCTCAATTTCCTGGCCTCAAGTGATCTTCCTGCTTCAGCCTCCCAAGTAGCTGGAACTATAGGCATACACTACCATGCCTGGCTAATTTTTAAAATTTTGTAAAGGTGAGGTCTCACAATGTTGCCCTGGCTGGTTTCTAACTCCTGAGCTCAATTGATTCTCCCACCTTGGTCTCCCAAATTTCTGGGATTAGAGGCATGAGCCACTATCCCCAGCCTTGAGCTTTTTCTAAGACGGTATTTATACCACAATTTTAAGGTTATTTGTAAAGAACAAAAATTGATGATTTTACTCATAAACATATGGAATAAAGTAACATTGTTCAAAGAGGATGAACTCATTAAGAAATAACAAAAAAGTGTAGCATATTTGGGGCTTGCAAAAATCTCAGTATGGTCAGCATCTATTGATACGGATGAAAATTAATGGGAAATTCTGGATTGTGATCCAATTTTTAATACTTACAAACTCTGACCAAGAATAAATGCCTTAAGTATGAGTTTCTTTTCTGTAAAATATTCAATAAATACTTAAAAATTCACTTTCTTTTTTTTTTGACCTAATCAGTAACTAGAACTGGAAAGAATAATTCTGTCAAACCAGTAGATATATGTTAAAGAAAAATCAATGACCGTAGATTTACTTTATATAATGGATGAACTATAATATCAAATTTCCATTTGTTCATAAATACTTATATAGTATCTACCATTGACAGGCATTATATTTTGTGCTCCTAAGTGCAGCACTAAAGGATGATGCAGAGAGAAAACCAGATTTGGTAGAGCTTGAAAACTGTACAATACATGCCTGTAGTCCCAGCTGCTCAGGAAGCTGAGGTGGGAGAATCATTTGAGCACAGGAAGTCGAGTAAGCCGTGATCATACGACTGCACTCCAGCCCAGGTGACAGAGAAAGACCCTGTCTCCAAAAAAAAAAAAAAAAAAATCTCCAAAAAAAAAAAAAAAAAAAGAAAATGAATACAAAATCAAGGCTAAAAAAAGTAACATTATTTAGAATGAGAAAAGAGATTATAAATTGTACAGTTTAAGTCTGACCATTACCACCATCACATTAAAAAATCAAAAATTAACATTTTATATTTGGTACCTGTAATATTTTTCCTAGATACATGTTTTTACTAAAACTGCTTGAGTGCCTCTTCATATAACACAAATTTTATAATTGTTTTTCTATAGGAGTGTAGGTAATTTTTTTCATCTAATGGAGATAATTGATTCTTTTTTCTTACCGAGTAAAAAAGTTTATTTTAGCAACACAAGTTGTTATTGGCAATACCAATTTAAAGTGTTACCAAACACTCTCCCTAAGTATTTACAGATTAGGAAAGCCTTTCTTTGGAAGAATTTTCCATAGGCTGCCCTCTGCTTTTTAATTTTTTTTTACTTTCAGACCTTGTTCCTTTGCCACCACCCACATCATACTTCAGATGCCAGAGAGTGTAGGATGTATTTATTTCAGCATACAACATCTAGCCATGCACTTTCAAGTCACAATGACACAGCACTCTGCAGGGGTATTAAGGGAAGCCATTTTTCGCAGGGAGAGTCAGGAATAACTTAACTATAATGGAGCGACAGCAAACCATACAAGTAAATTCCATTAAACCAAACCTAAATGTATCCTCAATACACCTTCTGCTCGGTTGCACTCCCAGCATGCTCTTGGCCACTCCAATACTATACCATTTAACTATAAGAATGAGCGATGGGAAGTTAGAGTGAAAACAGATAGTCATTTTAGCTGACTTTGGTTAAAATCTCTTACTTGTTCAAATTTTACAAAAACCTACGACTGTGTAAAAACACTACTACAGTTCTTCCCAAGAATTGCTGAGACCGATGCAAGTAAGAGCCTTGCAACTGGAGTTTCATTAGTTTCATGGTAAGTTCACCTTTGCTCACAGGGTCTTACTTTCTTGGAGTTTTCAGCCCTGCATAATATATATTAAATCATTTGATAAACCATTAATTATAATTACTATAAGTACTATGAAGAAGTATAGAAAGACATGGGATCATATAATAAGAAGACCAGTTCTGGGCCTGTAGGTCAGAGACAATTTTTCTAAGTGGTACTTGAAGCTGAAACCTGAATGAGAATCTCATCTTGTTGACCAAGGGATGGTGGTGAGAGAGGTGGAGAGGATTCCAGGAATAAGGAAGAAAATGTGCAAAGACTTTGAAGCAGGAAAATCATATGATGAGTTGAGGAACTGAAATGAAGTTTAGTGTGGTGGGAGCTCAGAAAGTGAGGATTAAAGGGTCATCTGGAATGAGATTTTAGAAAAAAGGAGTGGGAGGACACCTTGCTGCATCTGAGAAGGCCACATTAAAGACTTTGGGCCTTATTCTGAAACAAATGGGAAGGCATTAAGAATTGACATTGTAAGATTTGCATCAAAACCACTCTGAACACAGAATAAAAAATGGATTGGGGTATACAGGTGCAAACTTGATGGAGAGTTTCCACTAGGAAACTCTTAACCCTCAACTGTGAGGGTAGACAGTACAAATTGTTGAAGTCATCTTATTTTTGTTAATTCATTTTCAGCAGCTATGCTGAACTTAGACACTACATCTATTATTTTTCCTTTTATAAAGTTGATAGGCATTGATTTCTAATTGATATAAACCTAGTGAAAGTTACAGAAACATTGAAAGTTTATACATTTAAAATATTAGAATATTATGGCAAAATTTTGGCCCAAAATTGAGAGTGAAGCTAGCTATTGTCCAATTTCATGAAAAGATCTAGGATTTAAGATCTTGGTAAGAAATCAAGAACTGTTGACTCTTCCATGTTTGCCCTGGGAGAACAAAGTATAAACATTGACAGTTTACTATTGTAGAGCAGAATGAGTCAGGTCTTCTGAATGGGATGCCAAAATTTATGTAACATGTGATTGCTAAATATTTGGTACCTACACTTCTGGAAGGGTGTTGTGTCTAGAACTGTGATAAAAGTATAAATGTTAGTTGCTGTAATTAATTAGGTTTCTTCATGGTAAATTCATCTATTTTTCGTTTTTCTTCTTTTACCTGCTTATTGTAGTGATTTTTAATGATAATTTACTTTCTCACATGTGATCTTAAAAGAAAGGTAATTCCTTTTAACTCAGGCTTCAAAGAAGACATTTCCAGAATTAAATCACACTACATTTGAAAAAAATCTTTGGGGCTCATAAATGTCATTTTTCACTTGTTTCTATTTATATTATCTCTCTGCACAAAGCTCTAAAATGCAAGCTTGTAAGTAGCATTAAAGGACACACATTTTCCTGGAATTCTTACAGGTTCCAATCTAGTAACAGTGCCAAAAATAAGAGAGATGTCCAAGAGTCCTTGTTCATATGCGACCCCAGTAGTGTTGACAAAAAGTTATTTTCAAGAAGGTCCTAATAAGCGTTCACCCTTGTGGATAATTAGTGTCCAGGGAAGGAGTAGTGCTGGGATACCTGGTAATGTGCAGGATTTAATTTTTGTTCACTTCACAGAGACTTCCACTGTCCCTATATCCTTGTCTCAACATTATATTTTATTTTATTCTGACAAGTGCTATGTCAGAAAATACCATGAAATTCAATAACTAGTTTGACTTCTGAGTTGCAAAGGTTATGGTTGATACAAAGGTATCAGAAATATCACAGATCAGATCCCTTTGTAAGATTGTTTATGAGACTTATGTCTGTTGTTTCTGCTACAGTATATATGATGATAAAAAGGAATACTGATATGTGATTATAATAGTATCTGACAATCAATTTACATATATTATCTCAAAACCTCAGAAACTGATATAAACAACTTGTCTACATTTTAAGGCAGAAACTAGTCTCCTAAAGCAATGTAAGACTTATCATTAGGTCACTTTAGAAAGTGCTAAGGGAAGTTACATTACATAACAAACAACACCATTACAAAGAATGTCCTCTTCCATCTACCTCTTTGAAGGTCCATTTATCCCAGAAGTTGATATGCAAAAATATTCTTACTCTTATTCATCCTATATTCATTTTAATGAAGTTCTAGAATATTTAGGTGGCATTTGATTTTCTTTTTTATGTTATCTTTTAAAAAACTATCTAGTTTTAATCTAATTATCAAATCTCAAAAGCCAATTAGTAGACATTGATTTGTATCCACTTATTGGCTGTTATGAATACTATTATGAATAATGCTACTATGAACATTCACGTACAAGCTTTTGAGTAGACACATGTTTTTAATTTCCTGTGCATATAACTAGGAATGGATCTGTTGGGTCATATAGAAATTCCCTATTTAACTTTTTGAGGAACTGCCCAACTCTTTTTCAAAGCAGCTCTACCATTTTACATTGCCACTAGCAATGCATGAGGGTCCAGTTTGTTCGTATCCTTGCCAACACTTGTTATTGTTTGTCTTTTTGATTATGCCCATTGACTGATAAACAAAATATGGTATACCTGTACAGCAGAAAATATCCAGTCATTAAAAAAAATGAAATGCTGAAACATGCTATATCATGGATGATCCTTGAAACATGTGCAAAGTGAAAGAAGCCTGACCCAAAATGTCACGCATTATTCTGTTTATATAAAATTTCCAGAATAGGCACATCCAATAGAGACTGAAAGATTAGTGGTTGCCAGAGGCTGAGGGAGGGGGGATTGGGGAGTGACTAGCAATGGGCATCAGACTTTTTATGAGATGATGAAAGTGTTCTGGAAGTAGATAATAATGATTCCACAATTTTGTAAAAGACTAAAACCAGTGACTTGTATAGTTTAAAGGTAAATTTTATGTTATATGAAATATGTCCCAATTTAGAAAAGCCAATTAAGCTTCTAAGTCTACAGTGATGATGATGATGGTAATAATCATAACAGCAACAACTGTCATAGAGATTGGGGAAAGAAGGGAAAAGAGAGAGAAAATGGAAATTCAATGAATATGTATGCTTTAGTATGTTTCCCTGACACATCTGAGCTGCCTCTTCTGGATTATGGCTCTACCACCCACTAAGTTACTCAAATTAGAAATCTCAAAATGATGATGGGTTCTTCTTTCACTCAACATTAGACAATTTTTTTTTTACACAAAATGTGTCTCTGATCTCAGATTTTTATTTTCCATAATGCTGTTCTCATTTCAACCCTCACTGTCATTACCATTTGAAGTAGCTAATCTCTCATTAATCACTGCAACATTCTTCTAATGATGCCTCTCCTCCCAGTTCCAGGCTCTCCTTTATTTGAATGTATTCCACAAGCTAGCTTTATTGTTACCATCTCACAGTCCAAGTCTGACCATGACGTTCTTCCCATGATGGCATAAAGGGAACTGACATGATACAATGAGCCCCTCACAAAGTCACTACAATTTACATATCCAGCCTCATTTTTGAACTACTCAGTCCTGCTCTCCCTGCCCTCACATACATGCATAATACAGTAGCCTGAACATTATATTCTCTTTTATACTGCTTTACTTTGGTCATGTTCTTCCTTTTGACTACTATTCCCTTCTTGTTTGTATAAATCGGTACCCCTACAGATGCAAAAAGAAAACACCTCTCAGAATAGTTTAAGGAAAAAAATGCAATTATTGGGAAAGCCAAGTTTTTAGAGATGGTCTTAGGTATAATTTGATGCAGAAACCTGTAAGACAGTTCTCCTCATCTCTTGTTTCTGCTTTCAACTGAAGATGTAAATGAAGATAGATAGATTGATAGATGATTGCTTGATTGATGCATCTTTACAATTCTAAAATATCAAGAACTTGAGGAAAATTGAGAAGAGAGAGACAAAGTTAGACAAAGTTTAAGTCACGTACTACTCAATGAACCAGTCACTTTGCCATAGACATGGGTATTCTGCAAGGTCAGCTGAGTACTATGTCCACCCATTCAGCGTGGTATAGGGTATCATGAATAATAGAATGGCAAGCTCACCATGACCAAATGGAAAAAGAGAGATGGTTTTCTAACAGAAAACAACCATAAGTCTGTACATTTCTGTTTCAGCTTTTACAGTTAGACTTATGACCCAATGTGAACTAGTTTTTTTTTTTTTTTTTTTTTTGAGACGGAGTCTCGCTCTGTCGCCCAGGCTGGAGTGCAGTGGCGCAATCTCGGCTCACTGCAAGCTCCGCCTCCCGGGTTCACGCCATTCTCCTGCCTCAGCCTCTCCGAGTAGCTGGGACTACAGGCGCCCGCAACCACGCCCGGCTAATTTTTTGTATTTTTAGTAGAGACGGGGTTTCATTGTGGTCTCGATCTCCTGACCTCGTGATCCGCCCGCCTCGGCCTCCCAAAGTGCTGGGATTACAAGCGTGAGCCACCGCGCCCGGCCATGAACTAGTTTTTGTGAAGAGTACGTGGTAGAAGTTGAGGATTTTTTTTCCCCACATAAATATCCAGTGTTTCAGTACCTTTTGGTAAAAGCACTTTCCACTTTTGATTGGATTGCTCTGTACTCCTTTAGAAAAATTAAATGAGAATGTACTTGTGGTGGCTCTATATACTGCTAGACTGACGTTAATTTTTGGGATTACTGAAACTTTTTAATAAGGTTTGCAGTCAGGTACTGCAAGTCCTACTTTGTTCTTGTTTTTTATCCATTTATTTTCATTGTGGTAAAATACAAAGAAGGATTTACCATCTTAACCACTTTTAAATGTATAGTTCAATTTAAGTATATTTATATTGTTGTTCAATGATCACCACTATGCATCTCCAGAACATTTCATCTTGCAAAACTGAAACTCTAGGCCCATGAAACAATAACTTCTCATTTCTTCCTTCCCTTGAGTGTCTGGCATCCATCATTCTACTTTCTGTATCTATGATTTTTGACTACTCTAAGGACCCCATATAAGTGGAATCATACAGTATTTATATTTCATGGCTGGCTTAATTGACTTATAATGTCCTCAAGGTTTATCCATGTTATAGCCCATGTCAAAATTCCCTTCCTTTTTGAGAATGAATAATATTTCATTGTATGCATATAGTATATTTTGCTTATCTGTTCGTTCTTCTACAGAAACTAAAGTTGCTTTAATGCTGCTGTGTACATGGGAATACAAATGTATCTTCGAGATCTTGCTCTCACTTCTTTTCAGTGTATACTCAGAAGTGGAAATGCTATATCCTGTAATACTTTTCTCATTTTTTTTTTTTAGAAACGAACATATTATTTTCCACAGCAGCTGCACTATTTTACATTCCTTCCTACAGTGCACAGTTTCCAATTTTCTCACATCCTCATCAACACTTGTTATTTTGTTTTCTTGATAGTGGCCATTCTAATGGGTAAAAGGTGGTATCTCATTGTTTTGATTTGTACTTCCCTAATGATAGCAATGTTGAGCATATTTGCATGTGCTTATTGGCCATCTCTGTATTTCAGAGAAATGTCTATTTCAGTTTTTTCCCAGTTTTTTAATTGATTGTTTCTGGTGTTGAGTTTTAGGATTTCTCTGTATATCTTGGCTGTAATTCCTTTATCAGATATATTATTTGCAAATATTTTTGCCCACACCTGGGTAGACTTTTTACTCTGTTGGTAGTGTCTTTTGATGCACACATTTTTTTTTTTTTTATACTGCCTAACGTGTCTATACATTTTTGTTGCCTGTGCTGTGGGTCCAATCCAAAAAAGTATTGCTAAATCCAATGTTATGAAACAGCCTATGTTTTCTTTTCTAAGAGTATTATAGTTTCAGGTCTTACATGTAGGTCAAGGATAAATTTTTCAGTTCCCTTTTTTAATATGGTGTTAGGTAAGAGTCCAATTTTATTCATTTGCAAGTGGGTATCCAGTTTTCCCAGCACCATTTGTTGCATGCAGCCTTTTGTTCCATTGATACCCTTGTGAAAAATCATTTGACCATATTTACAAGAGTTTTTCTCTAGACTCTTTATTCCAACGGTCTGTATCTGTGTCTTTATGCCAGTACCATGCTGATATGCTTACTGAAGCTTGTAAGCTTTGAAATCAGAAAGTGAGGGTCCTCCAGCTTTGTTCCTCTTTTTCGGGATTGTTTTAGCTGTTCAGAGTCCCTTTAGATTCCATAGAAATTTTCTCATCGGCTTTTGTATTTTAACACAAAACATAATTGGGATTTTGATAGCAATTGCATTGAATCTGTAGATTGCTATGGGTAGTACTGACATTTTAACAATATTAACTCTTCCAATCTATGAACATGGGATGTTTTTCCATTTATTTATGTCCTCTTTAATTTCTTTTAGAAAAGATTGGAGTTCACCTCCTTGGTAAAATTTATTCCCAAATATTTTAGTCATTTTGATGCTATTGTAAACAAAAGGTTTTTGTTTTCTTAACTATTTTGATATTTTCATTGTCAGTGTCAGCATTGCCTGTTGCATAGAAATGCAACTGATTTTTTTTAATGCTTACTTTGTATCCTGCTACTTTGCTGAATTCATTAGTTGTGGGTACTTTTGTGTATTTTCTAGGGTTTTCTATATATATGATCATATTAATATGAAGACAAAGATCATTTTTTCCTTTCCAATTTGGATACTTTTTTATCTTTTCTCACTTGAATTGCTCAAGTTAAGACTTCTAAACTATATTGAATAGAAGTGAAAAAAGCAGGCATCCTTGTCTTATTCCTAGATACTAGAGGAAAAGCTTTTAGTCTTTCACCATTTGTTATGATGCGCACCGTGAATTTTTTATACATGGTATTCATTATCTTGAGGTAGTTTTCTTCTGTTCCTAGATTCGTGAGTGGTTTTATCATGAAAGGGTATTAAATTTTGTCAAATGACTTTAATGCGTCACTTGACATAATGGTTATTTTTCCTTATTTTCTATTAATGTGGTGTATTACATTCTTTTATTTTTGCATGTTGAAACACTTTTGCATTCCATGAATAAATTCCTCTTGGTCATGGTGTAAAATCCTTTCAGTATGCCGCTGAATTTAATTTGCTAATATTTTGTTGGGGACATTTACATCAGCATTCATAAGGAATCTTGGTCTGTTATTTTCCCTTTTTATACTCTCTTTAATTGGCTTTGGTATCAGAGTAATGCTGGGTTCAGAGAATGAATTAGGGAGCGTTCTCTCTGCTAAATTTTTTTTTTAATAATTGAGGAGTACTGGTGCTCTCCTTTAATGTTTGCTAAGATTCACTGGTGAATCCACTAAGTCCAATGCTTTTTTAGACACAAGATTTGTGATTACTTCTTCAATTTTCATGTTAGTTACAGGCCTATTTTGACTTTCTACTTCTTCATTATTCAGTTATGGTACATGGTATTTCTAGTAATTTGCCTAATTCATTTAAGTTAGCCAATTGATTAACATACAGTTGCTCATAGTACTCTCTTATAATCCTTTTTTCCCTGTAGATTTTGTAATAATGTCCCAGTCTCCTTTCTGATTCTAGTAATGTGAGTCATTTCTCTTGTTTTCTTATCATCTAGGTTTGTCCATTTGTTTGTCTTTTCAAAAGACCAAATTTGTATTTTGTTGATTTTTTTCTTTCTTTCTTTCTTTCTTTCTTTCTTTCTTTCTACTTTTTTTTTTTTTTTTTTTTAAACAGAGTCTCACTCCATCACCCAGGCTGGAGTGCAGTGCCTCAATCTCAGCTCACTGCAATCCCTGCCTCCCAGATTCAAACAATTCTCCTGCCTCAGCATCCTGAGTAGCTGAAATTACAGGCATATGCCACCACGCCCAGCTAATTTTTGTATTTTAGTAGAGATGGGGTTTTGCCATGTTGGTCATACTGGTCTTGAACTCCTGACCTCAAGTGATCCACCTGCCTTGGCCTCCCAAAGAGCTAGGATTACAGGCTTGAGCCACCATGCCCGGCCTATTTTTCTATTCTCTATTTTGTTTATCTATACTCTAGTCTTTAATATTTTCTTCCTTCTGCTAGCTTTGGGTATAATTTGTCCCTTTTTTCCAGTTCTTTTAGATGTAAAATTGGGTTGTCGATATTAGAATTTTCTTGTTTTTTTTTTTTTTTTTTTTTTTTAACGTTAAGTGCTTGTATCTCTTAATTTTTCCCCAGCACTACCTATGCTTCCCCCTTAAATTTCAACTAGTGTGTTTTCATTCTCCGCTCCTTGCTAAGCATGTTCTACTTTCTCTTGGGGTTTTCTTTGAATCATTTTGTTTAATAACAGGGTTGTTTAATTTCCACAAATTTGTGAATGTTTCAGAATTTCTGATTTGAAGATTTTAGTTACATTCTGTTGTGGTTGGGAAAGGTGCTTTGTATTGTATCTATCTTTTAAAATTGATTTAGACTAAATTTGTAGTTTATCATAGGTATATCCTGGAAAATGTCCTGTGTGCATTTGAGAAGAATGTACATGCTGAAGTTATGGGTAGAGTGTTCTATATATGTCTGTTACATTTGGTTGGTTTATCGTGTCAAGTTCTCTATTTCCTTATTTGTCTGTTCTATCCATTGTTGATAATAGAGTATTGGAGTCTGCAACTATTATTGTAGAACTGTCTATTTTTTTCAATACTGTTTATTTTTGTTTCTTATATTTTTATGGTCTGTTATTAAATGTGTATTTATAATTGTTATATATTCTTGCTTTATTAAAATTGTCATTCATTGCAACCGAAAGAAAAGACCTAAATATTTAAGAAGGAATAGCCTGGTGTTATATTCTAAATGCTATATTTTAATAAATGTAGTTATATATTGTAAAAACTTTAAAAAGTACAAAAGATGAAATTATTATTCATGTGTTTTGTCTTTTATAACTATTTTTTAATTTAAATTATCTTTTCTCTAATATTCGTATAGCCACCTCTGTTCTCTGTAGGTAACTATTTGCATGGAATGTCCTTTTTCATCTTTTCCTTTTTAACTTATCTGTGTCTTTAGAAATAAAATGTGTTTCTAGTAGACAGCATATAGCTAGGCCATGTTTATAATTCGTTCTCTGAATTCGTCTTTTGATTGGATAATTTAATCCATTTATATTTAAATTAATTACTGATAAGGGGGAACTTCTGTCTTTTGTCTACTTTTTAGATTCCTCATTTTTTGTGTGTGCTTTTGCCTTATTTGTTGCCTTATCACCTTATGTGTTAGTCAATTTTTTTGTGTATATACTGTTGCTATTTTTCTTGTGTGTGGCTAACCTGGAGACTACATTTAGCATCCGAAAGTTCCAACACTCTAATTTGAATTTACACTAGCTTAAATTTAATAATATATGGAAACTGTGTCCTCATTCCTTTCAGTTCTTTATGCTACACAATTACATATTTACATATTCTGTATCCCAAGACATAAACTGAGAATTTTTTAATACATTGCTCACTTAAATTATGTATAAAACAAAATGTTTCTACATTTTACAAAGTTATAATACTACCTTTTAGATTAATCATTGTTTTCTTTATATTCTCTTAAATCATGTAGGAAACAAAAAGTGGTGTTATATACCATTGTTACAAAAATACTATCTCTCATAATTGTCCATGTATTTGCCTTTACTGAGATATCTATTTCTTCATATAGCTTCAAATCACTGTCTAGTGTCTTTACATTTTAATCTGTAGGACTCCCTTGAATATTTATTGCATGCCAGGTATAGAAATATTCCTCAGCTTTTGTTTATCTGAGAATATCTTCATTATTCTTTCAAATTTGAATGACATTTTGGCCAGTTATAGGACTCTTAGTTGACATTTTTCCTTTTTCACATTTTGAATGCATCAACCTACTGCCTTTAGGCCTCCAAAGTTCAGATGACAAGTCTGCAGGTATCATTTTGAAGATTGCTTATATGAGATGAGTTGCATTTCTTTTACTGCTTCCAAAATTCTCTTTGTCTTCCCTTTCAACAGTTTGCTTTTAATTTGTCTTGGTTTGCACTTCCTTGTGTACCTTACTCCAAGTTCTATTGAGCTTCATGGATGTTTATATTCTGGTTTCTTATTAAATTTGAACACTTTTTAATCATTATTGTTTTTCTAATTCTCTGTCTCTTTTTTTATCCTCTAGGACTACCACAATGTGTGTGTTAATTGGCTTGATGATGTTCCAGAAATCCCTTAGGCTTTGTTACTTTCCTTTGTTCTTTTTTTTTCTCTGTTCTTAAGACTCAATTATGTCCGTTGCTGTATCTTCAAGTTCTCTGATTCTTTCTTCTGCTTGATCAAATCTGCCTTTGAATCCCTCTAATGAAGTTTTCCATTTCCATTATTGTAATTTTCAACTTCAGGATTTATTATTTTTCTTTTTAGATTTTCTATCTCTTTATTGATATTTCCATTTTGTTCATATATCATTTTTCTGACTTTCTCCATGTTCTCCTTTAGTTCTCTGAGCATCTTTAGAACATTTTTTAAACCTTTATCTAACATATCTGCCATGAGGTCTTTCTCAGGGATGGTTTTTGTTGGCTATTTTTGTTTGTTTGTTTGAATGGCCTTAACTTTCCTGTTTCTTTGTGTTCTTTGTGATTTTCTTGGTTGAAAACTGAGTTTCAAATGAGTAAAACATTTATTCTATGTTTCTAATATTTATGCTTTAATTTTATATACATCACATGTATAGACATAAGTAAGCCATTAATATAATATTGAATTTGTTATTTTATTATTTTATTTTATTTTTGAGACAGTGTCTTGCTTTGTCACCCAGGCTGGAGTGCAGTTGCACAATTTGAGCTCACTGCAACCTCTCCCTCCCGGGCTCCAAGTGATCCTCCCGCCTCAGACTTCTGAGTAGCTGGGACTACAGATGCACACCACCATGCCTGGCTAATTTTTGTATTTTTTGTAGAGACAAAACATGCATGACACGTTGCCCAGGCTGGTTTTGAACTCTTGAGCTCAAGCCATCCACCCACCTTGGTCTACCAAACTGCTGAGATTACAGGCATGTGGCGCTATGCTCAGACTGAATTTCTTATTTCAAATAGTCATATTTATTTTTTAAATACTTATGAAAAGAAAAAATTACCCATGTGTCTATCATTTCTGATGTTGTTTATATTTTTCTGAAATGCCAATATTTCATCTGATATCATTTCTCTTACATCTAAAGCACTTTCTATAACTTTTGTTGTGGTGCAAGTCTGCTAGGGGCAAATTATAGTAGCTTTATTCCATCAGCATACGTATTTGTTTTGATTTCATTTTTGAAGAACATATTTTTTGTATATATGATTCTCAATTAACACTCTTTTCCTTCACTACTTTTAGATGTTAATTTACTGCCTTCCGTCTGCCACAGTCTCTAGTAAAATGTTGGCAACATTTCATTCATTGTTTTCTTTTATGTAATGTTTCATTTTTCTCTGATTAATTTCAAGATTTTCTTTGTTTAATTTGCATTAGTTTGACTATGGGTCTAGATAGTATTTTTTTATAGTATTTCTGTTTGATGCTGCCTGATCTTTTTTGAATTAAAAAATTTTTATCTCTAACTATATAGAAAAAAATTTCAGCTGCTCTTTCTTCAACCATATTTTTTGCTTCATTTTCTATTTCTTATCTTTCTGCCAAATCATACACATTTTGATATTGTCCCACATTGCTTATATTTTCTCTCTTGTTACTCTTTTTCTAAAGTATGGATATTTATTTCTGTCAATCAATTATCAGGTTCATAGACTCTTACTTTCTTAAACTTCAGTCTGCTGTTAATGCCATTCAATGCATTAAAAATATATATATAGCATGTTCCACTTTCCTATTTTTTTAAGTTCTGTTTCTTAATTGTGTATTTCTATATTTTCATTCATTACAAACATATTTTCATTCATCACGTATTTTAAAAGTGGACTTAAAAGTTTTGTCTCTTATTTCCAACATCTGCCATTTCGAGGGCAATCTCTTTTGATTGTCTTTTCCCCTAGTTATCTGTGATATAATTGTTTCTCTGTATGCTATATAATTTTGGTTTATATGCTGGATACTGTGAATATGAAATGCAGGGATTATGAATTTTTTTCTGTTTATATGAAGAATATAGATTTTCTTTTAAAAAGGCAATTGGCATGGCTGAACTCAAACTTCCAACTTTGTCCCTACTAAGGTGGACAGTAGATAAAAATCTCTGTTCACTTCTTCAGTGTTCATTTAACTTCTTGTAATGTGCTCTGTGCCTACATGGTTATTTGGCCAGTCAGTGTTTTGGGCAGGCAGGGATTATCTCCATTACTTGGAGCTCCTCAACTCTGGCACTTTCCTTAGATTTCCTCACTTTGCATGTGCTGTGATTTCCCCAAATTCTCTATTACTTCAAGTTTGTAAGACTGCAGCTTTTATGTCCCCACATTAAGCACCCCACATGATGAAAACTTGAGGCTGTTCTCAGAGTACACGCCACACAAAATATAAAGCTCAAACCCAGCCGTTTATTTCTTCCTAGTGTCAATTTCTCTACAGTATCTTCCTGCCTCCCTGCCTTTTTTCATTCACCAGTACCTTAAATTAGGTTGTACCTATTGTCCAAAGGTGATAATTGTTATCTGTGCAAGAATTCTTAGAAGTGCCACTCACAGTTACCCGTTGTTTCCCCATTGTAAAATATTACTTTACAGAATAATATGTTTCCATCTGCCTGTGTGTAAACTTGAGATCATACTAAAGCTTATATGGAGGTTTTCTTGTTTTATTATTATCATTCAACAACTTTCTTCTGTTCATCATTATTTTTACCTTCATTTTTGTTACCAATATCATGAAATCCAACATCTATTTATGTTTATTTCATTTTACACATGCTTCATATGTTAGCATACATCTTACCATACATTATTCCTAATAAGTATATGGAATTTAAGTATGTGTTATTGTTTCCTCAATTTTATTAAGGAGAGAATGAGCGTCAAAATCTAAAATATCCTGCCTGCAGCTCACAGAACATATACTTATGTTCTATGTTACATAATACTCAGATATATCAGTCTAGTTCATATTAAATGTCCCAGTTTGGACAGTTTTAATAGTGTTTCATAGGATGGATATATCACAAGGTATTCAAATATTCACATATTGCAATGATAAAAATAAATCTGGCCAAAACTCTATATTGATGAAAAATTGCATATGGAAGAACTAAGATATACAATTAGAAAGATAAGAACAGATCATTAAGAGCTATGAATACTATGCTAGGGACTTGTAAATTATGCTCAGGCAATAAAAAAACACCAAAAAATCTCCAAGTAGAAGAATGGCATGATTACAGTGACTTGATTAGCCATTTGAATGTGAATCATAAGCTGCAGAGAGAGATGGCAGATAGACTAAGCCACTGCAAAATCTGGAAGAAAGACTCTATGTACTTGAATTAAGCAGTGGAAAGAGAGTTACAAAGAGGATATGGATACGGGAGGTGACCAACAGAAAGAAGTAAGTTAATTTAACACATTAGCATCTTGGTGTTAAAACAAAAATAATCTATGCAAATGCCAAACAAAGTCTAGAAATAAAACCATATTACAGATAAATCAGAGTAAAACAATTATTCTTTAAGTGGCTGGGTAATCGAGGTCCATCTGTTTTTTCTGTCTTATGTGGAGATGTGTGTACAGCTATGATACTGTCAATCTTTCGTTTGCTTCTTTGTCAAAAGCAGTTCATGTTTACTTATAAATAATTATAATCTTTGGTTCAGGAAAATAGCATTGCTGGAGGTGCTCAGATATACGGAACACAATTTCAACACAAAGAAGAAAGTTATCTAAATTGCTCAGAAGTTTCATAAATTACACATGTAGGTATAATAGTTAAATATCAATCAGCAGATTTTTTAAATTAGTTCATGCATTGTGTTGAATAAATTATGTAAAAATTAATTATTATAAAGGCCAGTAAGACTGGGACTTACATTTTACATTTGTGTATACTTAACAGACTTTTAATGTTCCTTTCAATAATGCTTAAATCTATAGTGGTTACACACAGAAAACCTTGAATGTTTTACATTTGTTCTTCTCAGATAATGATATATAGTATTTCTGTAATGAAATGTTCTAAAATGTGCTTTATATCCTTTTTGATTAAATGGAACTACTTTTAAATGTCTGATTATTGCAGAAGACTACAAATTGAAGCCCACTGAAGATTTTAGACTGAAGATTTTGCCAATTTTTAACTTTTCCTGTTTAATTTTCACATGCACTACTTTTATTTTTGCTACAGTTGAAGTTGCCACCTCTGACTGGAAAAATATCTGTCTACATATTTCTTCTTTTATAATATATCTGCTTTCATTTCCATATTTATATTAAATTTTGGCTTTTTTTTTGTAAGTGATTGAACTGAAAGTTCAAACAGGTGACTCACTATCAAAGAATAGGTTACTGGTTTATTAATATTTTAACATTTTCCTTAGGCAAACATTAAAGCAATTGCCATTAAGTAAAGGCTTTAGGAATAACCTGCTCCTGGATACAAGAAATATAATTGTTTTCTGGGACAATAGCATTATTTTAAAAGCTTTTTAGCCAAAGTTTTTATTACTTGTCTGTTTAGAACTTATTTGAAGCATGAATCATAGATAATCAAGCTTTCTTTAGGACAGATATATTTCATTTGAAATTAAAATATTTTATATATTCCTATTAACAATTCATATCAATATAAAGTATATTCTTTGTGATGATTTTGTGGGCTGAAGAAAGGTTGCATTTTTGAAACATTAAATGAAAATTGAAATAATATCCTTTTAAAATGAGGCAAAGTCCATCATGAACATTGTTCTTACAGTCTGATTATTTAACATACTTATATAAAAGAGTTGTAAATTATGTATAAATTCTTGATATTAATCACAGAAGTTGTGCACATAGAACCTTTCCCTGGCACAGAAATAATAAATCAGTTAAATGAATTTATTGTGTTAAAGTGTATTAGTCATGTCTCAGATAATTTTATTCTTTGTTTAATGCCATACACAAGAGTAATTTAGGGTGAAATGATCACTTAAATTTTATTCTGCAAACCTTGGCAGTCTCTACTACTTCAGTAGAAAGTATTAAAAAAAAAGATCGAGAAGTGATTGAAGACAGATCATCAACTAATCAGTTGAGAACAGGAGAAGCAGCCTTAAATGCTGCTTACAAAAGCTACTTACTCTACCCCATTTTACTTCCAGCTTTACTCTCATATTATTCGTGTTAATTTGGCCAGATTGTTTATACTTTTTATGCATCTGCTTTCCTATCTGTGAAGTGGGGATGTTAGTGGTACCTATATGAGGATATTTATGAGGAGTCCATGAGATAATATCTATATAGCACTTAGCCTTATGACGACCATGCTATTACTTAGAAGACAGTAAAGAGAGTTTGGTTAAGACAGCTACTTATTCTATATTATTTCATATCTGAAAGATATTTTCTAAATCAATTGAAAAGCTGTAGGTGGATATATAGAAAATAGGGAGTTTTTATTTTTTATTCCCCAAATCTACTATGCTTCATTTCTTATATTTGCAAGGCTGATATCTTCTATAGGTCAAGCCTATGAAATTTTTCAGACTATTCAAAATTAAAGTTATTTCTTTGCTTCTCGATTATCAATTAATTTTTACTTGACGTATTTTCAACCAGAGTATAGCTAACTTCTACCGTAAAATCCTGCTAGTATTATTAACCAACATGAATTAAACACATACTTGTTGAACATCTACTCCCTACTCAGTACGCTGCTCCTGATAGATGGTGCAAAGAACAAGACAACCAGAATTAAATTTCGGGCAAAATCCAGCAGAGGATTATTTCAGCCTGGTCCCCCTAGGAAACTCTGAAGTTATTCTTAAGCCCAGTGTTAACACCAATCTGGATTAAGGGCATTGGTCTTTTATAGTCTTCAAGGCCACACATTGACTAACAATTTCCCTTGGAGGAAAATAATTCCCAAGAACTTCTGATTGGGATGCAGAGTGGCTCCAATATCCTGAGGGCTGACCACTAAAGAAAAGTCACAGGTGAAGGTTATTGAAGACAAATCCACATTAAACTAGCAAAAAAAAAAAAAAAAAAAATGGAGGGGGAGGTGGCGGGGAAGAGGACAAGGAAACTTTAAAAAAAAAAAAAAAATGACATGATGTGAATGAAGCACCAGACGTTTCTAGTACACATTTTTAGCATACATGTTATGATGATTAAGTAAAACTATCCACATAAAACATTTAGCAGAGCTGCCAGCACAGTAAGAACTGATTGCTGTCCAGTTATTATAGCATTAAGGATAAGTGTAGGGTTTTCTGGCATTACAGGTGGGTGGGTGTCAAACCTAGCTTTAGTGGGAGGTAGGAGTGGTGGGTGGTTAATGGATGTCAGGAAAGTCTTCCAGAGGAGTTAGCATGTATGCTATGTCTCAAAGCATGGCTAAGCCATTAAGGAGAGCTATAGGGACTACAGAAGTGGGACTGGAGAGAAAAATGAACAAGAGTGTAAAAGGAAGTGACAGCAGCAGGTGTAAAAGTCAGAGACAAGAAAAGTCATTCAGGGATGTGTGGATTTTTGTGCAACTTGAGCAGAGTATTAGGATAAATTAATTTGGGATGTCAATGGACCATGTTGAAGTGGTGTTACTTTGGCATTCATTCATTCATTCACCCAAACAATATTTACTGAGAGTTTTTTCTATGCCAGGACCTTTCTAGAAAGTGAATAAAACATATATCAGTGAATAACACAAAAGTGGCTGATATTTTTTTAAAAAGCAGACAACAAGCAAGTGAAAAAATATGTAAGTAAAGCAGAGCAGATGTTAGGCGGTGATAAATGCTTAAACTTTTGTTTTAAAATAATGCAAAGTAAGCTTATTAGAGACGGGGTGGGAATGGGGAGGCTACAGTTAAAGAGAATAGTCATAGTAGGCATCATTAAGTAGGTAACCTCTGAGTAAAGGTTTAAAAACACTTTACTGATCAATTGACATGACTGATATTAGGGGAAGAACCAGGGGGCTGATGTTGCTGAAAAGAGCAAGTACATAAATGAATAGTAGTAAGTGACGTCAAAGAGCTGATGGGAATCAAGATCTTGTAGGGTCTTGTAGGCCATTGAAGACATTTTGTATCTTGCTCTGAGTGAAATTGGGATAAAGGAGATGATATCTACTGTTTTTAAAGGATTACCCTGGTGATGATATTGAGAACTGATGAAAGAAGCAGAGCTAGTATATGTAATCAAACTAATTAGGAGTCTATTGCAATAAACAAGGTGAAAGATTATGGTGGCTTGTAAATAAATGGTAAGAAGTCGTAAATTCTAAATACATTTTGAAGGTGCAGCCAAGATTTCTTGGTGAATTGGACCCTGGTGTATGAGAGAGATGAGACAAGAATGACTCAAATTTTGGCTTTGAACAACTGAAGTAATGGAGTTGCTGATATTTAAAATATGAAGGCTATAACAAGTTGCAGTGGCCAATTCAGTTTGAGAAAAAGAGATAAAAGGCATCCAAATTGGAAAGGAAGATGTTAAATGGTCTCTGATTGCAGATAACACGATTTTATATATAGAAAACCCTAGAGACTCTATCAAAATAAGGTCATTACTAATAAATTCAGTAAGTTGCAGGATATAAAATCAACATACAAAAATCCATTGTGTTTATATACTCTAACAATGAACTAGCTTAGAAAGAGCTTATGAAACAGTCCCATTTACAATAGCATGAAAAATATTAATAATAAAATACTTAGTAATAAATTTAACCAAGAAGGTGAAAGCTCTATACACTGAAAATTTGAAGACATTGATGAAAGAAATTATAGAACACACAAAGAAAGATATCCTATGTTCATGGAAGAATTAATATCGTTAAAATGTTGATGATACTCAAAGCAATCTACAGATTGAATGTAATCCCTATCAAAATTTTAGTGGCACTTTTCAAAAAACTAGAAAAAAGGATCCTAAAATTTATATGGAACCACGGAAGACCCCAAATAGTTGCAGCAATCTTGAGAAAGAACAAAACTATAGAGATCAATAGGGATTGAGATATTCTATTAAGCATGCAAGTGGAAATTTCAAGTAGGTAGTAGGATATGTATTTTGATTTTTGGAACAACTTCTAAAATATAAATTTGGAAGTTCTTGACATATAGATGATATTTAAAACCATAAGACAAAATGTAATTACCAAGAGAGTGAGTCTAGTTAGAAAAGAAAAGAGGACAAGAAATGTTTTATCCAACATTATAACAAATTGGTTGTTATTTAAAAATATTCCCTCTGGTGGCACAGAGAGAGTGGTTAGACCTTTCCCCAGTCCTGATTCTTAAATCTTTAACAGGTAAATCAGAAAACAGACATTAGTAACCTTTTTCCTGAGTTTGTTTGGCAAATTTTTCAGAAGGACTGCTTAAGATTTATATTTCTGATAAAAATCTATATTAATTGTCTATTTCTGCATGACAAGTTATCCCAATGCTCAGTAGCTTCAAACAGCAGGTATTTATTATCTCACAATTTCTATGGGTCAAACTTAGCTGAATCCATTGCTCCAGGGAATCCTGCAAAGCTGTAATTATGGAATCAGCCAAGGTTCTCACTGGAAGACTCAAATGAGCAAGAATCTTCCAATTTCCTTCACATGGTTGTTGGCAGGAATTAGTTCCTCAAAGATAATTGAATTGAGGAACTTTTCTCTTCCCTGGTGGTTAGCCAGGGGTTATTTTCAGTTCCTTGTCATGCAGGCTTCTTCAGCTTGCTTCATCAGAGCAAGCATGTGAGGAGAGGGAGAGGGAGTGGAAAGAAAGTCTGGGAGAAGCCATAGTGTTTTTTGTAATTGAACCTGGGAAGTGTTGTCCCATTATTTTTGCCATATTCTGTTCATTAGAAGCAAATAAATGGGCCCAGCCACACTCAAGGGAGAAGATTGTATAGGGCATGAATACCAAGAAATGAGATCACTGCAGGCCATATCATAAGCTGCCTGCCACACAACACATATTATTAAATTGAGCAACTGGGCATGATGGCTTACATCTGTAATCCCAGCACTTTGGGAGGCTGAGGCGGGAGGATTGCTTAAGCCCAGGAGTTTAAGACAAACCTGGCAACATAGTGAGACTCCATCTTTACAAAAAAAAAAGAAAAAAAATTAGCCGAGTGTGGTGGTCCATGCCTGTATTCCCAGCTACTTGGGAGACTGAGGTGGGAATATTGCTTAAGCCCAGGAGATTAAAGCTTCAGTGAGCTGTGATTGATCCACTATATTCCAGCCTGGGTGACCCTGTCTCAAAATAAATATTATTACTAAATATGATTAATAAATATTATATTTATTAACAGTTTAAATATCTTCATTGATCTCCCTTTTATACCCCTGGGAAGATCATCTTTCCTTTCCATAAACCATTCACTTGCTTCTTGACATTGTAGTAAAGAATCATAATCTTTGTATACTACTTAGCAGTCTATTTCAGAGTGTTAGTTAATACAGGATTTACTATAGGTACCAAGAACTTCTTATTCATAGAAGCCTATTATTTCAAGCTATATGAAGAACAACCATGTGTAATCATTTTTTAAATGACTCATCATTTGGGGATTCTGCCATCTTTGAAATAAATGACCATATGTATATGAACTCAAGTATTAATCCCAGCATACATTAGCTATTTTTCCTGATGATCTCCCTCCCCCTTCACACCCCCACCCTGGACAGGCCCCAGTGTGTGTTGTTCCCCTCCCTGTATCCATGTGTTCTCATTGTTCAGCTCCCACTTATGAGTGAGAACATATGGTGTTTGGTTTTTTGTTCCTGCGTTAATTTGCTAAGGATACTGGCTTGCAGTTCCATCCATGTCCCTGCAAAGGACATGATCTCATTCCTTTATATGACTGCATAGTATTCCATAGTATATATGTACCACATTTTATTTATCCAGTCTATCATCGATGAGCATTTGGGTTGATTCCATGTCTTTACTATTGTGAATAGTGCTGCAGTGAACATAGGCATGCATGTATCTTTAAATAGAATGATTTATATTCCTTTGGGTATATACTTCTTAATGTGATTGCTGGCTCAAATTCTATTTCTGGTTTTAGGTCTTTGAGGAATCTATATGCCGTCTTCCAAAATTGCTTAACTAATTTACATTCCCATCAATGGTGTAAAAGCTTTCCTATCTCTTCACAGCCTCATCAGCATCTGTTGTTTCTTGATTTTTTAATAATAGCCATTCTGACTGGTGTAAGATGGTATCTCATTGTAGTTTTGATTTGCACATTTCTGATGATCAGTGATGTTTAGCTTTTTTTCATGTGGTTGTTGGCTGCATAAATGTCTTCCTTTGAGAAGTGTTTGTTCATAGTCTTTGCCCACTTTTTAGTTTTTTTTTTCTTGTAAATTTAAGTTCCTTGTAGACTGTGGATATTAGACCTTTGTCAGATGGATTTGTAAAACTTTGCTCCCATTCTGTAGGTTGTCTGTTTGCTCTACTGATAGTTTATTTTGCTATGCAGAAACTCTTTTCTTTAATTATATACCATTTGTCAATTTCTGCTTTTGTTGCAATTGCTTTTGACATTTTCATCATGAAATTCTTGCCTGTGCCTATGTCCTGAATGGTGTTGCCTAGATTTTCTTCTAGGATTTCTGTAGTTTGGGATTTTACAAGCTAGATAGAGAAGCTTTCTGGATGAGAGCCTCCTTCCTTGATTTCTGACTGATAGGAATAAAAGAGAAAGAGATAGGATATTTTAAGGGCAGCAAAGACAATTCAAATTTCTAGATGACTTACTTTGGCTCTTCAATGAGGTAAGACCTTTAAATGGAACAGGCAATGCTCTGTTTAACTTTTTATATCCAGAATAAAAATTGGACATAGGGTTCCCATTAACAGCTGTGAGTCTCTTGGCCACTGTCTTTGCCTTTAGATATGTCTGCAGTGTTTTCTATTATTCCATAATGAGGAGTCTCTGCCATGCAAATGTCATTCCCTAGTAATATGTGAGATACCCAAGAAAATGCATTAATATTGCTAGCTCACTAGGGCATTATCGAGAGTTCTGTAGAGGTAACTTACTGCCAGAACGTGATGCCAACACAGATCACTAGGACCCTGTCTAAGTCTTCACACACATACACAGGGCAGTCAGACTCTGAGTGCAGTGGGGTTCATCATTTTCATATTCCTGACTTACAGTTACTCATTGTTTTTCTTATTTAATAAAAGAATGAAATATGAGACAACCATGTGAAATGATAACTTTAGAGAATGAATGTATGCAGAGGTTGTAGAGCAGACAAATATAAAGAGATATTTAGTCAAAATCTGACAAATGGCAGCACTGGAGACCTTCTAGTAGAAAGGAAAGAAGTGAAGACTTTAAGCTCTGCTTCTAACTTATTTAAAATAAGAGGGTTTTTTTTTTTAAACACCTGTCTTCTTCTCTCCCTGACCCTAAGTTTTAAGAATTCCTGATAACAACATGTATATTCTATTTCTTATAGAGACACATGATGTAAGCTGAAGTTCGGTTAACTTGCAAACGGTTTTTGGTTCCTAGTTTGAGGAATACTTTCTCACTCTGGTTTCTGTTCTAATTTAAGTCCTAATTCTCTCTGCTTGGTTATGAAAAAAGAGAAAGTCCGTTACAGTATATTTGATAAATTAAGAACTTTTGTTTTTTGTACACTTTTTCAGCTTAAAATATGATTTTTTTGTTTTTTTTGAGACACAGTCTCATGCAGTCGCCCTGGCTGGAGTGCAGTAGCAAGATTTCGGCTCACTGCAACCTCCACCTCCTGGATTCAAGCCATTCTCATGCCTCATCCTTCCGAGTAACTGGGACTACAGGCATATGCCACATGCCTGGCTAATTTTTGTATTTTTGGTGGAAACAGGGTTTCACCATGTTGGCCAGGCTGGTCTCGAGCTTCTGACCTCAAGTGATACCTCTGCCTCGGCCTCTCAGAGTACTGAGAGGTAAAATATGGTTTTAAAGAAAAAAAAATATGAGATTTCTAGGTAATTTAACATGAATCAATACCAATAACCAATTAATTGCTGTGATGGCTTATCTTCTTCACAGTGTTGAGATTCTCAGAGGGGCCTGCCAAGTATCCTAAGTAACTCAAATATTTTATTACTTGATAATGATTAATACGTAAGAATATTGTGTCTATTTTACTCTTCAAAGAACTGAAATATTTTAAATGCAATAGCTCATCTTATTTGGATTTTTAAAGGGCATATTGTATATTATTTCTTGAAATATCCACTTTATTATTTCAAGCAATGGAACAATTCCCACGATGGATTATCTTTCCTGCTAATATATCCAAGCTTCCTAACACACACATTCAGTCTTTTTAGAATAGGCTGTCGGAAAAACATATATATATTATTTATTTACATGATTTGTTAGTGAAGTGTAATTATTAGTAACTGACATGATAACATTGGACACATACATTAACTGTTGCAGAAAGGATTTTATCACAATACTACTTATTCAATAGAAACTAATTTTATTCTTATGGTTTAGTTCATATTGAAGATATTCTCCTTCAATATAATATAGTTAACTTCTAATGGAAAGAAAGTGTTTGTGTGCCTGGGATAGATCATACATCATATAGAAGAATGCAGAATGTTTATGGAAATAAAGTACCTGTATACTTATCTTTAGCAAAATCATAGAGATGGATGGTTCTTTATTTTGTAAAAACATACCATTATGAATAGTGAGGTACTATGCTTAAGATGTATTTTGTCATAAAATTGAAGCAAAAGCCTCAATTTGGATGTATGTAAAAAGCAAAATCATTTTAAAATGCAACAGTGAAGACAATAAATGATTTCAATTGTTTTATACCATTTCAACAAAATGTGTTCTCTTAAATATTTTACTTCAGTAAAAAATATCTCTACATCCTCCCCGATCCTCTAGAATAAAAGGGAGTTCTGCATCTTTATGTTACCATGTGACACTCCTTTATTGTCTCAATTGCAGTTGTAATTTTACATTTATTTTAATGGTTACTTAATGCCAGCATCCCACACTAAACTGTAAGTTCTGTAAGGGCAAGCATAGTGCTTTTTTAACTCATGATTTAGTCTTGTGTTTCTAACCCAAACTGAAAGACGTAGCAAAAAAAATAGTTATTTAATAATTTATCTAACTCTGATATTTTATTCTATAGTTTTAATTTCTGACATTTTAGGTCTTCTTAGAAGCCACATCAAATGATTGAATCAAGGCAGATATTATGAATCCAGACCTATAAGAAAATTGGTCAGCCTTCTATTTGATGAATAAAAGCAGAGTGACCTAAAGCCCTAGTGAGACAGTGAAAAGAACTACCTTCTACAATTCTAGTCTAGCCAGTAACTGGTCTTCATTCCCCTTGGCAAGTCACTGAGGTACACTGGAAATCTGTTTTTGCAATTTAGCCCAGGGAGACTGAGATTGATTCTTAATTTTCAAGACAAATTCCAAGGTTTTTTTTGGTGGTTCCCACAAAGTGAACTGCCTGAGGGGGCAGGGTTCTGCCCCTTACCTTAAACCAGAGTAACTTCATTCTTTTCTGATTTAGCTCTAAAATACTATGACTGTATGTAGAAATATCTATGGAATGACATTTTCTAGGCTCTGAGAATGGAAAGAGTGGTCTTGTGTTCACCCTCATCACCTTGAATGTGATAAATGTAACACAGTAGGATTTTACTCTTTTCTGTAACTTCTGTTCTAACATCAAAAATAATTGAACATTTGCAATTGAAAACATACACTTGGAATTTATTTGGATATTATGTAAAGTCTACTAAAGTGTAAAAACCATTCTGAAAAGAATATTTAAACCATAATTTTTAAATCAGAGGGGAGGGCATTGAACTATAAAACCCTAGGGAAGGAAAGGGCAAAAGACAGCTTATTCCTTCTAGCTTTATTCATTTAACACTTATTCTAAAAGGGATATAAAGGTTAACAAGTGATTATATATCATTTATACATAATCTGGGCATACATATTCATGCCTTGGTCTTAATATTCATGCCTTGGTCTTAATATTCGGCATTTCTTGGTAATATCCCTTAAGGACATCAAAGGATCAGCATTTAAAGTCATTTTGATATCTAAAAATATGCAGTTTGTGCCTGATTAATGTATACAGGAGGCACAGGCAAAACTGGAGGTGGTGCCCAGGCTCTGACATGCTGAAGGGGAGGTACATGCTACTTTTGATGAAGATGAAAGTTCCTGTTGGGTCCAGGAAAAACATACTACCCATCCATGTTTCCGAAAGTCAGATAATTCTAATTGTCTAGGCTGCTTTAGCTTCCAGTGGGAAGGTTCATTGAAATATATATATCCAAGGAAAAACAACAACCAACTAAACAAATGCAATGTATTTCCATCCTGCTTCTGTTACCTGCTATTTTCAAACAGGTTCAATTTTAAAGAACACAATATTTTATTACTACATTTACTTGGGCAGAAAGAAAAAGAAATGTGTGTTGACACTAGTCTTCCAAGGAGCACTGATGTCATCTGGAGAAAAATAACTCAGTCAAAAGGAATCTAAGGATGGTGAGAGCTCTAGTTCATATTATGTTTGAATTTTGTCAGTCCTAACGCTTGCAACCTTTGTAAGTGATGGAGAGAGAAACACATAATGTAAAATTCATTACTGGATGATTCTATAGGGACTTGGGAGTCCTATGTCCCTTTGGTTGAAGCTGAATAAAATGGTGCCTAAAGTCAAGGAAATGTAGCACAGAAAACAACTAAGACAGTAGTAGTAGGAAGTAAGTTCACTTAAACATTTCTGGGATCAAAGTTCAGGGAACTGAGAGAGTAAGAAGTAGCAGAATGTTGAGAATAGAACCTTGATTTTCTAAATAAAACATAAAAGGTTTAATCTCAGCTCTGGCACCTGCTAGATATTGGGGGAAATTCAGCCAGATATCGGGCGAAATTCGCCCCCGATATTTCACAGAGGTTCTTTTCTATATTCCCTAAGTGTCAGCCAGTCTGAGAAATAAAGGGACAGAGTACAAAAGAGAGAAATTTTAAAGCTGGGTGTACAGGGGAGATATCACAAGTCAGCCGGTTCCGTGATGCCCCCTGAGCCACAAAACCAGCAAGTTTTTATTAGTGATTTTCAAAAGGGGAGGGAGTGTACGAATAGGGTTGGGTCACAGCAATCACGTCCTTCACAAGGTAATAGAATATCACAAGGCAAATGGAGTCAGGGCGAGATCACAGGACCACAGGACTGGGGCGAAATTAAAATTGCTAATGAAGTTTTGGGCACACACTGTCATTGGTAACATCTTATCAGGAGACAGGGTTTGAGAGCAGACAACCGGTCTGATCAAAAATTTATTAGGAGGGAATTTCCTCATCCTAATAAGCCTGGGAGCGCTATGGGAGACTGGGGCTTATTTCATCCCCACAGCTCAACCATAAAAGATGGCCACCCCCTGAAGCGGCCATTTTAGAGGCCTACCCTCAGGGACGTGTTCTCTTTCTCAGGGATGTTCCTTGCTGAGAAAAAGAATTCAGCGATATTTCTCCCATTTGCTTTTGAAAGAAAAGAAATATGGCTCTGTTGCGCCTGGCTCACCAGTGGTGAGAGTTTAAGGTTATCTCTCTTGTTCCCTGAACATTGCTGTTATCCTGTTCTTTTTTCAAGGTGCCTAGATTTCATATTGTTCAAACACACATGCTCTACAAACAATTTGTGCAGTTAACGCAATCATCACAGGGTCCTGAGGGGACATACAACCTCCTCAGCTTATGAAGATGGTGCAATTAAGAGATTAAAGTAAAGACAGGCATAGGAAATCACAAGGGTATTGATTGGGGAAGTGATAAGTGTCCATGAAATCTTCACAATTTATGTTCAGAGACTGCGGTAAAGACAGGCGTAAGAAATTACAAAAGTATTAATTTGGGGAACTAATAAATGTCTATGAAATCTTCACAATCCACATTCTTCTGCCATGGCTTCAGCCGGTCCCTCCATTCGGGGTCCCTGACTTCCCGCAACAGCTAGATATGTGATCTTGGGAATGGTTTTTACTTTTCCTAACTGGGTTCATCAGCGGTGAATAGCGACACATCATCCTACCTTGCCTGGTGGGGAGAAGATCACATATGTTAAAGAGCCAAGGCTGGGTGTGGTGGCTCACACCTGTAATCCCAGCACTCTGGGAGGCCGAGGTGGGCGGATCATGAGGTCAGGAGATCGAGGCCATCCTGGCTAACACTGTGCAACCCTGTCTCTACTAAAAATACAAAAAATTAGCTGGGCGTGGTGGCAGGTGCCTGTAGTCCCAGCTACTCGGGAGGCAGAGGCAGGATAATGGCGTGAACCCAGGAGGCGGAGCTTGCAGTGCACCAAGATAGATAGCCACCGCACTCCAGCCTGGGTGACAGAGCGAGACTCCGTCTCAAAAAAACAAACAAACAAAAAAGCCAAATATGCTTCCTGGACATAAAACACTTACGTTGTCTATGTAGTAAGTACTGGGATCTTAATGGCAAGACAACACAAAATCCCAATTTTAATCAAATTTAAATTCTAATCAGGAGATGAATATTAAGTAACAATCACAAGGAAAAATATAGCAGTTAAAATTTAAATAGGATATTTATAGAAAAGTCCAGGAGAAATGACAGAATAGTTGGCATTTTAGTGCTCTAAAGAGAAAATGCAGGATTCTGGGAAAGCAATAAAATGACTAGGGGATGAGGGCAGAGCAGGGGCGAAATGAGGAAGAAAGTTCTCTGGGGTGGCATTGAGTTGGAATCTGAAGAGTTAACTTTTTAAAAAAAGTGCTTGGAAGTTGGAAAAGAGCAGCCCAGGCCTAAATGGAGAAGAGAGGACAGAGCTTGTGTTTAGGCCCAGGGGCAGGAGAAGGTCAATGCCTTCTCCAAACTGGCGATGTGATCATTGTGATCAGCCAATGTGATCAGGGTGTGGAGAGTGTGAGTAGACGGAGGATGAAGAGGAGCATGAGGGTGTAGATAAGGCCCTGTAGGCAATGTAGAGAATCTTTATTATTTTGATATAAATGATCTAAAATATCAAAATATAAAAATCTTTGTTTATTGATGTAGCAATGGGGAACAATAGCAGGCTTTCATCACGACAGTTGCATTATCAGTTATATTTGGAAAGATAATTATGCCAAAAATGCTTGGGAGGTGACAAGAATAGATGTGGGAGACCTGATAGGATTGACTTATAGGGGTTCTCTCTGAGGGAGGATGGTAGCAGAGCTAGTAGGGAAAGAACAGAGAAAAGGGAACTTGCCAAGGTAGATTAGTATGTGGTAGCTCCAACTCAGTGAATGAGGAAAGGATCATGATGATTTAAAAGACCTCCACTCTCCCACATCCTGTAGTGCACAGACTCCAGTGTTTGTAATTTGACATTCATATTGATACAGTCTTTCAGACAAACACCCCAGAGAGAACTACATAGCATATCAAGTCTATCATACTGTGTGCACTGATTTTGCCAAATTATTTAATTTGCTTAAAAGCTTTGAATTCATTGAGATGAAAGTGGAAGCAAAAATTGGGGAGTGGGATATTAAACTTAGAATAAGAAATCAACTCTTCTTTAGAGTTCTCTTACAGTTAACTATGCCAAAGGGGAATAGGAAGAAACAAGATTGCTGTTTATGTAGTTGATATTTAAATTATACTGTGTGAGGTTAAATATGAAGTGCAATGATTTGTTTAAAAAGTGAAGTAGGGCAAGTAGTGGCATATGCTTCTTTAAACACTTCGTTACTGTGAAATAAGAATAAGTAACATTTTAGACTACTTGCTATGCTCCAGGTATCATAATGAATGTGTTACAAGCATGATTTTATGGGTTCTGACACAACCTCTAGTGAATTGTACATGTATTATCCCATTTTACAGGAAAGGAAACAGAAGGTTTCAAAGTTAAGGACTGACCCAATAACTTAGCTGATACCTAATGGAAACAGGACTTCTGGATAGTGTAAATTCAGAGCATCTGCTTTTTAACTTCCATGTCACACTAACTACTTGTTTAAATATAAATGTACTTTGAATAAACCTATCCTTTTAAATATCATAGATGATCAGGTGTGCTGACAGTCTAGCTTTCTTCTTCCTTTCTCTACTTTCACTTTAAAGCTCTCCCGTTCTTCTTCCTTCTTTTCTCTCTTGCTCTTTTCAATCCCCTCCTGTTTTTCTCGTTGCTTATTAAGGCTGATAAATTTAAAGCCTTCATTTCTTTTTCGTAGGGCTCCTTTTTGCACCTCATTTCATTCACCTCTCCTGATCTAACTCTCCTTTTCTGATTACACTCCCATCATCTCTGGTTTGACTTTCTAAGCTAAATCCTTCAATCACAGGACTTCCCCACTGATGATCACCTTCAGAAATCTTACTATGGTCACAGTAGTTGCAGACAAGATTTATTTCATCTTTGACCTGAATCAGTGTTATAAAATCTAGCCACCTTTATGGATATCCTTGACAAGTGGGGTCAGGAATGGAAACAAAACCCCATATTTCAAAAATAGATTTTAAGTATAGATTTAAATAAAATGGAAAATACCAATTTGCAACTACTTATTTTTATTATTCCCAGTGAAATGAACTCAGTATAGTTCCTTCTTTTGTAAGTCAAAAACTTAAATTAGAATCAAAATATTATTTTTTTTAATTACAGGAAGAGACTTATATATGCAAACTGGGAAAGCACCATATTGTGAAATCGGAAGAGAATCATAAGTGGTCAGTAGTAAAGGTTCTTACCTTTTCTTCTTTCACGAAATACGTGGTAAGAAGTGATATTAGCAAAGTCACTTTACAAGCAACTAGCTAATTCATCCTGAGGGAAAAGTAAAATCATTATTCAAGTACTCTGCTTACAAAGTACAAGAGTTTTACCATCTGTTTTCCTCCCATTCAAGATGGAGGCAGGTGATTCCAAGAAAAAAATCGTAATGTACAAGTGAACCAAAAATGTTAAGAATAATTAAACTAAGAGATCCCACCATCCATAAAGTTGGTGCCACCTCATTTGAGAACTTTAGAGTTTTCAGTACCAAAACAATACTAGCAAAAAGGGAATGTGAAATGAATCACAAACTCTGAGAGTTCAAGTATGGCTTGGCAATGTATGTGCAATCAGTCTTTATCAGCCCCTCGGGGATTGGTAAACGTGTGTGAAAGGAGAAGTCTATTATCTTCCATATCATTAGGAAATTTCCTGCTAGAATCATTTGTTTGTTGGTATTGTTTTATATTGGTACTTTTCTTTATGAAAATAAAAATGAAAAGACTTAAAAATAAGTCTTAATCTTTATGCCATATTTGAGGTTCATACTAGAGGGTAAGCAAAAGAAAACAGGGCTAAGATAAGGAGATGGGGGAACACTATATGAATGGTAAGACAGAGGAAAAAAGCAGAGAACTAACAAGGCTAATATCAAATAGCTCTGCTAAAGGTGCATTGAAGTATGAATTGATGCAGAGCCCTGACGCACGGACTTTCTCCTTGCCTCCTGTGCCTGCAGTAGCTTCTCGAACTTGAATGTAGCAGCCGAATTCTACTCTTCAGTGCTTTGCATGCTCTTCTGGTCTGGAATGCTCTTGTCGTTGAATGTTATTTGACTGACTTCTCCACTGTTTCCAGATCTTTACTTAAATGTCACCTTCTCACTATTGCCCTCTGTATTCACCCGATTCGAAACTATAACCTATATACCCTCATCTCTTCCTCCTCACCCTTGAACCTGTCAAAATTCTGAGATATTTATCTTATGCTGTTTTTATCATAGTCCCTTTTTGTCTCTGAGATCATTTACCTATGTAAATTAGGAGGTTAAAAGTGTTCAGAAATGAATGAAAAGAAATAAAAATTGATATAGGGACAGTGGCCATTAATGTGAAGAAGGAAGGATAAAAAGAAAGACAAGTTATTTTGTTTTTATATTTGAAAAGAAAAACATGGGAACATAAAAAGTGTTGTACTGGGGGAATTTTATTTTGAGATGATAAAGAAGGAATAGCTAAAAGGAGATTTGCTATCGCTTCCTAATGAACCAGAGGGTAGCTGTGGATAAACAATATCTGTGAGGGGAAGTGTTTTGTCTATTTTCTGAAAATGTGGAGAGCATCAAAGTTTGTTATCTCTCACAATATCTGTATTTAATTCAGGAAAAAATAACTGTAGTTGCAAGGATCTGAACAGATGGCTCCCGGCTGAATCTCACCACCCGATGTGTTTTATTAGGCGATGATAGCAATTTTTAATTTATAAAATGTGGGGGAATTGAGCTGAGCTATCAGCCCTCCACCCACTTGCCATTGTCCTACACCTGACCTGTGCATGTTACCTGTAGAACCTCTCAATAGATCTGGTTCTGTTACCCCAGATTTATCCTTTGGGTATTGTAGGACTTCCTTGCTTAAGATCAAAACACAACCACAAAGAGAGACAAAACTCCAAATATTGAGTATAATTCCTATGTTTTATTTAATCAGATTTTTTTTTTAAAAAAGGCAGCTGACAGGATAATTGTTGGTTCTGTAAGAGTCCAGGGAAGATTCTGCAGTTTCCAAACAGAATAAATTCAGAAGATTGTTAATTTTCTGAATAGATAACAAACATCAGTATCAAAAGCTCATCTCGTGAACTGCTGTATGATCATGTTGGGAGTTTTCCAACAGAATCCACCAGACCATGTGAGCTTAGGATCTCACAGAAACCCCATTATTCTATCTCAGAAGAAATATCTTGAGAGAAAAAATGTATTGGAGGAAACCAGCATATTTTAAAGTTTTCCCAAATTGGGCATTTTTATGATTTGGTTTTTCTATTAACATTGTGACAGATGAGAACATATATAACTATTTCTTTTCTCACAATCTTTCACAAATAGACATCTCATGTAATTTTCACTTCCAAATATATACATAATTCTGCTAATTTCCCTTAATCCTCCACAAACCTTTGCCGCCCACATGTTTAGGAAAAGGTATCACTAGATAGGAACATTTGAATGTGGTCTTTTCAGAACCAGTTTGGCAGCATTTCCTGGTTCCCTGGTTTCTAGTGACAATTCATAATTGTTTGAAAGCAGACTATCTCCTACATTTATAATTTATGTCAAAACGACCATTCCCACCTCAAGATATAACCCTAAATTAAGCATGCTTCATGTGTTTCAAAAGAATTATTTGCCTTTTACTGGGAAAAAAATTCTTTATACTTACACACAAATGAATTTCAGCGGAAAAGAGAATTATAGTTAGGAAACTTAGGTAATGATAACACAGGTAGAGAAAAAACCTAGGAGAGAGCCAAAAGTTTGCATTTTGACAGAAGTTTAGATTAGTCATTTTAAATGTCATTCTAGAGAATGTCACTGGAATGCGTAAACAAGTTAATTAGTTTAGTTTTCTTTGTTTCTTCTTTTGCTAAATCCAAGCAAACAAAATGGGATTCCAAAAGCAGAAATAAAGAAAAAAAGCTGTTTATCCCCCTTAATCCCAAGATTCCTGATTTGGGGTCTTTCAGTGTTTCAATGCTTCTGGTAACGTGTTCATTCAAATATAAATGCGATCCGCATCAAAGGCTTAACATTCAGATTAACCACTTTTTGGCATCTCACCTCTTTTTAGTTTGAACTTGGAATCTCCTCCATGTACAGACCACTAATGAGAAAATCCTTGCTTATGAATTCAGTTCAGAATTGGAGCAGTTTTCCCCCTCTCTCCTTTTGCATAATGTCTGCTTTGAAGTCAGGCAGTCCAAGAAAGTGATTGATCTCACCCACGTTCATAACTTTTTCAAAGTACTGCCGATATCATTAAATTTTAATTAACCCTTTGAGCTCCTTCTATGATGTAAAGATGAGGGAACATCAAAGGCTCATGTGTTGGAACAGCGGTGGCATCTTTTGTGCTCATATAGCTTTTTAGAAGATCTCTAAGATGCAAATATTTCAATGGGGCCTTCATCTTATTTTCTGTGTGTGTATGACATTGTTATGCTGTTGCAGGGATAGAGCTAAAATCTATTGTTAGTCTTTCAAAGCTAGTTATTTAAGCATTGCTGTTTTAAAGGCTTAGAAGTGATACAGCCTTCCACCTCTTCCACATAAAACATTGTAATCAAGGAGTCTGTTTAAAATGTCACTCAGTTTGTAGCTTCCTGTGTCGTTGTCCTTCACCAGCTCTCATTTATAATTTAATCTTTATTTCCATCTTATGACTTAACGTGTAATACTTTGCATGTGGTCTTGGAAAATGATACAGTTACGTTTAAATCTGCTTGATGAAGAAACTAAGGTAGAAAGGGGAATGTGTACTGCTAGAGGTTACAGGCTTTGACGGTGCAAGTATAATATAGAAAAGAGTTTTCCTTAAAGCATTTAATACATATTTATTGCATGTACAGACTGTGCCAGGCATTGTTTAGGGATATAGTCATTGCCCTCATTAAATGTACATTCTAGTAAAGCAGCATCTGCAAACCCAGTTATTTGTGTTCTGTGTGTCTTCACATCACTGACAATCACTGTCAAATGTTATGTGAATTTTACCACCATATTTTTCAAAAAGATTTTTGAATATTGTTCATGCCTCCTAGTTCATGGATGCCTATGAGGCCACTAAGCAATGCTAGCAAGTTCAGGGGACCCAAGATCCTGACCCCATGCACATGACAGTGGATAGACAGTGTCTCATGTGATAATTAGAATTGAAGAAACTTGTGAAGGTGGATACAGGTAACTCATTCACTCACGCCTTGGTTTTCCCAGACTCCTATCTATTTTCTGTTTCTTGATAAAGTTTAAGTTAATATACATAAATGTGTTTTGAAATATTACTGTCTTAAGGATATTAAGCCTGTTCATTTTAAGCTTATAATTAGGTGCAGGAAAATTTGACTAGAAAATATTTCTCTTCATTGGGTGCCTTTTCCTCCTGTTGTTTCTCTTTTAATGTGAATATCCGCTACCACAGCGTTTCTTCTGAAGCTCTATGGGAGGAAGAAGAAGTGATAACAGTCTTGATTACTTCACTTCTTCAGAAGTAATGATAAGCTCATTCCAAAACCCAAATGCACATTCGCCCCTTTAGGGTCACTTTAATCAAGGCGTTATCACAGAAGATGCATGTCTACCAAAATGAGATTTTGTGACCTTCCGAAATGAACATGATCTGGGCTTGCATTTGGGGTGTCTGACTTAATGTGCTTCATGTTTATAAGACTTAAATTAAACCTGCATATACTATCGGGGAGAAATTCAACAATTTTACCAATAATTTCAAAAGTAATTGATGTCTTTTTTCTCTTAGAGTTTGAGCCCATTATAGCAAAAATATTGGAAATATTGAAATGTTAATTACCTTAATAATTCTAGGAATCCTGAAAAAGACAAATACACACTGTAAAGAGAAAGTAGAAGTGTAAACAGTGTAATTGTTGTTTTGGGCTCAGAATATAGACTAACCCATGTGACAGATGTGTCTACTATAAACAATATATTCTGACTACACTATACAGTTTTTTTTGTTTTTCCCTTTATTCGAAGAGGACACTGGATAAATTAATTTGAAAAGTCTACATGTTCTAGAAATGGACAATAATAAAGGAAAAGTAAAACTTAAGTTTGGGTTGGTAACAGATAATACTTCATATAAAAGATTAAGTTTTTTCTTATATTTCACAGTGAGGAATGATAGCCACCTAAGAAGTCACAGTGCCATTTGATGTTTCATATTATTTCTAAGTGTAACCTGTGTTTTTGCAAATTGTTAATTATATGTAGATTCTTATACATTTGTTCACCCCAGATTTAAGAATGGTTATCAGGGAGAATCAGTCCAAGTGCTTCAGAATAATATTCGAAAAGCCATCAATAAGAAAATTGTGAAAAATAAAAGTGAAATAAACAAATTAGATTAAGAGCAATAAAAGGTTTAAAGCTATACCCCTAAAAAGGTTTGTTAAAATCTAAATTTTATGTAGATATATAAGTTGGAAATAATTTGGGGGCATGCATGCAAAATGAGCTTAAAATAGGTTTTATATAAATGATGAACATATGGTGATCTACAAATGCAGTGGCAAATGGGATTCACTGGATAATATGCCCATTCCTCCTTTTCTCTCCAATTTCTCTGTCAAATGAAAGCCAGAAGAGATTATGATTAAAGTTATTCTGAGGAAAAACAAAATTCTGAGTCGTAGATTATAAGCCCCTACTTGCTTCTGCTTTTCCAACTTCCCCAAATCTCTGTTGCCGCTCAAGGGCAAGATGATCTTAGTGTCACCTCCAGCTGCCCTTCTAACTGGTGGTGCCATACCAGCAGGAGAAAAAGATTCACAATGACTATAACAAAACTTAGCCGGGTGACCCAGGGGAGGGTTTGACTGTTTCTAGAGATTGCCGTCTGGTACCCACTGTTTCCCAAAACAAACTCCTCTGATTTTGATCATCCTTATCATTATTTTGTCATTTAATTTTTACTAATGCTGCTAAATATTGCATTTCAGAGATTGCACCAGAAGCTTTAGACACATTATCTCATATACTAACGAATGAATCTAGGATATACATGATGTTATCCCCATGGAACAGATAAAGAAACTAAGGTTCTGAGCAGTTAAATATCTTGCCCAAGGAATAAAGATCAATAAATTGCAAAGTTAAGAATTTAAACCAAGTATTACCTGTCTCCAATTCCTTAGTTCCCTTTACTAAGTTCTATTGAATTTCACACTATATTTGGCCATCTTTCTTTTCCTTTTTTTTTTTTTTTTTGAGATGGAGTCTTGCTCTGTCACCAGGCTGGAGTGCAGTGGTGCAGTCTCAGCTCACTGCAATCTCCACCTCCCAGGTTCGAGCGATTCTCCTGCCTCAGCCTCCCGAGTAGCTGGGATTACAGGTGCACGTCACCACACTCAGCTAATTTTTGTATTTTTACTGGAGATGGGGTTTCACCATGTTGGACAGGGTGGTCTTGATCTCCTGACCTTGTGATGCATCCGCCTCCGCCTCCGCCTCCCAAAGTGCTGGGATTACAGGCGTGAGCCACCACGCCCAGTCCATCTTTCTTAATGTTACGTAAATGGGCCAAGTTTGTTTCCCCTCTCTCTGCTTTTTGATTTGTTGTTCTTCCTATCAAAAACACTCCATTCTCTTTGCTGTTAGTTCTTTGAGCCATGACACAGGTCCTAAATAATGGAAACTCTCAGTTTTGTCTTCTCAGCTTCCCTAACACTCATTTTCTTCTGGTCATGTAATTCAAGTGGGCTTCTGCTACCCCCAGATCTAGCAGAAGTGCTCAGAGATGCCTCCTCCCTCTGACCATAGTAATTGTTTGGAGATGAATATGCAACTCAAACTGAATCAGTTAGAGTCCTCCTCAAGATGTTGACATCATCAGAACAACTTTTTCTTCCTAGTAGTTTAACTTACAGCCATCTTTCCTGCCTTGTAGAGCATCTCTTCTAAGAAAACATTCGTTCAGGGAAAATCACAGACATATGGAAAAAGATAAACCTATTAGGTTAAGACTGAGACCCTGGATCTAGCTGTGCCTGAAGCAGTCCAATTTTTCCAATGGCAGATGAAACCACCACCCATATTTTCTATATGAATTTGTATTGTGTCTGAAACTTATATTGATTCTCACTAATATTCCTATTGATCTGTCACATCTTTTCTGGTCATCTGGGTCATTATTATATTACATCCCTGAATGGCCATATTTCTCAGTACTTCAAAAATGTCCCTGAACCCTCTTCTTAAAAGAGTCATTTTCTTTTCTCTTTATTTGTATCAATTCATAATCCCAATAGACTATAACTTCTAAGACAGTACAGTACAGACTAGGCCCTATTCTTCCTCATATTCATTTATGCTACTCAGCATATAGTGTACGTGTTCCAGTAAATTTAATGCAACAATATAAAACACAGGCTTAAGCACTATCACATATAGTGAGATTAATAAGATTGAGAACTACTTCTGAGGCACTTAAAATCATTTTGCAGAATGGAAGAAAGGCAAGGCATAAGTATTGAATGAAGCAAATGACTTTAATACAGGATAGAGTAAGAGTGGGGATGGAGGCAGAAGCTCGTATTTAATGAGTGCTTGTTATGTGCAAAGCACACTGAGCTAAGGCCTTGGCATGCGTTATCTTCAGAAATCCTCAAAATCACACTGCAGAGAATTTTACACATTGTAATATGCAGGAAACTGAGACTGAACAAAGATTATTATCTTGACCATGTTTTCATTCCAGATGGCATGTGCTGAACAAGTGCCACTTCTGGGAGGAAAATACATGTAAGAATGAGCAAAATGTTACTTAGATTCTCAAACAACAAGGTAGGTGGCTGGTGGGTGGATTCTACTTAGAGTCAACGAGGCAATGCAGTATAGACAAAGTGGTGTCCAGTGAAATCATGTTAAAGGAGTAAAATGGAGCCAAAGATAGAAGGAGGATTGTGAATTCAGAATCAATTGGAGCAATACATGAGAAAATGTCACCACAAGCAATTCAGACCTAAGACTGTGGTTGGGTTGTGAGTGATGACCTGATATTCTGACTGTGAAATTCAGGGATAGTATTGGAGGCTTAAAATCATCTTGAAGGTCTGGACACACAGTCCCACGGTTAATAACGGGGAGGCAAGGAGGATTGGCTGCAGTCCACCTCCAAAGTCCTCATTCTTTTCCTCTTACCCAGGTGCCTGAAGTGTCAAAGAGAATTTTAAAGTGCTATGGGAGCTCAAAGGAAAGTGAGATATACTTAGAGATTTAGGAGGCAGCTTTGGAAATGAATGTCAAGGGATGTTTCAGATTTTAACAGAAAGAAATACATAGAATAAGGAACATTTGTGGCTGAAAAAAAAAATGGTAAGAACTTAAGTGTAAGAAATGCATGTTTTGAGTGATCGATGAAAAACAGATGTGAGAGTTAGTTTCAGAAAACATTCCGGGGAAGGAAAATGGGGCTTGTCTTCTAAAAGCTTATCATCCAATAGGTGACTCCTGTCCAAAACCACATCTATGGTTCTCAATCATGAGTTTTGATCTGAAAAATTATACTTTTAAAAACTCTTCAGTTTTGGTTTACTTTTTCTTTTCACATCATAAAGGATTGTTTAACTAGATCATGGTGTGGCATACAATTAAATATCCTCAGTTTTGAAACCACTGTTGAGAGTTCTTCCTTATCTGCAAGTCTATCATATTAGAGATAGAAGAGTGGAAAAAATATGAATTAAAAATTTGATTTGAGTTGGGATTTGGGATAAATCACTTGGGCTGAAATCCAGACTAAATATGTAGTCACAGGAAAGCTATTTACATTGTATTTCCTTTATATCTTTGCAAGATAGTCATGAAAATCATGAGAAGGCAAACTCAATTGTTTAGCAGACTATTATAGAATAAAGGCCTAATAATCATAAGCTACTATTCATAAATTATCATATAGAAAAATGAAGTGCTCCATCTGATTCACATTAGAGAAACTTATTCTTCAAGAACTAAAAAAGTAGAACTATACTAAAAGACTTTATAACTCTGGTATTAAAATAGAGGTGGTATATGCTATAGGTGAGAAACTAAGACCCAAAAATCTATCTATGATTTAACCAGATCAGTCCATTTTCTTCAGTTTCACCATTATGTAACATATCATCATCTTTCCAGCCTCCAAAACTTATTGAGTTTTCTTGCCACTCACTAGCTGGCTGCAAAGCCAATCCCAAGTTTTTATTTATAAATTTATTATTTACAGCGATATTTCACTTCCAGGCACCAATTTCTATATCAATTACCTTTAATGGTGAGGTAGCAAGCACTTCCAAGTTATCTGTAGGTTAAAACCACAATGGTTGATTTCCTCTTGCATGACGCATGTTGCAGCTCTGCTATGGCTCTTCTCCATGTGTCTGTTTATTCCAGGACCCTTTGCAGGTTGACAAAGCAGCCCTTTGTAGTATATGATGGCCTTGTGACAGAGGGAAAAACTCTGGCCAAACACACGAGGGCTTTCAAAACTTCTGCAAAGAAATGGTAACATATCAGTTCAGCTCCTATTTCCTTGGCCACAGCAAGTGTCATGGCCCACCTTAATAGTGATGGCCTGGAGAAGTATAAGCTTCTCACCAGGTTAGTAAATGACAGAGTCATAATACTAATGATAGGGACAGGTGATAGAGAAATTCTAGACAGAAAAGGGTGAGTCCCCAGCAAAATCCCACTCTCAAGCTGAAAAGCCTGAAACCATGGCCCAAAGTAAGAACGTATGTCCTTGTTTTTCCACTCAAATGTTGCCTTTTCCTAAACCACCATGGCCTGCCCCACTCCATCTTGTGTCTATAAAAAGCCCAGACTCAGCCAGTAGATGGGGCTATGGCTGGACATCAGAGACAAGTGGTTTGACTTCAGAGGGACAGCTTGATGGTGTAACTTCAGAGAAGAAACCAGCCAGAGATGGCCAAACTTCAGGGGAAGATTGCCTACCTGCCTCAACCCCTTTTAAGCTCCCCTTGCCACTGAGAGCCACTTTCTTTGGTGATAAAAGCCCCCACATTTACCATCCTTCAATTCCTTCTTGCAATCCCATTTTTCCTGGATGCTGGACAAGGACTCAGGAGTCATGAGTGCAGATGAAACGGCTGTCATGCTTTCCCTTGGCCCTTGCGGAGGGTAGCCACCTCATGTGGAAAGGCAAAGGGTCCACTGGGCTGTTAACACTTAAGATGTCTGCAGACAGCAGAGCTATAAGAGCACCATAACATACCTTCGGGAGTTGCAGGCACCCCACCTGGATGCTGCTGGAGGGCCTGCAGGGAGTTCATTCCTGCTGGCGCCCAAAAGTGGCCAGCCAGTTCCAGTGCTTGTTCACTCCAGTTCCTGCACTTGTTTTCTCAGGCACTCGCTCCTGTGAGGAGTAGAGAGTGGCAGGCTGACTAAGCAAGGCACCCTGTCGTGGGTCCCATGAAAGGGTCAGGAAAATATCCTGCTTCACTAATTTTACCAACAAGACCTTGGAGTGGGTACTTAACACTTGGCAGAATGCTAAGATGCTTCCCTGGACTCTTGATCCCCTACTGACAGCCCTAAGGATTATAAGTACAATGGATTTTACTCCCATGATCAGGTTATGTTTTATGGCACAGTTGATTTTAAGAGAGGAAGGTTATCACATAAACCCCTTTAAATCTGGGTCTAATAGAAAGAGAAAGTTAAAAATTGGAAGCACAAGGGAGATTTGATGGGAGAAGTCCTCAGTTCCCGGCTTGGAGGTAGACAGGGCCACATGGCGAGAAATTCAGCTGTTCTCCAGGTGCTGTGAGACACCACTGGATCACAGCCAAAATGGGGATCTTGGTTCTACAACCACAGGAAATTAAACTTCATTTCTACAACCACATGTAACTGAATTTGGCCAAGAGCACTGTGAGGCAGATTCTTTCTTAGAACCAGCAAAAAGAAATGCAGTCTTGCTGACACCTCAATTTCAGCCTTGTGTTCCCCCAACCATAGAACCCAGTCACTCTGGGACCAGATTTCTGACGTCCAGAACTGTGAGCTAATCATTGGGTATAGTTAAGCTACTCCCCATGTGGTAATCTGATTTACAGCAGTAGAAAACTAAATCCGTATTACTCTCCTACTTACTAGCTCTGTGTCTTCAAGCCAATGTTTTGGCTTCTCTAAGCCTTAGTTTTCTCGTGTTTTACAAATAAAATATCTATTCCATAGATTTCATATTGTGATAATCAAATAAGGTAAAATATGCAAAACTGATTGTAAACAAAGTGCCACAGACAGGTAACAGACTGACATTGCAACATACAGTAGTTTGGTCATTTACGTGTACAAAGCAATAAATACAGGAATCCTTTATTTTCCTATAAAGTCTCACCAAATTCAGGAAACAGTCATGGAAAAAGGGAGACAAAATAAGCATTAGAGCTAAGCAACAAGGATTTGGTTTCAACTCTGCCATTGGAAAAGTTAAAGGAATTTGAGTAATGTGCTTAATTTCACTAAGCCTCTTTCTTTAAGTGTAAAGCATTTAATATCCACAAAACATTTGTTATTGAAGATTAGAGATAATACATATACATCATTCCCAGTGTAGGCACATATAAGCCCCAAATATTCATAACATTTATAATAATAAATAACACTGGCTATATAATATTACAAATATATATAGCATATTCTATGTCCATTTACGTCCTGGCCTGTCCTGGACGAGGTCAAATTATCCATTGAGGTAGAAGTTCAAGATGAAATCTAGCAGACTATCATCCTGGGCATATTGGCTTCAGGCTTAATCTGGATGGAAATATTCTCCAGTTATCACATCTTCAGCTTTCAATTATGGGTTTTACATTAAAGTTCAGTGAGCATCATAGATAAGCTATCTTGATTGAGATCATTAAAAAATTATCTTTAGTTCAGTGGTATCTTGCCTGCAGATTTATTAGACTGCTTTTTTTGGTACACTGCCGGTTTGAGGGAGAAAATATTCCACTACCACATAAGGGCAGGATAAAGATTAAGCACAATTGCCAATTGCACATACGGAGTCTGATGTGTTCCTATTACCAAAAGGAATCTGTAGAGTCTGATATCCAGGAATAGGAAGAAACTTCAGAATATCCTAAAACCCAGCCTCACGCTCCGAGTCAGGTCAGGTAGTGGTACCTGTTTCACATGTGGAAGCACCAGAAATGTGGGTGCTTTGTGTAGTATCTTGTAACTAGCTTGCTGTCTGATCTCAAGGGCCTGCATTCTTCCTGTTGTGCCACAAGATTCATAATGCTCTTCTCTAGAGGAGGTCTCGCCCACTCACAGTCTCTTGATGGATAATAAGAAACTTAATTCTCTTGATGCGTGTTTACAAAGTAGATAATTTACCAGTGAATCAAATATTTATTGAACACCTACAGGGGGTACAGGATGTTGCCAGGCAGTAAAAAGAAACTGAGATATCCAAGATACAATTCTTGTCATGATGGAAATGATAATTTGGCTGAGCCACAAAATACTTTAATGAAATTATAAGTAACATTATCATGAAATATATAAATGTCTCAGTAAGTCCCTCAGATCACTGGAATCAAAATCAACTGGTGATTGCTACAGAGACTGTATTTTGAGAATTACTTTAATATGTGCTAAGAGTCGATTATATGATAGCAAAAAAAAAAAAAAGAATGCTCTATAGAACCAAAACACAAGACCTTAATAGGACAAATGACTCCATAAGAGACAAATGAGCGGATGAATATATGAAGCAGAGATTGAACAAATATCAAAACAAACAGAGGTGATCAGGGAAGGTAGTGATGAAACTATAAACAATTGACTAGATTCATGAATAGCAGAGAAAGTAATGTAGAAATTCTATGGCATTAATAATGTTATTACAGATGGACATTTTTAATCTTTTTATAGCCAAAATTATGGTCAAACTGGAGAGCCTGAAAGGATGGAACATTTTTTTAAGGATTCATCGTCATAATCCTTTTTCTGAGGACATGTTAAAAAAATAGTGAAGGCTAAATGATAATATGCAGTCACATTAAAATATATTTTTCCATCCAAGTGAAAAGAAACATGATGTGTTACATGGTATTCTAGGTTAACAATGTGGTTATTTCCTTGGAAGGAAAGGCAAAGACATGTAATTGTCAGCAAGACAATCTTTTTGTCCCTAATATATTAGGAACCCATTTTTAAAAGTAGATACATCTAGAAGAATCTTTCCTTCTAATCTCAGAATTTTTTTAATTTTAAATGTTTTCAGTAAATGCTTTTAACAAAAGCAATAGCAGCTCAACCCTTCCTTGAAAAACCCACTGAAATCAAGAACATGTGAACTTGTTTGGTTTTTTTGTTGTGTATGTTTACATTTTGTATTTTGTCAGAATAGAATGCTACAGTTTGAAGAATGTATTAGAACTTCTCATGCACGACTTTATTGAAAAAGAATGCATTATTTGTGAGCATGTGGTATGTGAGTTTGATGTTTATTTTTATAAGTGCATTATATCTTGATTGTAAAATAATGCATACATGTAACAAAAACTCAGGTAAAAATCTTGATTTCACTATAATCCAGTGACCCAGAGGTAAATATTGTTAATCATTATTTCATATATCAACATCTTTCTCTCTCTCTCTCTCTCTCTCTATATATATATATATATACACACATATTTATTATGTAAATAAGAAATATGTGTGTATATATATTTCTATGTATGTGTATATTATACAAATAATAAGAAATATATATTCTTATATAAATAATAGGAAATATATAAAATATATAGCACATTATATATAATATATATTAATATAAGAGGAATAAAGATACTATAGTTTTTACTTAATGTATTCATTAAGTAAAAGTGGAATATTCAACCACTTGCTTTTTTCCTCCAAATTTGCTAATATATATTGGATATTCTTCTAGAAATACTTTTGTCCTTCAGCAAGAACAGAGACTTGGAAAAGGGTATGAAGTGAGAAGCCTCATTACTCTATTATGAATTACACCTAAATCAGATTGGCTGGAAAACAAATGGCCAGTTTGCATTCAACTGCTGTTGAGCATTTCAATGATAGTTGGCCTGTTTGTATGGAATTCAGTACTGCTTCTGTGAAAACTGTGTGCAACCCCAAATAGTAAATTCTAAATCTTGTTTATAGTGTTATTAAGTTGCATTATTGTAAGCTTCATTTCAATTATTAGGAACTATCAATAGGCTTATTAAAATACTCATTCTGTTAAAATGGTCCAGTACTGTTACTGTAAGAGAAGACCAGCCAACACCTTATTCTAAAATTTCCTAGTGAGAAAATTGTGTAGAATCTTACATCATCATCTTACTTCTCTGAAAGAAATTTTCCACATGAAGCCTGTTTTCCTCATGTGTAGATACGATCTGGCACAGTGGTATGGTGTAGTCATTAAATGTAGGCTTATTTTTCAATACTGCTGAAACTAAAAGCATTTTCTATGTTCACTGCATTATTGAAAATGTTAGATAAAGAAGAACTAACATTAGGAAGTTTATGGTTTACAGTGTGTTTTCATATTATTTTCTCTTTTAATAAAGAGAATTTGGAAAAACATGAGCTAGATGTCAGCATTCCTCCTGGGTATTTCAAGAAATATTTTTATTCATTTGCTAAACTTTTATTGAGCACTTATAAGATTTGAAACCCCATGATACAAGGTTTAATCCAGTGGTTCTTAACCTTGGCTATATATTGTAATCACCTGGAGAGGTTTCAAAAACAAGGCCGGGCAAGGTGGCTCACACTTGTAATCCCAGCACTTTGGGAGGCCGAGGCGGGCGGATCATGAGGTCAGGAGATCGAGACCATGGTGAAACCCTGTCTCTACTAAAAATACAAAAAAAAAACAATTAGCCAGGCGTGGTGGCGGGCGCCTGTAGTCCCAGCTACTCAGAGAGGCTGAGGCAGGAGAATGGCGTGAACCTGGGAGGCGGAGCTTGCAGTGAGCCGAGATTGCGCCACTGCACTCCAGCCTGGGCGACAGAGCGAGACTCTGTCTCAAAAAAACAAAACAAAACAAAACAAAACTGGATGCCAAGGCCATTGCAGAAACCAATTATATTAAAATATTGGGGGTCAGAATCTCAGCATTGATAGTTTATTCAAATTTTCCAGACAATTCTATCATGTACTCATGGTCAAGAATTAGTAATTTTCAACATAAAACCATAATATAAAGATAAAGACAATTTAATCAGCAGTTAAATGTTATATTCAAACATAAATTTAGATTGGAGTAATTAGAAATACAGAGTTAAATGCCTTTTTATTACACTTATAGTGTAGGGTCATATTTTACTTGCTAAAATCTATAAAGTTATCTTTGCATTGCTCTTCATATCTAGAAAAATAATGAACAGGTAGGTAGATAGGTAGGTAGATAACACTAGTACAGGCGTGTTACCTTGAGATCTGCCTACTACTTTGTATATCAAAACAAAGGAAAGTAAATATCAAAAAAATCCATAAAAGATATAAATCTTTACTATAGGATTCCTTTAAAAGTCAGCTCAGAGGCCAGTATTGCATATCACAAAGAACAATACTCATTCTCTTTGCCTAAATCTGTCCACTCCTACAACTGCTAGTGAGCTTTTTCTTTTCCTGAAGAATGGTTTCGCCATGTCTCTATCCCCAACTGCACCTTTCTCTAAGCAATGCTCCACCCCTGTGTCAACATCATGAGGTCACTGTCATCACACAGCTCCAAAAATCTAATTATTTTCTTGCCCTTACTAATTTTGGCTATGATAAAAATGGATCCCTTTGGGATCTGGGTGAATTAAACACTTCATGATGTGTGTAATTGACTGATGGTAAGACAGAAGACAGTTTGATAATGATAGCTGAGAAGATCTATAGAAAGGCGTGAGAGGGAAGGGAGGAAGAAAAGGATAAAAAAAATGGAGGGAGGGGAAGTTAAACTAAATCTAAGTCCCTCTCTGCTCAAAACCAGCAATTGCTTTTCTTCAAATCACAATAAATCCCAGCCTGTACCGCTGCCCACAAAACTGCACAGATGTGGCTCTGCCCACACCTCCTTACTCTGCTTTTCCTTGCTACTTCTACTCTGGCCACCCTGGCCTCATTTCGTGAACATGCTAAACTCATCGCCTCACGGGCTTTTCATTTAGTATTCCTTTTGTCTAGACTGGCGCTTGCGTACATTTGGCAATATCTGCAGAAATTTTTGATTGTCAGAACTAGAAACATGTTACTAGCATCTAGTAGGTAGAGGCTGAGAAGGCTGGTAAATATCCTACAACGCCTAGGTCAGCCCCACCCAGCAAGAAGTTACCTGTCTTCAAATGTCAGGAGTACAGAGGGTGAGAAATTCTAGTCTAAACCTCTTTTCCCAGATCCCTTCTGCTTCTGCTTCTTTTTTTGGTGGGGGGGTGGTTGTGGGGGGGGCTCTCCCTAAATGTCACTTTACATAAGGAGGTATTTCCAGATTGCCTTACCTAAAATAATAGTCTCTATCACACTGTCTCTATCCTGCTATGTTGCTTTCTTTTTATTTTATGGCACTTATAAATGTAATGTTATTGATGCTAAAATGGACAGATACATAAGACAAATGAAAACGTATGTTCCTACTAAATGTCCAGCAAGTTCCAAGATGAATCATACTTTCAGTAATATTAAATGAGAGGAAAAAATTACCACGTATTTCAAGACCGAAGAAACACGAAATTATCCAGACTTTACAAAGAAAACTGAGGCTTCAAGAGGTTAAGGAACTTGCCCAAGGTCACATAGCTCTTAAGCGGCGGACGTAGACAGCTGATGGTTAGATTCCCTCTTTGAAGTCTTTTTGGTGGGTTAGGTTGGGGCTGAGAAAAGGAAGATAAAGAAGCTTCAAGGGTAGAAAGAAAAGAAAAATAAAGGGAAGGAAATGAAGAGAGAAAGCATGCATTCCAAATAAAACAATATCATACAACAAACAATTTCCCATAATCTAGGGCATAGCATTTAGCTCATCTGTAAGAAGCACAAACTACTAGTGTTGTTCAAGATGTAAAATAGCAAGGTCATTTGACACAACACACTAAAGCAATCATAATACTTAGACCGTGAAACACCGTGCTGTAAAACACAGCCAACATTCTACCACGCACCTAAGTATTCCCCCTGGACTAATTATTTTTAAAAGTTAGTCAGAAAACCGTTACAGTTTTAGGCACTCTTGTCGACCTAGAGGTGAATAAAGCACGTTTCTGCCAGCCAGAGGATGTGGTTTAAGGTGCCTGGCATTCTTTTGCTTTTTGTTTTTACTCATTTGATGATGTTTTCATTACGTACCAAGCAGAAGACTGTAACAGTACGTGGCGGTGCTAGGTGGAATAGGTGTACCGTAATGGATGGTATTGCAAATACCGAGCTATAAACGGTACACAAATGTGCTCTCTTATTGAAGTCACAAAAGAAGGGAACAGACTTAAACATTCCTAGATTGTAGCTGAAAAGTAAAATATAAGTTTGGGAAGTAGAAATTGAACCCTTTTATTTATACAACTGTAGACATACTGAACAATATAACTGGCAGGGATTCTGAAAGAAATCTCATTACTGGGCGCGGTGGCTCACGCCTGTAATCCCGACACTTTGGGAGGCCTAGGTGGGCGGATTGCCTGAGTTCAGGAGTTCAAGACCAGTCTGGCCAACATGGTGAAATCCTGTCTCTACTAAAATACAAAAAATTAGCCGGACATGGCGGTGTGTACCTATAATCCCAGCTACTCGGGAGGCTGAGGCAGGAGAATTGCTTGAACCAGGGAGGCGGAGATTGCAGTGAGCTGAGATCACACCGCTGCATTCCAGCCTGGGCAAAACAGAGCGAGACTCTGTCTCAAATATAATAATAATAAATTTTTTAAAAAAGAAATCTCATTAAGTGTTAAAAGATCACTAGATAATTTTGGGGTCTGTCTACACTAATTAACCTAACCCTACTTAAAACTAGTTAAAATAGTTTTAAAGGAACAAAGATCCGGTAGTAAAAACAGATGAATCCCTCGGGGGTTGCAGGCACAATACAGAGGGTCTTTAGGCGTACTCAGGTTTGGGAAGATCCTAGCTGGTTTTGAATTCAGGCTCTACCAGTTACTCACCGTGACCTCGGCTAGTTCCTCAACTTTTCTGTGCCTCTGGTTTCTTAACAGTAAGGTGGCATTACTAGAAATGTCAACTACACAGGATTTTGGTGAGGATTCAACACATTCAAGGCACATGAGAGTCATGCTTGCACTTGATAAGCATTCACTGAATGGAAGTATGATTGCTGTTGATGGCTTCTGCCCACTACCTTGGGAGCACCTGAAGTGACACAGTACAGCCTATAGACTTTTGGTGATCTTTGCCTGTAGATTTTCTTTTTTTTATTTTTTATTTTTTTATTTTATTTTATTATTATACTTTAGGTTTTAGGGTACATGTGCACAATGTGCAGGTTTGTTACATATGTATCCATGTGCCATGTTGGTTTGCTGCACCCATTAACTCGTCATTTAGCATTAGGTATATCTCCTAATGCTGTCCCTCCCCCCTCCCCCCAACCCACAACAGTCCCCGGAGTGTGATGTTCCCTTTCCTGTGTCCATGAGTTCTCATTGTTCAATTCCCACCTATGAGTGAGAACATGCGGTGTTTGGTTTTTTGTCCTTGCGATAGTTTACTGAGAATGATGGTTTCCAGTTTCATCCATGTCCCTACAAAGGATATGAACTCATCATTTTTTATGGCTGCCTAGTATTCCATGGTGTATATGTGCCACATTTTCTTAATCCAGTCTATCGTTGTTGTTGGACGTTTGGGTTGGTTCCAAGTCTTTGCTATTGTCAATAGTGCCGCAATGAACATACGTGTGCATGTGTCTTTATAGCAGCACGATTTATAATCCTTTGGCTATATACCTAGTAATGGGATGGCTGGGTCAAATGGTATTTCTAGTTCTAGATCCCTAAGGAATCACCACACTGACTTCCACAATGGTTGAACTAGTTGACAGTCCCACCAACAGTGTAAAAGTGTTCCTGTTTCTCCACATCCTCTCCAGCACCGGTTGTTTCCTGACTTTTTAATGATGGCCATTCTAACTGGTGTGAGATGGTATCTCACTGTGGTTTTGATTTGCATTTCTCTGATGGCCAGTGATGATGAGCATTTTTGCATGTGTTTTTTGGCTGCATAAATGTCTTCTTTTGAGAAGTGTCTGTTCATGTCCTTCACCCACTTTTTGATGGGGTTGTTTTTTTCTTGTAAATTTGTTTGAGTTCATTGTAGATTCTGGATATCAGCCCTTTGTCAGATGAGTAGGTTGCAAAAATTTTCTCCCATTCTGTAGGTTGCCTGTTCACTCTGATGGTAGTTTCTTTTGCTGTGCAGAAGCTCTTTAGTTTAATGAGATCCCATTTGTCAATTTTGGCTTTTGTTGCCATTGCTTTTGGTGTTTTAGACATGAAGTCCTTGCCCATGCCTATGTCCTGAATGGTATTGCCTAGGCTTTCTTCTAGGGTTTTTATGGTTTTAGGTCTGACATTTAAGTCTTTAATCCATCTTGAATTAATTTTTGTATAAGGTGTAAGGAAGGAATCCAGTTTCAGCTTTCTACATATGGCTAGCCAGTTTTCCCAGCACCATTTATTAAATAGGGAATCGTTTTCCCATTTCTTGTTTTTGTCAGGTTTGTCAAAGATCAGATAGTTGTAGATATGCAGCATTATTTCTGAGGGCTCTGTTCTATTCCATTGATCTATGTCTCTGTTGTGGTACCAGTACCATGCTGTTTTGGTTACCATAGCCTTGTAGTACAGTTTGAAGTCAGGTAGCATCATGCCTCCAGCTTTGTTCTTTTGGCTTAGGATTGACTTGGCAATGCGGGCTCTTTTTTGGTTCCATATGAACTTTAAAGCAGTTTTTTCCAATTCTGTGAAGAAAGTCATTGGTAGCTTGATGGGGATGGCATTGAATCTATAAATTACCTTGGGCAGTATGGTCATTTTCACAATATTGATTCTTCCCACCCATGAGCATGGAATGTTCTTGCATTTGTTTGTATCCTCTTTTATTTCATTGAGCAGTGGTTTGTAGTTCTCCTTGAAGAGGTCCTTCACATCCCTTGTAAGTTGGATTCCTAGGTATTTTATTCTCTTTGTAGCAATTGTGAATGGGAGTTCACTCATGATTTGGCTCTCTGTTTGTCTGTGATTGGTGTACAAGAATGCTTGTGATTTTTGTACATTGATTTTATATCCTGAGACTTTGCTGAAGTTGCTAATCAGCTTAAGGAGATTTTGGGCTGAGACAGTGGGGTTTTCTAGATATACAATCATGTCATCTGCTAACAGGGACAATTTGACTTCCTCTTTTCCTAATTGCATACCCTTTATTTCCTTCTGCTGCCTGATTACCCTGGCCAGAACTTCCAGCACTATGTTGAATAGGAGTGGTGAGAGAGGGCATCCCTGTCTTGTGCCAGTTTTCAAAGGGAATGCTTCCAGTTTTTGCCCATTCAGTGTGATATTGGCTGTGGGTTTGTCATACATAGCTCTTATAATTTTGAGGTACATCCCATCAATACCTAATTTATTGAGAGTTTTTAGTATGAAAGGGTTGTTGAATTTTGTCAAAGGCCTTTTCTGCATCTATTGAGATAATCATGTGGTTTTTGTCTTTGGTTCTGTTTATATGCTGGATTACATTTACTGATTTGCGTATGTTGAACCAGCTTTGAATGACTACTGGGTACGTAATGAAATGAAGGCAGAAATAAAGATGTTCTTTGAAACCAACGAGAACAAAGACACAACATACCAGAATCTCTGGGACACATTCAAAGCAGTGTGTAGAGGGAAATTTATAGCACTAAATGCCCACAAGAGAAAGCAGGAAAGATCCAAAATTGACACCCTAACATCACATTTAAGAGAACTAGAAAAGCAAGAGCAAACACATTCAAAAGCTAGCAGAAGGCTAGAAATAACTAAAATCAGAGCAGAACTGAAGGAAATAGAGACACAAAAAACCCTTCAAAAAATTAATGAATCCAGGAGCTGGTTTTTCGAAAAGATCAACAAAATTGATAGACCGCTAGCAAGACTAATAAAGAAGAAAAGAGAGAAGAATCAAACAGATGCAATTAAAAAATGAAAAAGGGGATATCACCACCGATCCCACAGAAATACAATCTACCATCAGAGAATACTACAAACACCTCTATGCAAATAAACTAGAAAATCTAGAAGAAATGGATAAATTCCTCGACAAATACACCCTCCCAAGACTAAACCAGAAAGAAGTTGAATCTCTGAATAGACCAATAACAGGCTCTGAAATCGTGGCAATAATCAATAGCTTACCAACCAAAAACAGTCCAGGAACTGATGGATTCACAGCCGAATTCTACCAGGGGTACAAGGAGGAACTGGTACCATTCCTTCTGAAACTATTCCAATCGATAGCAAAGAGGGAATCCTCCCTAACACATTTTATGAGGCCAGCATCGTCCTGATACCAAAGCCTGGCAGAGACATAACCAAAAAAGAGAATTTCAGACCAATATCGTTGATGAACATTGATGCAGAAATCCTCAATAAAACACTGGCAAACCGAATCCAGCAGCACATCAAAAAGCTTATACGCCTGTAGATTTTCTTTTCTTTTCTTCCCTTAAAAAATCATCTAAATATGAATATTGGCCACACATAAACCATATAAACCAATATGCTTTGCAAAATTAACCCCAAATGCAAATTCCTTCATTTGTCCACCATAGAGTATCCCTCCTTCTTTAGACTTGTTTATATACTTGGGTTGAGAGCAGGATTCTTTTTGTTTGTTTGTTTGTTTTTTATAAATTGTTCAGTTTTTTCCTCCATATACACTCAGTCCTCTCCCTCCTCTGCCTACATACAAAAGAAAGACCTCAAAAATACACAACAGCTTTTTCTTTTCCTCTGTCAGATGTTAAGTTTTGAAGACTTCACAATTTATTGGTGGTCAGGTGGGAAAAAACAGTTTTCTAAAATGCAAACTCTTCTAAAACTACCAGTGTCTCCTCTGGCAGCCCCAGCTTCAAATGATCTGCCCACTGAGAGCATCTCAGTTTGATACGTACTATTTCATAAAAGCTGATTCAGGCTTTAGACTCCTACAGGGTCTTCATAAAGTAGATATAAAATAATAAAAAAAAGCTAAAGCTTAAAGATTTAATCTAAAAGACATTTATTTCTGATCTCACCTCTCTCATTTTAGAAGAGCATGTTGATTTTTTTCTTCTAAAATATGTTGTGTTTACTTTAGTAAATTTTCTTCAGATAGGATCCAAAGAAGGAATAGCTTGTTCTAGTTTGATATTTATAATTATACAAATGCTTAAGCAAATAAAACGTTTAGACCTAAACTCTCAGACAAAGGGTTAGACATTTTATGTGTTTAGATCTGCACATGGTCCTTACAGCCATCATTTTCTTTCCAATGCTCTTTGAGTCTGGTAGCCATAACAATAGTGCTGTTCTGCTGTAATGAAGCTATATTTTCTCATAAAATGCAAATAATATTTGTTTAGATCATATGTCTGTGAAGTAAGTGTAGTGCAAACTTTTGAAAATAGTCACAATCAGACATGGAACGTGTTAGGTAGTTAGGTTGATAATTTCTAAATTTAAATGGATTGAGCAAGAATGTTGTATGTTTGTCAGTTCCTAGAAGAGGGGGCATTAGAATTTAGCTACTCGCAATCTTATACCAGTTATAAAAGTTTGCTTTGACAAGACATGACCGAGAAGCATAGATTGTCACAGTGGCCTTAGGCTCCTCACCGTGCATAAATATATTTCTTTCACTTGATTGGGATTTCAGAATTAGAATTGCACATTTTTAGATTAAGCAATAATCTCTTCTAATCTCAAATAAAATACTAGCTCATTGCATCCCTTTTGCATTTACACCTACTGGTTTTTTAAGGTGATTACTTCTGTTTTTAATTCTACTCAGGTTTTTGTATAACAAAATGGATCTACCTTTTATAGCCTTCCCTGTTTCTGTCTTATAAGTAAATCTGGACATATTTTCCTGTGGTGTTTATGATTTCTTGTTTTCATATTTAAAATTGGTGTGCCTGAGATTATTTTCATGCATAAGAACCTAGGATTCCAGAGTCATTATATTCCAAATATTTAGCATTTAAAACAATAGCAATTTTTTAAAAATCTAACTATTCTATCAATTTAAATGATATGCTTATTGTTTGCTAGTTACTCATACATATATTTAGTTCCAATATCTTTATTTCTATACTGTGAAATTGGTACCCTACTGTTTTTTGTTTTTATTTTTTTTTTCCTCCGGTAACCAAGCTGCTGTCTTGGGTTATATTACAGCCTCTCATAGCATTTTAATTCCTGGCAAGTTTACATTTCTTGCCTGCCATTTACATTTCTTTCTTTCTATTTTTTCTTTTATTTTTTAAAAATATTTTTGAATAACCCTAATTCCTAGGTTTTTTGTTTGTTTGTTTTACTTGAAATGCATTCCTACAAACTTGCAGTTACATAAAAGGAATAAGTCCTAGTTTTCTATAACACTGTAGGCTATTATAGTTAGCAATAATTTATTGTATATTTTCAAGTAGGTAGAAGAGAGGATTTTGAATGTTCCCAACATAAAGAAATAAAAAACGAGGTGATGGATGTGCTAGTTACCCTGATTTGATTATTGTATAGATGTACTGAAATATGATACCACATAGATATGTGCAATTTTGTATCAATTTAAAGTAATAGTTAAAACACATTCTAATATCATATTGTTACTTCCTACAAATTTTCGGAGGTATTTTAATTAGAATATTCATTGAATATAAAAATTTTTGTAAGGAGATATTAAATCTGTGCAATAATAAACCTTTCTATCAAAAAGTAAGTTGTGTTTTCTGTTTATTTTTCTTGTCCTTTGGTAGAATTTTAACATATGAGCAATATATTTTCGTATACTTTTTAAAAAATGTAATCACATATGATAATTTTGTAGAACTTATTTAAAAATCTACAGAAATTTGTGAAAATATTCTTTGGTTCTGCTATTGCACAGCTATTAATTTACCTCATAGAAACATTTCCCAATGTACACAAAGTTATTTGTACAATTATTTTGACTGAAGCACTGTTCATAATATTGAAAATTGAAAGCAATTTAAACGTATATCAGTGAGAGGCTGTCTGACACATTAGGGTTCATAATTGTGTACAATAAAATGTTTGCATCTATGAAAAAGATTAAGGTAGATTTTCACGTACTGATATGAAAAGTTTTCCAAACTACATTACTAAATGAAAAAATATAAAATACAGAACAACATATTTAGTAGGTTAACATCTGTATAAATTTTGTGTGGCCTTTACAAGGAAAATTACACTGTACTATGCATAATAATTTTTCTAGAAAGACATACAAAAGTTATTTTACTATAAGAATATATAATAATGACTTATTTCATAGGCATTCAGTAGATTTTAGACATTGTTCTAAGTGCCTTCCATATAATAATTCGTCTAATCCTCATTACAGTTCTCTATGATGGCTCATATGCTGATCAGCAGTTTATAGATGAGGAAACTGGGGCTCTGAGATGGTAAATAATGTGTTCTAGAAAATGTATTGGTGATAAGCAAAACAGATAAGATTCAAATCCAGGAAGATCAGCTTCAGAATCAATATTCTGAACAAATGCATGTGCTTCCCTTTAGAAGTGCTCATCTTTGGGGGTAAGACCTAAGATGTTGGGTAAGAATGATTTCATTTTGCCTTTTGTAGCTTTTTGTTTTAACATCTACTTTCTGATTGTAATACCTTTTTATCAAAAATTAAGTTTTATCCAAATGATCTTTTAATTTTTCTTTATTGTTTTCGAATTCATACAAAACCTAGCAAATGCCATATGAACAAATTTAAGAGTAAAAGAATGATGCGGATGTCCACACAGGGAGAATGTCTTAGAGAAAATAGACCTTCCCCACATAAGGGGACTACTGGCGGTAAACGTCATAAGCGGAGGAACACTGTACCAAAGGGTAGTTGGAAATGTAGTGGAAGTCTTTTCCTCATGACTCTCTGACCTGAATATATTTTAATCTACTTTTGAATCGATAAATTATAGCAACACATTGCAAAGCACTAAGATATGTAAAATATTTGAATTTTTAAACAGAAATATTTGACTATTCAACAGGATTACTATCTATAGCGTGATTCATAACATTGTCAGTACTTTTAATTTGTCATTGCCTTCATATAGCAGAAGTGATGTAACATTATAGGATAATGTGTGATGTGTGATAGAAATATGAAATGATGGAATGGTTGGGTCTTTGCATTAAAATAAACTTTATGAGTTACATAGTGTTTACTAGTTTCTGGCTGGTGTGAAACCATGCTTTAATTGGGATGGAGCCAAACAAAAATAGTACCAATGGCGTGGATTCACTTCCAAAGAACCAGTGCTTTTTTTCTGCAAACTGTTTATGCATCATTTACTTTTCCAAAGAAAATGTGGGGTATATCTCCTATGTAGTCCTTCTGGAGGCTGGGGTGTGTGTGTGTGTGTGTGTACAGCTGTGTGTATAACTTGTGGTAATATACATAATAGTATTTGAAATGATAAGAAAGCTGTTATTGCAAATTGTAGCCTAAGATTGCAAAGCTGAGGAAGATATGTGTCAGGATCCCACCACCTAGCTCTAAATGTAGGTTCCAGATAACATAGAACTTTCTGAGAGGTGAATGAGATTATAGTGAATGTGGGGAAGGGATGGAAGGATAGTAATTCCTAGAGAAATGTGGGAACATAGGAAAATAAAAGGACAGCCCCATGACAATCTCACTTTCTTTCTGTGAGTTCTCAAGACTCTGTTCACATCCAGGTTAAAGGAATGTATAATTGAATTTTGGATTGGCTATTTTACTGTCTACACATGAGAATGTCCTAGAACTGAAAATGAGTGTAAGCTATCCATTGCTGAAAATCAAAGAAAAGGGAAGTACAATGCTTAATTTTATGTGCCAGTGTTGCCGAGTTGTGGTCCCAAGATAGGTCATCAAACTTTATTCTGAATGTTTTTGTGAGGGTGTCTTTGGATGAAATTAGTTTAAGCTTGGACTTTGAGTGATACAGATTGCCCTCCATAATGTGGGTGGGCCCTCATCCGATTAGTCAAAGGCCTGAATACAACAAAAAGACTGACCTTCCCCTAGCAAGAGTGAATTCTGCAGTAGATGGCATTTGAACTTGAATGGCAACATTGGCTTTCTTCTAGGTCTCCATTCTGATGACCTTTAGGCGCTAATTGCTCTTCTCTGGGTCTCTAGTTCGCCGACCCACCCTGCAAAATTTTGACCTGCTAGCTTCTAAAATCACATGAGTCAATTCATTAAAATAAATCTCTGCATATATTTGCACATTCTATCAGTTCTGTTTCTCTGTAGAACCCTGATTAATGCAGGGGACAAGGCTGCATTTTTGAACGCAGTGGTGAGAGAAAAACTAAAGCTGTTTTTTGCTTGCACCCTAAGAAGTTTGTCCCATTTAATAAATTGGCTGCACACTAGACAGCCTCTCCTCTTACAGTGAAGATCAGAGAACGACACAGAAAACTGAAGCAAATAGAGTGAATTGGATCTCTTGTATTTCTCTTTTGCCTTGGGTCTTTCCTTTTGCCTCTCATTTTCCCCTCTCGGGAAGTCTTCGAGTTGGTTCTATCCTTTGTGTAAAAGGGATGAATTGGGCTCATCCCATTACGGAATCTGTGGCATATTACTATCCAGAAATTCTTTTATGTCAAATAGAAGCAGCTAAACTGGTATGAAATTGTTGACAGATGAATAGCACCTCACAAGTAAGTGAAGCTTCTCCTCTTTACACTGAATCTTGTAATTAATAGAGCATTTAAAATGACATGATTATTGCATCAACTTTCAGTAGAGTTGTAATCTTCTGCACTTCACATTCCATCACCCATTTGTATTCATTTACAATGTCATCCAGACCCTATGAAAATAAATCACCTTAGATTCAAGGTCTTATATCAATGCACCTTATATTTTAATGCCTCTTGTCTAATGACATGAATACCTTAGACACTCAAATTTATAATAGTGTATATACATTTGATGATGGTCTAAAAATAGCTTCATTCTCTTCTCTTTTTTAAATCTTCGTTGCCTAAAGTAGAACAAAAAGGAATAATTAGATATAATTGAAAGAAAGAGATTTGGTAGTTTGTTCCTTCTTTGAGGCAATGGTCATTTTTCCTATAACCTACAGAGTAAATTCAAAATCTCTTCTATGATCTGAATAGAACCTGCATTTTTTTTTTTTTTTCCTACTAAATATCTATACTCTCCATGAGTGTACTGTGGCAGAGAATGCTGTGCTCAATATCAGGTGTCACCTCTTGTGCCCAGCACACTGCATCTACCAGCCTCCTGCTGTTGAGGGAAATAACACTGAGTTTAGGCCAGTTGGAGGCAGGTGAAAGTGGTGTAAACCACCTCTAGACATGACCTTTCTCAATTCTCACATGATCATTCATGAACTATTATGCCTTTGCCTATAATATTAGATGTGGAGAATCTCATGAAAGATTCTAAGGCCCTTGAACAGGGACAGGTGGAGTAACCACATGGAATATACCTTGGTCTCTGAAGGACTGCATGGGATAGAAATCGCACAGGGACCCATCTTAGACTGTGACATGAAAAAGAAATAAGCATTATGATGGTAAATTGTTCAGAGTTTGGGTTTCCTACAGCAACTAGCATTACTGCTAGTAATATGAATAATCTAAATTTTAGCTATAGTAAATTATTTTTATACTCTGTCCATGCAATTCCTAATTACACAATGCCTTTCCCTGCAATACCCATCTCTACCAACTGCATTTCTTTTCTTTCCTTAAGACCCAATTAAAATTCTTCTGTCTCCTTTATACTCACAATAAGAATGTATTATTCCCACAGAATATATTCGTTGTCTTATATCACTGTTTCCGTCCTAGTACATTTAGTTTTATACGGTACCTAATATATTTCTATATTGCTCATCAGTATAATATCTGGCACATATAGATGTGTAAAGTAAAATAGATATGTCACATGACTCCCATGGCTCATAGCCAGCCATAAACATTATTTTATATCCTGTAACTATGCTAAATAACCATACTTGTATATGTAGCTATAAAATATCTTTATTTTAGTGCATTTTAAACCAAAATAGTTAATGGGAGTAGTTGATCATTTTGAAAATGGAAGGTTTTAGTTGTTTAGAAGAAAAACACTTAAGGAACATATATTACATACTTAGCTGTTGTGACATACTTTTCAGGTGAATCTTCAGTGAGAGGTTAAGAAGTCCTCACATTTCAGAAATCATTAACATTTGAAGTTACAGAATCCTGAGGTCAGCAGTAAGTAGACCAAATGGTACCCATGAGGAAGTCAGCACATGTCCCCAAAAGTAAATTTCTCATCCCCTTATCACAAGAAGCAGCCTATTAAGTAGTTATGGTAGTAAATTTTAAATTCCCCTGAAGAAAAGGTTGACAAAATTGAATTATGAAGAAGAGCAAAGATTAAATTACCAGACGAAGAGCAAAGTCTTGGGAGTAACTTCTCAGCAGTCTTCAGACCCAGAAAGTTTTATTAAGTAGATAGTAGGAAGGGTACAATAAGACAACATTGCTGAATTTGCAAATGTTTGGGATATCTATAAGTAATGTCCAACTGGTGTAAACATTGCATAGGAGGATGAAGGGAATTTGTAAAAATTTGGCATTAGGGAGGGTTAAGACCAGCGTATCCACCATCCTAGAACCATATGGCTATCAAGTCTACTTCTCTTATTTCTGAGATGAGCAAACTGAATCGTAGATAGGTTAGTTAGAGTCAGAACATCCCTTCAGATTTGATTCAGAACAGATTCAGAATATGAAAATATTTGTACATCCTGCACAAACATAAACTGTTATTATTGCAATTCCTCTCACTTAAAAAAAAAAAATTTAGCATAGGATGATGACTTTTAGTGTGTCTCTCCATGGCTAAAGGACTCTTTTGCTCAGGGTCTTAAAATAAATAATGTAGACCCAAAGAAGAAAGGCAACCCTTATACCCAGGGCCTCATGTCACTCATACATTGTATGTCATTCTGGTCATACTGATAAAACAAGACTGTATATTAAAATTATCAAAATGTTGCTATCTTCATGCAACTCACAAGTAGACTACTCATTTAGCAATAATTAATGTGATAACTTTTCCTAATTGGAAATTTGGTAGTTCTTGGGAAACATCATTAATGCCATAGAAAAACTAAAATAATTAGATACACATTTTTCTCTAATGCAATAAGGGGAAGAGGGCAATTGTGATCTGGTTGATATGGTAATATTCAGTTTACCAATTATTTTATATTTAATCTCTACAGAAACATCTTTATTTTATGAGTACCAGTGATATATGAATAGACCGAGGCACGCCAAGCTGAAGTCTCATGAAGCCATGTAGCTTCAATCTCCTCATCCAAGAATGAATGATTCCAATTCATTACATTTATTCATTCACACAACAAAACTAGGATGTCTAATGGTGATAATTGCTGTAAAAAAATAAAAATAAAAAAAATAAAAAAATAAATAGGGGAGGAGAGAGGATGTCAAGGTATAGGAAGTACAGCTTTTCATAGGGTAGAAAAGGGAAAGCATCATTTAGAAATGACATCTGACCAATCACCCAATCTGGGGGAGAATAGTTTCAGAAAAGGGGACAGCATTGAAAATGCCCTGAATTGAGGAGCAGCAGAGTGGTCTGGGGAGAAATTAGCAGGGAATAAAGACAGAGAGCTAATGTAGAGCCAGATTACATAAAGCTTTGTGAACTACTGCAAAGATTTTACCCTGACTTGACCATTACACACTCTATGCATGGAACAAAATATCACAGGTACCCCCATGAATGTGTGCAAATATTATGTACTAATAATGATTTTAGTTTTTCTTAAATTGAGTGGAGAAGATATTAGAGGGCTTTAGTAAAGCAAACTGTATGAAACGACTTACATATTAAGAGAATAACTCTGGCTGCTGAGTTGAGCGTAGACTACAGGAGAGTGGACACAGAAGGGGAAATGGAGAAGCTGAAAGGCCAGTAGAAAGGCTGCTAAAAAATCTCAAAGAGGCCAGGCTCGGTGGCTCATACCTGTAATCCCAGTACTTTGAGAGGCCAAGGTGGGCAGATCACCTAAGGTCGGGAGTTTAAGACCAGCCTGACCAACATGGAGAAACCCCGTCTCTACTAAAAATACAAAATTAGCCGGGCGTGGTGGCGCGCGCATGTAATTCCAGCTACTCAGGAGGCTGAGGCAGGAGAATCACTTGAACCCGGCAGGCAATAGTTGCAGTGAGCCAAGATCGCGCCATTGCAGTCCTGCCTGGGCAACGGGAGCAAAACTCCGTCTTAAAAAAAAAAAAAAAAAATCTAAATGAAAGATGATGTTGGATTGAAACAGAGTGGTAACAGGGACATGCTGAGAAGGCATAGATTTTGAAAATAAAAAAGCAATGGGCTTTGCTAAGGAATGAATGTGAGGTGTGGGAAAGAGGAAACAAGAATGATTCCAAGGCCGTTTGGCCTAAACAGCTAGAAACTCAAGAGTAGTTGTCTACTGAGATGAGGAACACTGTGAGAGGAACAGGTGTAAGGAGGTAAAACCAAAAATTTGAGTTTGGGATATGATACATTTGAAATGCTAATTAGATTTCACAGAAATGTATCAAGTGGACAGTTAGGCATGTGATTCTGAAATGCAGGGGAGAGGTTCAGGGTGGAAAAATAAATGTGGAAGATTTTATAGCATAGAATACTTAAATCCATGAAAATGGATGAGTATGCCAAAGGAACGAACGTGTAGATAGAGATGAGGTTCACGGTCTGAGAACTGAGGGTCATGAAACTTTGGATGCTGCGGAAATGGAAAAGAATGAGCAAATGGACTGGAAAGGAGAATCCAGTTACGGAAAAAATACAGGAATGAGTAATGTCCTGGAAGACAGTATTGTTGTTAAAATTTCTAATACTATTTTTTTTACTTAGTTTATATCATCTGTACCTATCAACTTTAAGCCCAAACTCCCAAATCATTCTCCTCATGCTTTTGTGAAGAATTACTATTCTTATTAGGACTTGCAAATGTAGTAATTCAAATAACCTGTCAAGTATTTGGTAACTTCTTTTTCAAATTTAGATCTCAGTAGTAATTTCGTTAATTAAATCAATGAACTTCCCATGTACCTAATGAAGTTATCACTGACTTCTTAAACTTTATTGGGGAGCTATTCCAGACGCAGAAATCCGGGCAAAATCTAAACCCCACATACAAATGGAAAATAGACCCTTAAAAGTTTTTAAAAGGCTACATTCTCATCAGGTCTCCCATTTTTAAGAGCCTAATGAGCTTGGGGTAATTGAAATATTCACGTTAATGGAAGGTGTTGAGCAAATTTCAAGAACTGAAAATAAATTACCAGTCTTTGTCTTCACCCCTCTCAGTCGCAATTAGAACAAGATTGCAAAGTGAAAGGTGGCAAGTAGAGAGATATATTTCTCTTTAACCTCTTCACCCAATCAATCACCTACTTTTACTTAGTTTTCTAGTTCACCCCTCCACCTTTTCTACCTCCTTGGAGCTACCATTCTCACCTAAGCTTCAACAGTCACTTCTCTCCTAACTTGGAAATAACTTCCTAGTTGTTTATTCTGCCTCTGTTTCCTATTCTTGTTCCTCATAAACATAGTCATTAAATAGTAACACTCAAATTCACTAGGATATTGTTCTTATTTATAATTTCATTTTTATGTCTCATTTATTCTCCCTCTTTTTTCCTACTCAGACATGTTGATAACATTCTAAACCTTTCAAAGCGGAAAATTTTGGTTTCATTAATCAACTGAATTTCCCTTAATTTAAATTTCAATAAATAGCTTTTTCATCTTTATTAATTTCTATTATTGACTACTTTGTTTTCTTTTTTGTTGTTTTTCAGTCTCTCAAGTCATATGATTTGTTTTTAAAAGTTTAAACTCTTCTAGTGTGTTATTTTGAGGCTTCAGGTTTACTTCTAGATGCTACTTTAGCTGCATCTCATACAGCTATTGTCTTTTGTTTGTGAATTGTTCAAGATTATAGTGATTTTTTATAACTTTAATTGAGTTAACAGATGTTTTCAAGTTTCCACATGGATACATATATTTTTCACAGTTATGTTCAAGGTCATTTATTGTTAATTTCTATTTTTATTGCATTGCTTTTAGATAATGCAGCCTTTATGATCTCTGCTCTTTGGGGTTTCTTAAAACAGTCCTTTGTGGTTTCATACACCATCCATTTGTGTGGCTGTTCCAGGTATGCTTAAAACAAGTTAGTTTAATGGTTTTAAAAACAAGTTGGATAAATCTGGCTTAATAACAATAAGCCAATTGTCTATTTGAGTATGAAATATTTATTAGGCACCTACACTCTGCCAAGCACTGTTCGAGACAGTGAAATGATTGCAATGAATAGACAGTTCCTGTTGTCATTGAGGCTAGTCAGGAATAAAACAATAAAAAAGAAGGCAAACACATTGTATGTCAACACATAATAAAAAAGTAAATGGAGAGAACCAGGAAGGGCAGCCAGAGGCTGTTGTTTTATAAGATCAGACAGGGCTTCCCTGATTCGATGACATTTGAGGCAGGATGTGAAAGGCAGTGGGGAGAGCCAAGTGGATGTCTAGGAAATGAGTGCTCCACAGAAGGAAGGACAATTGCAAATGCTCCAAGGAAAGAGCACTCTTCCTATAATCCAGGAATAGCCAGGGGGTTGAGGTGACTGGGAAACTTTGAGTGGGGAAAGTATGGTCATTTAGCTGTGGTAGGCAGACCACAGGGTGGCTTGGGAGCCATGGCAGCAGCACCAGCTTTTACTCTGAGTGACAAGGAAAACCGTTGGTGGGCTTTGAACATAAAAGTGCTATGATCTGACAGAGATTTTTATTAGAAGATTCTTTCCATCTTGCTGGGTTGAGAATAGGCTTGGATGATGGCATGGGTAGGAGGGTGTTTGGGAGGGAAAGAGAGGAAGGGAGCAAAGACAATTCAACTAAGAGGCCAATTAGGAAGTGAGGGGGGATTTAAAGGTGGCTTAGACAAGAGTGTGGCATTCAAGGTAGTGAAAAATGCTTGAATTTGAAGGTAGAATCAGGATTTGCAAACAGACTGGTTGTGTGATGGGAGGGAAAGAGAGAACTCTAGGACGATGTCAAAGATTTTGCCCGAATAATGGGAGGATAAAATTTTCCATGATCTGAGCTCAGAAAAATCTGTGTATGAAGCAAGTTTTTAGGGGATAAGTCAGAAGTTTACATGTAGACATTTTAAATTTGAGTAGCCAGTAACGCATATTAGAGGAAGGTCAAATAGCAGTTAGATAAAAGAGTCTGTAGCTCATGGGAGACATCTGGACTCTATAAATATTTGAGATTTCCTGGAGAGTATGAAAAAGCCCCAAGACTATACAAGATCACCTAAGAAGAGAATGCAGAAAAAGAAGAGCTGAAACTGAAAAGTGAAACTGTTAGACACTTCTGCATTTAATTGCTGGGGTAAGGCAGAGAAACCATTCAAAGAGATTGAGATAGAGTGTCCCATGAAGAAGGGGAAGAGTCAGGGTATTCTGATTTCATGGAAGGCAAAGGTTTTGAGGCAGGGAGGAATCAGCCTTAAGAAATGCAGTCTATCAAATAAGATGAGGGCTGGAAGGCTTGCATTGGATTTAGCAGTGTGGAGACCTTGCTATATGGTGACATTGACAAGGGTTAGCCAATGTTCATGATAGTGGTGAAAGCCTGATGGAATGAGTTCAATAGAAACAAAGGTATATCTATTATTCTTTCCAAGGAGTTGCTGTTAATTCCTTGAAATGAGGCTGTGTTGACAATTGAAAGCTTTTTTTTTTCTTCTTAGTACTTCAAGTTCTGGGTTACATGTGCAGAATATGCAGTTTTGTTACATAGGTATACACGTGTCATGGTGGTTTGCTGCACCCATCAACCCATCACCTACATTAAGTATTTCTCCTAATGTTATCCCTCCCCTTTCCCCCCACCGCCCAACAGGCCCCGGTGTGTGATGTTCCCCTCCCTGTGTCCATGTGTTCTCATTGTTCAACTCCCACTTATGAGTGAGAACATGTGGTGTTTGGTTTTCAGATCTTGTGATTGTTTGCTGAGAATGATGGTTTCCAGCTTCATCTATGTCCCTGCAAAGACATGAACTCATCCTTTTTTATGGCTGCATGGTATTCCGTGGTATATATGTGCCACATTTTCTTAATCCAGTCTACCATTGATGGACATTTGGGTTGGTTCCAAGTCTTTGCTATTATGAATAGAGCTGCAATAAACATGCGTGTGCATGTGTCTTTATCATAGAATGATTTATAATTCTTTGGGTATATGCCTAGTAATGGGATTGCTGGGTCAAATGGTTTTTCTAGTTCTAGATCCTTGAGGAATCGCCACACTGTCTTTCACAATGGTTGGACTAATTTACACTCCCACCAACAGTGTAAAGGTATTCCTATTTTTCCACAACCTCTCCTGCATCTGTTGTTTCCTGACTTTTTAATGATCGCCATTCTAACTGGCATGCAATAAAATCCTAGATGAAAACCTGGGCTATAGTACCATTCAGGACATAGGCATGGGCAAAGACTTCATGATGAAAACACCAAAAGCAATGACAACGTAAGCCAAAATAGACAAATGGGATCTAATTAAACTAAAGAGCTTCTGCACAGCAAAAGAAACTATCCTCAGAGTGAACAGGCAACCTACAGAATGGAAGAACATTTTTGCAATCTATCCATCTGACAAAGGGCTAATATCCAGAATCTACAAAGAACTTAAACAAATTTACAAGAAAAAAACAACCCCATCAAAAAATGGGGAAAGGATGTGAACAGACACTTCTCAAAAGAAGACATGTATGCAGCCAACAGACATATGAAAAAATGCTCATCATCATTGGTCATTAGAGAAAGGTTTTTCAAAGATAGAATTGTGGGGCAATATCCCTGAGTAAACTAAAGGATGGACTTCGTCCCCAAGTGAAGAGAGGTATTTAAAGAAGAGAAAACTATTGTATTTCAGAAGAGGCAAAGTACATTACCTTGCTATGACTGGAGAAGAATTGCCTATCTTTTGCAAGAAGTCGGTTTGCATCTTTGCAATCATGTTTGTTTCTTTTTTTTTCCTCCCTATACCCCTATCTCACATGTAGAACAGGAAAGGCCAAAGAGATCAAAATTTAATGTCTCCCTTACTTGTTTGTGATGCCTACTTTGAGACTATGTGCTTACCAGTGAGGTACTATTTTTTTTTAATCTTTTTTAAGTTTAAAGTCCCTCTGACTCTATCAGTTACACTTACTGTAATTAACATAACTTTGAGATATTAATCTTTCCATTTTCAGATCTTCTTGCCTCTGTTTTATGGTTTTGATTTTGTTCAAATATTTGAGAATCTTTGGTTTTCTATTCATTCTTCTATTTGAGAACCTCTGCTTTTATCAAAGCCGTGCTCAGATGAGAACTGCTAAAAAAGATGATGTTTTGATGTTTCTAGATGGATGTGGATCCCTGCCCTGCCTGAATTCATTATTCTGCAGGACCTTTCCTTGCCTCTCCTGCCCCAGTGCCAATTCTTTCTGCATCATACTTGGGCATATTTTGCCATGGCTAATTCCTTTGCTTCGGACAGGGGCTCCTTGTGAAAGCTCTCATGGTGGCTCTGTGATTAGTTGTTCTTTTGTTTCCTCAGTGGTTGCCTTTCCTTCAGTGTTCACTCACTGAGCATGGTTCTTCTCTGTATTCACGAGAACATTTTACTTTGTATACTTTGGGTCATAGTTGCCTTTGATCATTTTGTTCTACCAATTCCACTCTCTTTCAGAAGGTCTCTGGAATTTCTCATTCATTAATATCATATTCCCATTTTCCAATTTTGTTATTCCATTCATTAATAAATTACTTTCTAAATTTGTATGAGATGTGAGGTTGGGAGAATTTGGAAGAGTATTGGCAAATGTCAATTTTGATTATCACCCTTTTAGTTTTGTGTTACAAACTTAAAAATCTTTGATAAGTCTACATATTTTATATTTTAACTTTTTAATGACCAGAAAAAATGCTTATGTAAAAAATAATTTTAAAAAGTGTTTATTATAAAAAGTGGATTTTTCCTTTTAATCTCACTCTAATCCTACTCTGTTCTTGTCTTCTCAAAGAGTAACCCCCCTTTAGGCCGGGCGCAGTGGCTCAAGTCTGTAATCCCAGCACTTTGGGAGGCCGAGGCAGGTGGATCATGAGGTCAGGAGATCAAGACCATCCTGGCTAGTATGGTGGAACTCCGTCTCTACAAAAAATACAAAAAATTAGCCAGGCATGGCGGCGGCACTTGTAGTCCCAGCTAATCGGGAGGCTGAGGCAGGAGAATGGTGTGAACCCGGGAGGCAGAGGTTGCAATGAGCCGAGATTGCGCCACTGCACTCCAGCCTGGGAGACAGAGCGAGGCTGTCTCAAAAAAAGAAAAAAAAAAAAGAGTAACCCCCCCTTTATAATTTTTATTATATATTTGTACAGTTATGTAAATAAATACTTTTTATTTTTACGTGCATAAGATTATATTGCACATATTTCAAAATTATTTCACTGGCAACTTCATGTCTATACATATAAATCTTTGCAGGTATTATTCCATTTGATATAAGGATAATAAGGTTGGAAATCTCTAGCTCATTGTCAATAGATAATAAGTGATGATAAAGAGTAAGAAGAGTAAAAAGATCACCAGTTAAAGGTGACTGAATCACATTTAATATGGTGACCTTAATTAAAGCCTGATTTTGAGAGCTCACATGTGAGCTTGGACAAGTTTTCTCATCTGTAAAATGGTAAAATCGTAATAATAATATTCATTTCATACAGTTGTTGTAATATATGAAATAATACACGTAAAATACCATGATTCTTGGCATATAGTAAATGCTCCAGGAATATCAGTTGTCATTTTTTTAAAGGCAATAAAATAAGCCATTATATGATACTAGGCAAGACATAAACACTTTTCTTAGGCATAATGTCATCTGGAGTAAAAGTAATATCCTAGTGTAACTCTTGAAATTCACTGAAGGTGGAACATCAGTATGAGAGTAGACTGGAGTGTTTCTGCAAAGAAATTCTCACCTCTGAAGATCTTTTGCTTTCCCTACCACATATTATTCTCACTATAATTGTACTTTAAAGATGGATAGGAAATGGGGAGCCATGAGGACCTCTAGTAGTTTGGTTTCTTTGTTTTTTTCCTTAGGAGTCCACAGGCCAAAGAATCGCTACCCAACCAGATAAACAACATAAAAATGGAAGCCATAATGTTACCTCTAACAAAACTGTGGTTCTAATATTGAAAGGCATTAGATCATATCCCTCCCTCACTCACATTTACTTAAATCAGGCATGTCTATACAGGAGGGATGCACAGCCTGTCACTATACAGGCAAGGCTCAGGTAAAGCGGTGCAGTAGAACTATTTTTCACAGTGCTGGCCTCAAGAGGATTGCCAGCATCTGCATTAAATATGAACCCAGAAAGTTCACCACTCAGCAGACTCGGCTGCCTCAAAGCACAAAAGAAGGTGAAAGCAACATGCTTACAACTTCATTCGTTTTACAGAGTTCTCCTAAAGAAGACCAAAACCTTAAAAAATGTACTATACTAATTTTTATTGTTTTTCTGTTGGTCAACTGGAAACAACTCCCTTAATTCATGGATTAAACTTTTGTTTGCAAAAATACAAACCTATGCAACAGTAAAATACTGTGTAGCAGTAAAAAATTCAACTTTTTAAAAAACATTAATTCTAGAATTACACTGCATGATAAATGTAACTTTTAAAAGATTGTATAGTGTACTGTTTTATCAAGTTTAAAACAACTAAAATTAAACAATTTACTTTTTAAAGTATGCTACATTAAGAGACCTCATGCACATACACACACTCCCCAAAAGAATTATCAACATAAGATTCAGAATAATAGTTACCTCTAGTTCAGGGAGGCAGGGAAACAGGATGAAGGACTTTGTGAGTTCATTTAAGTTATTGTCAAGGTACTGGTTTTCATAATAGGTGTGGTTTTCTTGCATTATTAAAAATAAACAGTAAATAACTAAGAGAAAAGTATCATTTGTGTCATGAAACAAGCATCTGAAAAGAACAAGCCAGTTACAGGAGGCAATGTGAGATGAACCCAGAGCAGAAAGCCAGATATTAGCAGGGGATTTATTTCTAGAAAAAACAAAGGCAAAAAGGCACCACTGAAGCCTCATTATGTCACATAGGCAACAGTCTCTACTATAAACAAGTGACTTGACAATTATTTTAAATAATTTTAAAGAAGCAAATTAAAGAAATGTTAATTCGTATTCATAAATAGAATCATCCTCAAACTCAGCATTTCTTTTCTTTTTAAACAGAACATTTACTTATGGCAAAAGCAAATATAGTATTAATTTCTGCATTCCTACATCCATAAAAATCTTATCAGTTGATGACTTATCAATTATATATTTGGCCCTTATCCTTTTTTAATGGTCTTTTTTTTTTTTTTCTCAATGAGTGCCATTTTTATTCAAATAGATTTGGGGCTCTACTAGACAGGCCTTCCATGGAATATCTTTTTATTATTATTATTATTATTATTATTATACTTTAAGTTTTAGGGTACATGTGCACAATGTGCAGGTTTGTTACATATGTATCCATGTGCCGTGTTGGTGTGCTGCACCCATTAACTCGTCATTTAGCATTAGGTATATCTCCTAATGCTGTCCCTCCCCCCTCCCCCAACCCCACAAGGGTCCCTGGAGTGTGATGTTCCCTTTCCTGTGTCCATGAGTTCTCATTGTTCAATTCCTACCTATGAGTGAGAACATGTGGTGTTTGGTTTTTTGTCCTTGCGATAGTTTGCTAAGAATGATGGTTTCCAGTTTCATCCATGTCCCTACAAAGGACATGAACTCATCATTTTTTATGGCTGCCTAGTATTCCATGGTGTATATGTGCCACATTTTCTTAATCCAGTCTATCGTTGTTGGACATTTGGGTTGGTTCCAAGTCTTTGCTATTGTGAATAGTGCCGCAATAAGCATACGTGTGCATATGTCTTTATAGCCGCATGATTTATAGTCCTTTGGGTATATACCCAGTAATGGGATGGCTGGGTCAAATGGTATTTCTAGTTCTAGATCCCTGAGGAATCACCACACTGACTTCCACAATGGTTGAACTAGTTTACAGTCCCACCAACAGTGTAAAAGTGTTCCTATTTCTCCACATCCTCTCCAGCACCTGTTGTTTCCTGACTTTTTAATGATGGCCATTCTAACTGGTGTGAGATGGTATCTCATTGTGGTTTTGATTTGCATTTCTCTGATGGCCAGTGATGATGAGCATTTTTGCATGTGTTTTTTGGCTGCATAAATGTCTTCTTTTGAGAAGTGTCTGTTCATGTCCTTCGCCCACTTTTTGATGGGGTTGTTTGTTTTTTTCTGGTAAATTTGTTTGAGTCCATTGTAGATTCTGGATATTAGCCCTTTGTCAGATGAGTAGGTTGCAAAAATTTTCTCCCATTCTGTAGGTTGCCTGTTCACTCTGATGGTAGTTTCTTTTGCTGTGCAGAAGCTCTTTAGTTTAATTAGATCCCATTTGTCAATTTTGGCTTTTGTTGCCATTGCTATTGGTGTTTTAGACATGGAGTCCTTGCCCATGCCTATGTCCTGAATGGTATTGCCTAGGTTTTCTTCTAGGGTTTTTATGGTTTTAGGTCTAACATTTAAGTCTTTAATCCATCTTGAATTAATTTTTGTATAAGGTGTAAGGAAGGGATCCAGTTTCAGCTTTCTACATATGGCTAGCCAGTTTTCCCAGCACCATTTATTAAATAGGGAATCCTTGTCCCATTGCTTGTTTTTGTCAGGTTTGTCAAAGATCAGATAGTTGTAGATATGCAGCATTATTTCTGAGGGCTCTGTTCTGTTCCATTGATCTATGTCTCTGTTGTGGTACCAGTACCATGCTGTTTTGGTTACCATAGCCTTGTAGTATAGTTTGAAGTCAGGTAGCGTGATGCCTCCAGCTTTGTTCTTTTGGCTTAGGATTGACTTGGCAATGCGGGCTCTTTTTTGGTTCCATATGAACTTTGAAGCAGTTTTTTCCAATTCTGTGAAGAAAGTCATTGGTAGCTTGATGGGGATGGCATTGAATCTATAAATTACCTTGGGCAGTATGGCCATTTTCACAATATTGATTCTTCCCACCCATGAGCATGGAATGTTCTTGCATTTGTTTGTATCCTCTTTTATTTCATTGAGCAGTGGTTTGTAGTTCTCCTTGAAGAGGTCCTTCACATCCCTTGTAAGTTGGATTCCTAGGTATTTTATTCTCTTTCAAGCAATTGTGAATGGGAGTTCACTCATGATTTGGCTCTCTGTTTGTCTGTTATTGGTGTACAAGAATGCTTGTGATTTTCACACATTGATTTTGTATCCTGAGACTTTGCTGAAGTTGCTTATCAGCTTAAGGAGATTTTGGGCTGAGACAATGGGGTTTTCTAGATATACAATCATGTCATCTGCAAACAGGGACAATTTGACTTCCTCTTTTCCTAATTGAATACCCTTATTTCCTTCTCCTGCCTGATTACCCTGGCCAGAACTTCCAACACTATGTTGAATAGGAGTGGTTAGAGAGGGCATCCCTGTCTTGTGCCAGTTTTCAAAGGGAATGCTTCCAGTTTTTGCCCATTCAGTATGATATTGGCTGTGGGTTTGTCATAGATAGCTCTTATTATTTTGAGATACATCCCATCAATACCTAATTTATTGAGAATTTTTAGCATGAAGGGTTGTTAAATTTTGTCAAAGGCCTTTTCTGCATCTATTGAGATAATCATGTGGTTTTTGTCTTTGGCTCTGTTTATATGCTGGATTACATTTATTGATTTGTGTATGTTGAACCAGCCTTGCATCCCAGGGATGAAGCCCACTTGATCATGGTGGATAAGCTTTTTGATGTGCTGCTGGATTCGGTTTGCCAGTATTTTACTGAGGATTTTTGCATCAATGTTCATTGGGGATATTGGTCTGAAATTATCTTTTTCAGTTGTGTCTCTGCCAGGCTTTGGTATCAGGATGATGCTGGCTTCATAAAATGTGTTAGGGAGGATTCCCTCTTTTTCTATCGATTGGAATAGTTTCAGAAGGAATGGTACCAGTTCCTCCTTGTACCTCTGGTAGAATTCGGCTCTGAATCCATCAGGTCCTGGACACTTTTTGGTTGGTAAGCTATTGATTATTGCCACAATTTCAGAGCCTGTTATTGGTCTATTCAGGGATTCAACTTCTTCCTGGTTTAGTCTTTGGAGGGTGTATTTGTCGAGGAATTTATCCATTTCTTCTAGATTTTCTAGTTTATTTGCATAGAGGTATTTATAGTATTCTCTGATCGTAGTTTGTATTTCTGTGGGATCAGTGGTGGTATCCCCTTTATCATTTTTTATTGCGTCTGTTTGATTCTTCTCTCTTTTCTTTATTAGTCTTGCTAGTGGTCTATCAATTTTGTTGATCTTTTCGAAAAACCAGCTCCTGGATTCATTAATTTTTTGAAGGGTTTTTTGTGTCTCTATTTCCTTTAGTTCTGCTCTGATTTTAGTTATTTCTTGCCTTCTGCTAGCTTTTGGATGTGTTTGCTCTTGCTTTTCTAGTTCTTTTAATAGTGATGTTAGGGTGTCAATTTTGGATCTTTCCTGCTTTCTCTTGTGGGCATTTAGTGCTATAAATTTCCCTCTACACACTGCTTTGAATGTGTCCCAGAGATTCTGGTATGTTGTGTCTTTGTTCTCATTGGTTTCAAAGAACATCTTTATTTCTGCCTTCATTTTGTTATGTACCCAGTAGTCATTCAGGAGCAGGTTGTTCAGTTTCCATGTAGTTGAGCGGTTTTGAGTGAGTTTCTTAATCCTGAGTTCTAGTTTGATTGCACCTTGGTCTGAGAGACAGTTTGTTATAATTTCTGTTCTTTTACATTTGCTGAGGAGAGCTTTACTTCCAACTATGTGGTCAATTTTGGAATAGGTGTGGTGTGGTGCTGAAAAAAATGTATATTCTGTTGATTTGGAGTGGAGAGTTCTGTAGATGTCTATTAGGTCCGCTTGTTGCAGAGCTGAATTCAATTCCTGGGTATCCTTGTTAACTTTCTGTCTCATTGATCTGTCTAATGTTGACAATGGGGTGTTAAAATCTCCCATTATTATTGTGTGGGAGTCTAAGTCTCTTTGTAGGTCACTCAGGACTTGCTTTATGAATCTGGGTGCTCCACATTTCTGAAAGAAAACCTGTGTGGCTGTAGGGGCTGTGGATTTTCTTGATTGATCCTTTTAATTGGACAAATAAGGAGGCTATTTATTAGCAAGTGTAGCAAGTACTTCAACGCACACTAAGGCTGTTGGTATCTACAGTCCAAATAGTTGATGAGCAGGGTTCAGGGACAGTTATTTGACAGCTGTGAGTGGAGCATTGGTTTCCACCCATGAAACTCATAGAAAGTGCTGAGGAGTAGCCACATAAATGTGAGGTAAACATGTGATAACCTTGTCTCCAATCTTTACAAAATTAAAGGACTTGGCTTAAGAGTGGTTCAGATGGCTCTGTGCTCCTTGGAATTCCTCAGGACCTGGGTCACTGTCTCTATTTTATTGATGATTAAATTGAGAGCTGGAGTGTTTTGTAAGCTGGGCAAGGCGTGGCAGACACAGAGCTTAAGCAGTAAGCTCAAAGGTAACTCTTTGGGCCAAGTATGGTTTCCCCAGCACCAGAGTCTGTGTTTGGTTTTTGGTTTAGCTCTATTATGCCATCTTAAGAAAAAAATGCCTCATTCAAGTCCCTATAGGACCCTATCTGTCCCGGTCTGTCCTTGTCCATCCCTGAAAATCTCTGCTAGTTTCTGCTAGTCTCTGCTAGTCTCTGCTTTTGTACCTCTTTAGGGCACTGACCTTATATTGCTAGTCTTTGCCTATCCCTGTCTGTCCCTGTGGTATCTGTTAGTTCCCACAAGTTCCTGCAAGTCCCTGTCTTTCCCTGCGTATCTCTATTTGTCTCTTCTTATCTCATCTCTTATATCTTACTTATCTCTATTCATCCCTGCAGGCCTCTTCAGGTCCCTTCAGGTCTCTTCAAGTCTCTGTTTGTCCCTGATAGTCCCTGTTCAGATGCCGCTTGTGGCTGACTGCCATGGTTACTACTTGAGACCAGCATTACAGCAGTTACTACTGTTACTGCTTGAGACCATCATTACAAGACTGAATGAAGGGATGAACGTAGAAATGATAACACAAAACAAAAGAAACTATTTTAAAGAAAAGGCGAGCATGGGAAAGAAGAAGAGAGCTCCCTGCTTCTAGTGAGCAAAGGCAGCCCCAGTGAGCTTCCACAGCCCTTCTTATTTATTGCCTAATGAGTGCAAGGAAGGGGAGGTAATAATTGGTCAGCTGCTTAATTGATCACAGGTTCATATTATTACTAACAGGTTTCAGAGGTACCTAATCACAAGAAACATTTGTGTGGCCTCCAACATCCATCATCATTTATCTAGATCCCAGAAAAATAAACACATCATTTAAAAAGAAATGTGGCAGGGCACAGTGGCTCATGCCTGTAATCTCAGCACTTTGGGAGGCTGAGGCAGGCAGATCACGAGGCCAGGAGATCCAGACCATCCTGGCTAACACGGTGAAACCCCATCTCTACTAAAAATACAAAAAATTAGCCAGGTGTGGTGGCAGGCACCTGTAGTCCCAGCTACTCGGGAGGCTGAGGCAGGAGAATGGTGTGAACCTGGGAGGCGGAGGTTGCCATGAACTGAGATCGCACCACTGCACTCCAGCCTGGCGACAGAGTAAGACTCTGTCTCATTAAAAAAAAAAAAAAAAAAAAGAAATGTATAAGTTTGCAACGCAGCTTATCGTTGGGTTTTTCCCTCTCTCCCTCTGCAACAAGAGTCAAATGAAATCCTAAATACATTTCTGCTTCTTTCAATTCCAAGATTCTCTGACTTTTTACAAATGCCAGCAGTCACACAGCTCTGGGAGAATCTTTTGATATTCACATTTATTATAATATAGAATAAAAATGCATTTTGATTCTGCCTCTTGAACTTAAAAAGCTTGTGTGGTTAAAATTGCAAACCCAGGAAGCAAGGGATCATTATTTTGCATCACAAACTGCAATGATTTTATACAAGGAAATATAAGGAGTGGCTGTTGTGGGGAATACATGGTGGAAGGGGGGTGTCTGGAGAGAATGAAAGAAAGACAGGGTTAAGGTGGTATGTTACATAAGGGCCAAAGGAAGGACTACCGATTTTATTTAGGGTTTTGTTTTTTTTTTTCTATTTAAGTTCCTATGTTTGAATGATTGAGTGACTCCTGGAAACTCCGCTCTCAGGAGCAGAGAAACAGATGGCGAAGATCATCCAAAGTTCACCTAATACATTTCCCTTGTCTTCAAATCCTTCTGAACAATTCCCTTGCATTGCAGAAGGGTTAGATTGGATTAAAAATAAGCTTTTTCTAATTTCGTGAATGTTCTTTAAAAAAAAGGAAAGAAAAGAAAAAGAACATTTGAAACTACACCAAGACCAAGAACTCATTGCAAATACCCATGATTACCAGTTGGGAATCTGTAATTCCAAACATTCAGTTGTGTGGCTATGGCCATTTGCTATAGACCTCAGGGATAGCCTACACATTTTGGCAATGCAAGATCTTGATACTAGGTAGAATCTACCAAGTTGAACTCATAGAAACAAAGAGTAGAACAATGTTGTCAGGGGCTGAGATTGGGTAAAACAGAGAGTTGTTTGTCAAAGGGCACAAAGTTTTAGTTGAAAGATAAAAAGTTGTGGAGATTTGATGTATAGCACGGTGACTACAGTTAATAATACTGAATCGCAAACAAGTATTACTCTTAAGATTTGGAAATCATTTTTAAATAGCAGTCATATAATGTGTCAGGCTTGCTAAAAGAATTGTAAGTATATTAAATTTGTTCACTAAAAGTCAGTGAGACTCACTCATCTGGCTATTTATCATAAACCAGTTGTGCTTTAACCAAATCAGTCAAGACATGGAAGCTTCTCAGAACTCATGTGTCTTCAGTTGCCAAGTCTTTAGGTCCAGACAGGTACAGCGAATGCTTGGTACATAACCTTTTTGACAATCCAACTGTACTTTTTCTCTTTACTATTTTGGAGCCAGTACACCTGGGGTAAGCTGTTCCAAGCAAGGTGCATGGGCGTATCAAACCCTCACCTTTCTCCTCACTTACAGTTTAGGGGGAAGAACGTGTTCAGGCTTCCCATTGCTACATTTCAGAATTTTATTGGTGTGGGAGGCTTCCCAAGTGAGTATTTCAAGTGACAGATGATTTTGTTGTGCGCCTTCTCCACAGCATCAATATCCACTATTCTATGGAGGGTTAACTAGAGTAAGCACCCTGCAGTCACTGGTTATGAATTGTAAATGTGTGACAATTATGGCTCTTAAGGCACAAAACATACTTTTTCTAGTGATTTGTAGGGCCCATTTTTATCGAGAATGAGCTTAACATTGCCAGATTCATTAGCTACTTGAGATACACTGGTCAGATCCTTTGTGTGTTTGCGCATTAGGCTTTCTTAATCAGAGAAATAAGCTTACATAATTTCTTTTAAATTACGTGTAGTAGGGAAGGAGGTAGGCAACACAGGAAGGTTTGTGAGAAAAAAAACTACAAAGTAGAAATGCCAAGAGCGGATTCACATTAAAAAATATTTAATGAGCAATAAAATGCTTCTGTAGTGATTCCAAGGGATACGCAGCGTGGTCCGGGGAAGAAGCAGTGTGTGCCAGTAATTCCTCTTGAGAATGGTACAATTTAGAGAGTCCAATTACTTTCTGCTGCTCAGGTCCCCTTGTCTGATTCTTTTCTCTTTTCTTTTTTTCCTCTTTGGAGTTAGGAACAGTAAACTGATATTGATATATTTTCTAGCAAAGATAATTTTAAGGGCTGAGTGTTACCTCATCATCTGCAGAAAGAATCGAAGGAGAAGCTCTGTGCATGACAAACTGAAAGATATATTTCCTGTGAAAGGAGTATCATATACATAAGAGCAGAAAAAGCAGAAAGTATAAGCACATTCCTTCCGGAAATCCCTCAAGTTTTTTTAAATTTTCATATATCCATCGAATTAATGAAGTATTTGAGTATGTGTCTGTATGTATGTGTGTATTATATTTAATGATGTGATTTTTATAGCAGTTATAAAGTTATATATAGAATTCTATGAATTACATACTATACAAATGAGGTGATATTTATATTAATAAGTTAATGTCGTTGGCATTTACTTAATAAACTTTCATTGTGCCAGGCATGCCCACTGGGTTTGGAGATTCAATGATAAAACCAACCCTTCATCTCCTGGAACCTGCATTCTAATTGGATTGTGAGTTGTTAATTAAAAAATGACCCAAATTCTTGTATAATTAATAATCATTCAATGAAGGGGAGGTACATGGTATTATGAAAGCATGTAACAAGGTGGGTGAACTGGCCTGTTTCCTGGCTCCCATAATAAATCACATCAAATGGGCCCTTCAACTTCTGTTAGGGCATTAGTGGTTCAGCATAATACTTCACAGTGGTCAAGGCATGAGAACAACACGGCTCTCCATTTCATCCATATTCAGATGCTCTTAGGACCATCCCACATAAAAAAGAAAGCTGAGGCACAGAACAAAACTGTATACATTGTCTCTGAGCTCTTGTGGATGATGTCCTTCAGCTCAGTTCCACCATTCCCAACTTCCCTTCTTGTGATGGTTAATTTCATGTGCTAACATGGCTAGGCTTTGTGTCCAGTTGCTTGGTCAAACACTAATCTAGATGTTGCTATGAGGGCATTTCTTAGCGGTGACTGAACAATTACAATCATTTAACCTGAAACAAAGCAGATCACCTCTGTAATCTGGGTGGGCCTCATCCAATCTGTTGAAGGTCTTCAGAGCACAAACTAAGGTTTCCCAGAGAAGGAAGAATTCACTCTCAAAATCATAACATAAGAACTCCTTCCTGAATTCCCATCCTGATGGTCTGTCTGATGAACTTTAGATTCAAGACTGCAACATAAATCCCTATCTGAATCTCCAGGCTGCCATGCTGCCCTACAGATTTTGGACTGCCAGTCTCCATAATCATGTGATCCAATTCCTTAAAATAAATCTTCCTCTCTCTATATATTCCCAATGGGTTCTGTTTCTTTGGAGAACCCTTTCTGATATTCTCATAAACTACAAAATAAATTACCTGCAGTTGGTTTCCATAAAGCGGAGACTGAGATAAAGCTTTATGTGCAAATGATCTATTGAGGAGGTACTTTAAGGAGAAATCGGTCAGGGAGGAGGCGGGGGGATAGAAGAGGGAAGGGAGGAATCCCATTCCAGCAAGGGAGCAATTTCAGATAAAGGCCTATTCTTGAGCTGATTTTATGAGGGGCTCTGGAGAGTAAATTATACCCTAGAGTTGGTGCTACCTTGAGGAAAGGTAGCTGACCTTTTATGTTCTGCAGCAATCAGTCATTGGGTAAGTGTTGGTGGGGCCCTGTATACTCCTAGGTAGTGCTGACTTTCTGTGCTGCTGGTACAAGTTGTTGGAAGCAAAGTACAAAGACGCTGAAGGTTGAGTGTATAAAATACTAAGGTGGATCTTCAGGGATGTGGGTGGAGCATGGACAGTCCCAATCTACAGACAGTTAATAAATTTGGTTGAGTTGGCCTAAGCCATGCTATGTGCCAACTATTTTAACATGCAGTGCTAAATCATACGATGATAGATTAAACATAGAATTTAATATGACTATATATCTCTTACACAGGAAATAAATATTCCTCCTTTTCCTACTTCTGAAGAGCAAGAAAAGAATTGTAGGTCAACTGTCATCACCATAGTCAGACAATAGTTTCACCCTACTATGTTCCCAGCATAGTGCTGGATACTGAGGAACATACACAGAAGTATTAAGACCTTTTCCCTGCTCCCTAGAAGTTCAGAAATTTATGTAGGAAAATCATGTAAGTGTATTTTTAGTATCTGAATGAACTTTCAGCCTCTTCCTTGTTTGTGATATGGGAATAATAGTGATATCTGTCTCATCTGACTGGTATGATAATTAAATAAACGCATTCAAAATGGTTAGCACAGAGACAAGCGCATAAATGAAAATTATTTCTACTTTTTATTCTTTTGCCAGACTATAAGCTGCATGAAAGCAGAGATCTTGCTTTCCAGGCTACTTTCCCCCAGCCGCCGCCAGAGTCTAGCACAGTCCCTAACTTGTACCAGGCATTTCATACGTATTTCAATGAATGGGAGATGTGAACTAATGAATTTTCATCTCTTTTGTGTCTCTTCTAACGTCGTAACTTTTATTTTTAAACATAGGATTCTCAAGGGCAAAGAATTAATGCTAGTTATAAGTTATGTACAGTTGGCACTTAATGTTAAGTAATAATATTTGAGTCAATTTGATATATTTTTTGTTCTTCAGGGAGGTACCCATTGTTTATTAGCCTTTAGGGAGATGTTTTAATTGTAAGGGAAAATAGAAGACATATGGAGTGCAGGTATTCGCTGAGCTGTTCGGTGAAATACATTACTGAAATGTTGCCAAACACTGAAGTTCTATTCAGAATTGTTAATCAGTCTGCATATTCTTGTCTCATCTTCAGAGTTACTAACTGCATATCATCATCTATTTCTTATGATTGTTCAAAGTATAGCTAATTAAATTGTCCTTCTCTACCTGAAATGTGCTCCTCTCTTGACAAGCTAAAGCTGTACCCAGGTAAGGGGGCTGCTTATATGTTCATTCATTGATTTTCTTTTCAAATTTGTATGCCCCCGTTGTGCTGGGCACAGTGATATACTTTGAAAATGAAAAGGTGAATAAAAGTGCCTCTCCTCAGGTGATTCAGACGTTGGTAGGGGATCATATTATTTTTCAAATTTTCTATTGTGGCACATAGTAACAATAAATTTGGTGAACAAATCTTAAATGTATAACGTGTAACCACCACCTATATTTTTTAAAAAAAGTATTCCAGAAGGCTCCTACCTGCCCCTTCTCAGTCAATAATTCCTCACCAAGAAAGACCTACCACTCTGACTTCTAGGACCTCGGATTAGATTTACTTGCAAAGAGACATTTAAAGAATCGTTTTGATACTATTTTGAAAGTACGAAACAAAGATGGGTCCAAGGAGATGTTAGATCATAGTGAAGCAAAAGAGATCCCAGGAAGGGGAAGAATGTAAATCTTCATAGAGAAATGACATTTCAATTATGTGTAGAATAATATGCACAATTTAGGCAATGAGAAATGTGGGGGAGAGGGACTTCAATGCACCAAAAGTGGCATGCACTGAGAGCATTTTTTTGTTCAGTAGGTGGCAGGTAGATCACTTTGCTAAACAGTGGGTCAGTGGGAGGGGAGACGTGGGGTATCAGCGAGAAAGATTAATTGGCATCAGATATAAGACTTTTTGTAACGTGTTGGGAGTTTTTCATGTCATAAGCAACAGGAGGCTAGGATTGGTCTAATTTGTGAGTGAAGAGATCTGGAAAGGAATAATGTGAAGAAAACTAACAGAGTGCAGAGGCCACATTTCCCACTGAAGAAGAAAGTGATAACAGAATCATAATGCCAAAATGGTAACTCCGCTGTCTCTTTCTAAGTAGTGGGTTTCCAGGTCTTAAAATTCTAATTGCACAGGGGTACTATAGGAAGCATTAGAGTCTTTGTAACAGAAAATGCTCACATGTTTAAATGAATTGGGAAGTATACAGTTGTCTGACATGGGGAGATCAAAGGATGACGGGCTGGCTTTATGCGCTTTCATGAGCGTGTGCTCACACTCGACACGATAGGGACTAATGGGGTGTCTCTTTTAAATGTCCCTCAGTTTTTTTTGGTTAATTTGGAAAGGAGAAGGTAGAGAAGATACTGGTATAATGATGCAATCCTTTCCATGAGGTGAATAACCTGATATAATGACTATTATGCTTTCTTTCTTCCCTAAATCACCTCAATCTTTTTTTTCCTACGTGATACAATGGTCTTAGGACCAGGACTGCAACTATAAGTGCTGGAAGCAGGGATGATTCCTAAGCAAAAAACCGCAACTATGTTTTCAAGCCTTATGTCAGCATTTCTAAGGCCCTGATGAGAAAGGGTTGTGCCTTCACCCCATCTGCCAAAATTGGGTCTCAGAGTGAATGCAGCTATAATGACTGGTGGTAAAAAAAATAATAATAAATAAAAATAGCCAACTAGTTCCGCTAGTTGCTTACCCTATCTGAATGCTAGTGGACTGAGGAGGAGGTACTTGCTAGACTAGTGAAAATGTGTGGGTATTAATGGAGAAAAGAAGGAATAGTAGCTGAGGGTAAAGAAGTGAATACATTAGTTATGAATTGATGGAAATTCAATCTTCACACCTCAAAAGAGGCTAGAGCAAGAGATTGTATTGTCTCCTAGCTCAATTCTACCAGATGCATAAAAGGGTAAAGCTACACGTTTGCCAAGCCCACGCTGCTTTGGGACCTGAGAGGAAGAAATGGAAGCCTGAAAACCTGAATGACCCCACTCTGGGAGATATTTTCATGCCATATGATGAACTGCACGAATTATTAACGACAGAGTGGGATTCTAATAATGGGGAAGTCTCTTTTGAGTTATATATCCTTTTGATGTAAGAGATTCATGTTTGAAGACCAAGGGCTGACCATGATTTTGTGAAATTTATACTTGGTCTCTGTCCCTGTTTCCTGGCATGCAACTCCTAAAATCCTTAGAATCTCCGAAGTGATGTCTTTTTGCTTGCTACTGAGTTGACTGATGGCTGGCAGCCTGTTGGTAGCTTCAGGATGGGGCTGGTCACCAGAAAGATGAAGACAGAATTAGAGGGTTGGGACTTTCACCCCCACCTCCTCAACCTCTAGGGAGGAGACAGGACCTGAAGGTTGAATTGATCACCAATGGCCAATGGGATTAATCAGTCATGCCTATGTAATGAAGCCTCCATAAAAACCCAAAAGACAGGGTTCAAGGAGCTTCTGGATAGCAAAATACTTGGAGATTCTGGAGGATGTTGCACCTGGAGAGGGCATGGGACCTTCTTACCCCTTTCCATATGCCTTGCCCTATGCATCTCTTCACCTGTATCGTTTGTAATATTCGTTGTAATAAACCAGGAAAGGTATTTCCTTTGATTCTGTGAGCCCTCCTAGCAAATTAATTGAACCCAAGGATGGATTTATAGAAACTCCAATTTGTAGCCAGTAGGTCAGAAGCTCAGGCTTGTGATTGGCATCAGCAGTCAGGAGGCAGTCTTGTGAGACGAAGCCCTCAACCTTTGGGATCTGATGCTGTCTCCAGGTAATCAGTGTCAGAATTGTATTGAATTAGAGGATACCCAGCTGGTGTCCACTGCAAAACTGATTGCTTGCTGGTATGTAGGGAAAAAGAAACACACACATTTGGTCACAAAGATTTTTGTGGGATGAAAGTGGAGGAAAACTTCTTAAATACACAACAGTCAAACACAGTAGGTTTCTATAAATTAAGAGTGCCTTTAATATATACATTGGGATCTTGGGAGAGGGAATATTGTATATTTTCTTTTGTTTTTATATTTGAGTAAATTTTTTTTTCTTTTAGCTTTATAGCATCTTGTGGTGTGGACGGTGCTCTCCAGTACACTTTGTGAAATGTTGTTATACAGTGAAAACATGAAAAACAGCCTATAAGAAAGTTCACCTCCATCATGTAGATTTATAAACTGAGCAGGTTAAGCTAGATCCACATCATTCTGAAATATACGTTATTTCCGTGAAAGTAATCAAATCATCTGTTAACTCAGAGGTTTTAATCCTGGACCCTGGATCCCAAGAATCTTCAAAGGTAGTAAGTGTTGGTCCTCAGCAATAAAAGATAGAGAATCCCTGACCCAATGAAAATATTTAAGAATGTGCAAGTAACATTTTTCTTCAAACTTGAAATCCTGCTCTTGAAAATAAGTTGTTAAAAGAAGACAGGGCTCTGTGAAAGAGAGCCCCTCTTGTATCACAAGAATGGCTCAAGATGCTAACTCAGGAACAAGCCCGAGTGATAGCTCAGTGGCGCTGAGATCGAAAGCAACGTGAGCATTTTGTGCTGTGAGGATGGACTTGCAGAAAGTTTCCTCTGACTGGGCCAGTTCACAGCCACAGCGTTTTAAGATTCAAGGGTAAATGGTGTTTGAGTCTGGCTAGATGTATTGACTAAAACCGGTGATGAACTCTCCACTTTAAAAACAATGAAGTGAATATCTGCAAAGGCCATTCCTCCTGCACACCCCTCAGACATGGTTATAAGTAAAGAGCTTAAGACAGAGCATCGGCCGGGCGCGGTGGCTCACGCTTGTAATCCCAGCACTTTGGGAGGCCGAGGCGGGAGGATCATGAGGTCAGGAGATCGAGACCATGGTGAAACCCCGTCTCTACTAAAAATACAAAAAAAATTAGCCGGGCGTGGTGGCGGGTGCCTGTAGTCCCAGCTACTCGGAGAGGCTGAGGCAGGAGAATGGCGTGAACCCGGGAGGCGGAGCTTGCAGTGAGCCGAGATTGCGCCACTGCACTCCAGCTGGGCGACAGAGCAAGACTCCGTCTCAAAAAAAAAAAAAAAAAAGACAGAGCATCCATGCTGAGCCTGATTTGGTTTCATTTTTCTGTTCTAAATTGAGCATTTTTTTTTCTGGTGTTCAAAGACTACAGATACCCAGGAGAAGAGAGGATATAAGCATAGTACATGCTTCAAATTTTGTAAAATAAGAAGTCTTATTTCTTGTATGATCATTGCCACAGCTGTGTCCCATCTTGCTTCTTCATAATTTTATTTATGATTGGAAATCACAAAAAAAAAAATTTCTCAAAATTTTTGAGACGGAGTTTCACTCTTGTTGCCCAGGCTGGAGTGCAATGGTGTGATCTCGGCTCACCACAACCTCTGCCTCCCAGGTTCAAGCGATTCTCCTGCCTCAGCCTCCCAAGTAGCTGGGATTACAGGCATGTGCCACCACCCTGGCTAATTTTGTATTTTTAGTAGGGACGGGGTTTCTCCATGTTGGCCAAGCTGGTCTTGAACTCCTGACCTCAGGTGATCCGCCCACCTCAGCCTCCCAAAGTGCTGGGATCACAGACGTGAGCCACCGCACCCAGCAGGACGCAGAGTAAATTTTCAATGTTTTCACATTTCAGTATGGCCAGATTTTAGGAATAAAGTTTAGAAAATGATATTTTTGGAAGTTTATCTTGTATTATCTTTATTTTTTTGCCTGAAAATTGATAAAATCAGTTTGCTTTCAGCCACAAACCTCCAAAATCATACTGTTTCTAAGAATCTTATCTTACAGCAAATGAAAATCTTCTGCCACAAATGTTTAATTTATGTCATACTGAAAATTACCTCAAAATTAGGAATACCAAGCAAGCTGCATTTATCTCAGTTTTCTTTTAAATTAAATGAAGTTTTGAAAATCTTCCATGAGCTCAGTATGCCTGTGGCCATTTGTTAATCATCAACTTAATTTGTGATGATTATTTTATGTTCATGTATCATTTTTATGCCTTATAGAAGAGAGAACACACTCATGTCCCTTAATGCACAGGCTCTTTACAGCACACCCATGTGATTAGTACACACCAGAGTACTTCTTTACAGAGAAACCGCAGCTCAGAAAAGATGTCCTGTCCAGTGTCACCCAGTGACCAGAATCCTCACCCAATTTCATGAAGAACTAAATACAGAATCTATTTAGAAAATTAATTAAATCAGTACATTTTAATGCTAGAAAGAAGTCCAAATTTCATCTGGTATTATCAGATGTAAATGAGATGACAAAGGCTCAGAGATGTCCAGTCATTTTCTCAGCGCTGTCCCCTCAACCCCATCCCCATCCCACTGCCTTAACTTCTTAGAAGCAGAATTGATACTCGAGTTTTAGATTTCTGACATGTGGCTTCCATATTCTTTCTCCCTCTTAGGAGGGACTTTACCACCTTCATATCTGCAGCTTTATTTATTTATTTTTCTCATTCACAAGAAATTTTAATATAGAGGTTTAGATTATCTAGGATAATAAAGAATACTACTGACCACTAAATCCAATCCAGTGTATATTCTGGATAGGTGAATAAAACCCTGTGTAGGTATATAACTTTCCAGCATGAACAAGCCATATCCTAAAAGGTATGGCAGATTTCCTGTCATGATCTTAGTTGCTAAATTTACTTTCAAATCTAAACTCAGATGTTTATAATTGGCAATTCATGCAGCTCTCTTGTCCCATTCCAGCTCTACTGAAATGAGCACCAGCAGATACTATTTGCAGTAGATATTCTCAGAACCAGAAGAAAAAGAAATGTTAGTGAATAACAGAATTAAGATTCGTTATTCTAGTATATCCTGACAGTATTGAATATGACTGATTGCACAGTATAGAGAAGTAGTTTTGTTATATTCATCATTGTGGGCTTTGAAGAGCTAGAATAAGAAAATGGATTTCAGCATGAACTCCCGTCCTATGTTATATAAATCTCCAGGTTAAATATGTTGAACGTTTTTGTGAACCGTGAAGTACATGCAAAATAGATGCTTTGAAAATATATAATTTTATGTATACAGTTACACACACATATGCACATACACATTTAGTATGTGTGTGGCATTTAATTCCTATCCGTATACAATAGCATGGTTCAAAGTACCTTTTCTGTTGAAAGCACTGAAGCTTGATTTCCAACACCTTGCTATCTTATCTTCCTTCCCTTCAATCTCTCAGCTAATAGGATTTCTATAAACCAGCACAGCAGTGGCCTTGGTAGCTCAGCAGATTAGCCGGTGAGCTTTCATCCTTGGAACCTAGTTCAAATTCAGTCCTGACCAAGATGTCTAATAATCCTCCACGGGCAGATTGCTCTCAAAAGGGCATGAAGCCTAGTTTATCTCTGAACCTGACGTGGAGCTCTGTTTTTTGAACCCTTCCTAAAACCTGAGGTTTCATTCACGCAACTGAGAAAGAAGATGAAATGTAGGCATTTGCTTTTAGGTTATAGACTAGTTTCTCTTCTGCAAAGAATTCAAGATATCTCCAGGAAAAAAAAAATTCCTTGCTTCTCTCCACAACCATCAGCATTCTAGAAACGGCCAAAATTAACGCATTATTTTTAATCTCTTTACAGCCCCTTTACCACAAGGATCTGTTAGTAGTTTTCACTGCCTCTTCATACCATTTTAACTATACTATTGCACTTGGAAATACTAGAGTGATATTATGTTACTCCTTTAATAAGACCCTACAATGATGATGCTTTGTTGTTTGTTCTGCATTATATCCAAACATACCTGAATAGCAAGTTGCTACATAATAAATTTTTTTCCTTCTCATCATGGTCAACATTTTAGCTGGGGAGAAAAATGTATCCTCCATAAACGCCACGCTTCTCTGGTCTCTGAGCATTTGATACTGATACAGTTCCCATACCATTCCTTCCCAACTGCTTGAAAGCCTTTAGTATTCTTTTTCAGTCGTACCTATTCTTTAAAAATTACTGGCTTCGTCTCCTCTGTAAATGTGTTTCTGCCATATCGGTTCACAAAATCTCAAACTTTTATAAGTTATATCAGAAAGAATACTACATTGGAGTCAGGTAACCAGCCTTCTATTTATTTCTATTTCATCAATTAGCTGTGTGATCTATATCAAAACATTGAGGGTGAAGACGATGATGACAATGATAATGTGATTAAAAAAAAACTGTAGTTATCTGCTAGATCCTAAGTCTTGTGCTGGGTGCTTTATCCAAAATGTATTTCAACATTTCACTGTGAGTATATAACTCTAATATTCAATCCTATAAATAGCTTACATGTAAGACACACCAACTTTTTATAGAAAAGATTGTGAAGAACTTTAAAGCAATTTGCCCAGGTAGTAGTATAATCTGGAATTCAGTTCAATTCAGGCTGATTATTTGTGTAACTTCTAATAATGACTCTGTTGATTCTCTCCTTTTAATGTAGCTGAGCTTCACCTATCGAAGGAGAGGATCTCAGTGTGTACTCATGAAGTTCTTCCAGATGGAGAAGTGCAATAATTTTATACATTCTTATTTCAATTGCGCTGTGCATTTTTCTCTGAGTATTTGTCAAACACTCAAACTATATATATATATATATATAAAGAACATTTATATATGTATATATAATTTTTATTTATACTTTATGTATATAACACTTTTAAAAAACATATATATATAATTTATATTGCACAATCAATATTGGGAATTCAATTCCATCTTTTTTTGTAGACAAAACAAATTTTTAAATTCATATAGTCATTTATTTGCCCTAAAAGTAGAAATAAAGCAGTCCAAATCCTGCTTCACTGAAACACCTCCAAGTGTTCAAATCCTCCCTATCGTGAAGAGTAGGTTACTGCATTGAGAAATTTTCTGTAAACTAGTAGTAAAGAGATACTTGAATAATATTCGAATATTGTTTATGTTCTGCACAATCCCAGTATGAACTTTCAAACATTTTAAAATAGGAAAAGATTAAAAATGACATATAATTTGAAGAAATTATTGTCTATTTTTGCTAATTGTAAGCAGATTTATTTAGAGTGAATAATACCTAGGAAATGGTTATAACATTTTATTCCCCAAAATGATGGAGGAGCTAGGAAGGCTAGAAAATTTTCCATTAGCAGTGAACTGAGTCTGCAAATCTCTTTTCACAAATACTTAAAAAAATAAACAGCTAAGTGTTGAGAAATTTTAATCTTCAAATAAATCTCAACACTTTTATGCAGTCTTCCTACATTAATAGACATTGAGTTGTAATGATCATATCAGTTTCTGTTCACAAATTGTAATAATGAAATATGTCCTTTCATATTTCTTTTCATTTGATCCACTTGGATAATACAGAAGAACTAGTTCAATTTTTAGAAATTGCCCAGTCACTTATTCTTACATTTTTCTGATGCCGAATCAAATGTGAATGGCTGATTGGTCTGCTGAGGTTGTGATTAATGTATCAGACAAGAAAATATTTAATGGTTGATCCAGCTGCTTAGAAATAATATGTTAAGTCTCTACCTTAGCTTCAAAAAAAACTAGGGTAAACTTTTCGCTTAAAAAAGCAGTTATCTATGTATCAGTATTATCATTACTAATTTAATCAAGTTTGGTCAAGCACTATGGCATAATAATTTTAGAATCACTCAGAATTAGGTTTACGTTTTGGCTTTACTATTTTATTTACTGGGCGTTGAACAAATTTCTTCATACATATATATATATGTGTGTGTGTGTGTGTGTGTGTGTGTGTGTGTGTCTCCATTTTCTTATTTTAAAATTTAAACAGTAAACATTACTTTTCCTAATAGAGTTGTTATAAGGATTAAATGAGATCCTTCACGTGAATTTATCAGAGTATCTCGCATATAATACATGTTTAATAAATGTACATATTCAATTAATGTGTGGCAACTTAAGCATAGTTAATGTGGTCTTAATGGCATAGTTAAGGTAAATGTCAATACTTTCAAGTAAGAATAAGAAATAGTTGGGTGAGGAGATAATTATGTAAGATCATTTTAGTTTCACACATTTTTGTTTCTAGGGCTTTAATCTATATTTAAAAATTTAGTCAGGGACTGCATCAATTCTAGGATTCAGGGTATATTTTCTTCTATTTTATTAGAGCCTATTGTATGTAGTTAATGCCTTTATCCATTTATCTTTTATGCTAAAAGGACTATGAGGTTAAATAAAGATGGTTATAGATACAATAACTGTGAACTTACCCATATCTGCAGACCTAGAATCTGAGATTAGGTTTTCTAGTTTCTGTCTAAATAGTTCTATCCAACAGCATGGCTATCAGGCTACAGAAGAGAAACTTTAAACTCCCTAATCTAGCAATGATTGCTCTTAGCATACCTGATTCATTGATTCATTCATTCATTCATTTTAAAGCAGATTTTATTATTTACCATGTGGCTAGAATTCTGCTAAGTGAAAGTTATATCATCATAAGTAAAAAATGTCCCTTACAGGCCAGGCACCATGGCTCATGCCTGTAATCCCAGCACTTTGGGAGGTTGAGGCAGGTGGATAACATGAGATCAGGAGTTCAAGACCAGCCCGGCCAATATGGCGAAACCCCATCTCTACTAAAAATACAAAATTTAGCAGAGCATGGTGGCAGGCACTTGTAATCCCAGCTACTTGGAAGGCTGAGGCAGAAGAATCACTTGAACCTGGGAGGCAGAGGTTGCAGTGAGCCGAGATCTCACACCACTGCACTCCAGCCTGGGAGACAAGAGCGAAACTCCGTCCAAAAAAAAAAAATTCCTTACATCTGCAGATCTGATACTCTAGCACATGGCTGGCAAACAGACCGTGGGCAAAATATGTCTGGCCCATTACCGGAGTTTGTAAATAAAGTTTTACTGGACTACAGATTCACTAATTCATTTACATATTGTCTGTCACAGGTTTTACGCTGGGATGGGAAAATTGAGTAGTTGCAACAGAGGCCTTAGAACCCACAGGACATAAAATATTTACTACCTGTCCTTTTGCCAAAAATGATTGCCAACCCTTAGTCTAGAGGAGAAAGGTATTGCATAAGTAAATCAAATACATAATTAATTTTAACAAAGTTGTGATAGGTGCTATTAAAGCAAATAATAGGGTGAACCTAATTTGAATGGTGTGGTCAGGCTACAGTTACATTTATTTTTATCTACACAATCAGTTGTGGTCTAACCCAGGGGTCCCCAACCCCTGGGCCGCTGACCAGTACTGGTGGTCCATGGCCTGTTATAAATTAGGCCGCACAGCAGGAGGTGAGCAGCAGGCTAGCCAGCGTTACCACCTAAGCTCCACTGCCTGTCAGATCAGTGCATTTGATTCTCACAGAAGCACAATCCCTGTTGTGAACTGCACATACAAGGGATCTAGGTTGCATCCTCCTTATGAGAATCTAATGCCTGATGATCTGTCACTGTCTCCTATCATCCCCAGATGGAACTGTCTAGTTACAGGAAAACAAGCTCAGGGTTCCCACTGATTTCTACATTATGGTGAGTTGTGAAATTATTTCATTATATACTACAATGTAATAATAATAGAAATAAAGTACACAATAAATGTGTGTGTTTCAATCATCCTGAAACCATCCCCTCCCCAGTTCTGTGGAAAAACTGTCTTCAATGAAACCAGTCCCTGATGCCAAAAAGGTTGAGGACCGCTGGTCTAGCCAACCCTCCAAGACACCTGTCCTCCTTGTGGTGTTTCAGTGATACACTTAGGTCTTCAGGCTCCACCATCTCAACAAGCTCATTGTCAAAAATGAAGAAAGTCAGCAGAATCACATGGGTAGTTTTGACTGCCCCAGCTTGAAAGTGACACTTGCCATTTCTTTTTGTCATTGGCCAGAATGAGTCACATAGCCCAGTGTAACACCAAGGAAGCTGGGATGTATCTCCCTTACATCCTAAGATATAACTCCCTTATGCCTAAGATGGAGCAGAAGACCAGCAATTGTTGAGCACAAATAATAATTGTCAAGTCAGGCAAAGCCCTTTTGAGAAAGTTACATGTACTGTAATCTGAAACCTGAAAATAAAGAATGAGTCTGGCAGGTAAAAAGTAGGCAGTACCATCATCAGACACAGGAAGCAGGATGTGAGAAGGGAGAGGAAAACCAGATGTGAGGCTTCGGTGTGTTCCAAGAACTGGAGAAGACCATCGAGTATGGGGAAAGTGGAAAAAGCAATTGGAGAAGAATTCGGGAACAAGGTCCGGAAGGGCCTCGTAAACCATACACAAGTTTCAATATTATTTCATGGGCAGTCAGTGGAAGTTTTAAACACAAGAAGCCATCTCATTTTTGTTACAAAAGAACCACGTTTCCTTGTTCTTCTTCATTTTTTTTTTTTTTTTTCAGACTGAATCTCACTTTGTCGCCCAGGCTGGAGTGCAGTGGCTCAATCTCGGCTCACTGCAACCTCTGTCTCCCGGGTTCGAGTGATTCTCCTGCTTCAGCCTCCTGAGCAGCTGGGATTACGGGCGTGCGCCACCACGCCCGTCTAATTTTTGTATTTTCAGTAGACACAGGGTTTCACCATATTGGTCAGGCTGGTCTCGAACTCCTGACCTTGTGATCCACCTGCCTCAGCCTCCCAAAGTGCTGGGATTAGAGGCGTGAGCCACCACGCCTGGCCAGAACCATGTTACCTTCTAAACAGACAATGGATTGGAGAGTTTGTCTGTGTCAGGCAAATCCAGATGAAATTCTGTTTTATTGTGGTTTTTTGTCCTGGGCATCTCATTTATAGATACTAAAAAATTTAAATACTTTGCCAATGAAGACCATAAAACAAATGTAAGAATTAATTTTTCTCTTACTTAGAGATTAAGGCATACACATACACTGAAAAGTTATTTGCTTGAGAAATGTGACCTAATACCTGCTACAAATCCCCCAAACCTGGCCCTGTTCATACAGATTATGCACCAGCAGGAGATGGAGATTAATGATGAAGAGCCTTATCAGGATCCTCTTTGTTTTCCTTGCTATATAAAATGTAGCTACGAAACCACTCCATACTGAAAGCCTGTGTTTGTTCGCCCATCTTCCTTCCCTTTCTTTTTTCAGGTGCCAAACAGTTTTTATAAGTTAAAGAGATGGATTTTTATGAAACAGAAAATATCTTTTTTTTTTTTTTGCTTGACTCTTAGGTATAAATTTTGTAAATACTAGAAAATAAATCATGAAGCACTGAATAATATACGTGTTGTTATAAATTTAATTTTGATGTTTTCATGACTAGCTAAACAACATAATTCATTCACAGTGTAATCACACCTTTTATAACAATTCTTATATACATACATCAGGTTAATTATAGTCTGTGTATCTGACAAGAATTTTATGACAGTCGAAAACAGTTTTCATTTCTCTTTATAAGTAGGTGATATCTTTTCTTCTTTTGGGCTCGTTTTATCAGTTGTATTCAGCATGAACTGTTGAGAAAGGACTCTCTAAAATCCACAGTTCAAGATTTTGAGGTTGCCAAGTTTCTAAATGCAATTCCATGAGTAGTTCTTTTTCCAATTAAAGTTAACCCTGAGTTTTACACCACTTCTCATCTTCCTCTAAGTACTTTCTAAAAGGAGCCAAGTTAAGAACCAGCTCCTTTTCCAACCATTGCCTCTAAAACAATTGGCCAGGAATGAGACACAGTTTGCATCTTCTCTTGTCAGTGGAGAATCCCATAAGCCCTCGTGACTCTGACACTCACAAAAATTACCTCCTTTGGAGGCATCGTGACTTTCAAAAAATAATGTGCTCACAATTTATAGATACCTTTATGTATCAGAGGGAGGCAATGGGATGCATTCACAGGAACCACCCGTCCCTCCCAAATATCATTTGAGATAGGAAATGGGATGAACACAAATCCATACTTTAAAACTATAAGCTGCGGTTCTACTTGTTCTGTAACAGCATGAAAAATCACATCTTGAATCAAGAAAGAAAACAAAACAAACTACGTGTCTTTCCAGCACTGCGACACCAAAGTTACTTGCTTGCCAGCTACCCCATAATTACTGTTTGTATCGCTGCATGGTTGGGAATCAGCACACTTTTATTTTAATAACACTAAACAATTATATGGTGAATGAAAGCAAATGATACTGGAGAAATTGGTGGGGTTAGAAAGACCTGCAAGAATTATAATAATTTTGACTTCTTAACATGTGCCAGGCACTGTGCTACACACTTTTTATGTATTCTCTCTTTCAATCCTGATGAAAACTAAGTAGAGATATTATTCCTTTTTTTTACAAAACAGTTAACTGAATCTTGAGTTAAGCATTTGCTTAATGTTACTGAATTAAATATACACAGCAGCTCTGAAATATAAATCTAGTCATTTTTCTTAAGACTGAATTTTAAATATTCATTTCGCTTAATTTGTACTCTTCTTTTTATAAACAAGAAAATAAAAGAATGTTTTTCATATTCCAAAAGGCATCAAGTCTGTGAGGAAGTTTGGCACAGAGATCAAATAGATTAAAGATAGTTTAATGATGACAGCATAGACCAGTCCTTCGTGATGTGCCACAAGTCTCTGAGCCACTCAATAGTTTTTTTCAGTGATGTAGGTGTGTGTTTATATGGCTGTTTATTTTTAAGAAATGCATGGATGTGTGTGTGTATGTAGATGATTAGGAGGAGATAACAAACACCAAGAATGACTGATGATAACATTTAAAACAGTAAATATTCTCTAGGAGATTGTATTTTAATTAAAAAGAAGTCTTTAATTTGGATCAAGAAATAATTATAATAATAATTAGTCTGTTCAAAACACAACAAGAAATTCTTTAAGTGTCCTCACATCGTGGTAGGTACTTCGCCTAAATTAAGTAACATAAGCTTTGTGGCTAATCATTATTCACTTTAAAACAAAAGAGATGAAGCTCAAAAAAATTGAATAGCTCATTGGGGTCACAGAGATAATAAGTAGAGAAGAAGGGATTTAAAAATAGATTCTGTTGCCACTGTGTGTGTGTGTGTGTGTGTATGTGTGTGTGTTTGCCTTTGAAACACTGCATTCTACTTGATACCTGGTAAATAACATCATGTGAAAAAAACAGGTTTTAGTTGAAAACTCAGTTAGCAGGAGTTTACAAATCGACACAGCTAAAAAACCAAATGCATCTGTTCTTTGTATTAATTACAGTATGGTTTCAGAGTAAAGAGAGGGCTGGTCTGCCCTCCTATTCCCCGAAATACTCACAATCACACCTGGAAACCTGGCTTATACCTGGGGCCTCAGACATGAAGAACATTGTTAAATGGCAGCAAGCAAAAGACTGAGACCAAGTTGAGAGAGCCCCTCTCATGAGGAACAATGAAAGGATGGAAGCCAAGTTTAAGTTGGATAATTTTTTTAAAAAAAGAAAAAAGAAGTGTAGCAATTGGATTAAAAACTATTTTTATATTTGCAAAGAATTCCTTTATGTAAAAATGTCAAATCTTTCAGTGTGACTCTAAAAGGCAGAAATAAGGCTGCATGATAGATGCTAGTACAAAGCAGTTTTAAACTCAGTGTACAGAAAAATTAACATGTAACTCTAAAGTCTAATATGGGAAACTTAAGGAGTAGGAGCTTTTTCTTTGGGACTAGAACTGCACAGCTTCTGATGTAATTATAACTGCTGTAACCTGTGACCTTCCCATTTGTTTCTGAATAATTCAAATTGCTTTCCAGGTTGGCAACATATTTTACTTTTCAAAATAGTTAATCCAGGATTTTTATTTGTTTGGAAAAGATGGGAAAGTTGGGAATGATGTCACATTGATCTTCCATTTTGAAGGAATGTTCTAAAGCTTCTTCCCGTTTTGAGAGCACTGTCACTCCAGGACTTTTGAAAGGTTAGGAAGCAACATGGCAATGATACTAATTCTAGAAATCTTCTCTTATGACTTCCTCACTATCTTTAACCAACGGACCATACCGTTATGGATTTATAAGTAAATTATGTCATCTCCTCCATGACCTGACCTATGCTTACTTTATCCAGAAAGATACCCACAGCAAATATATCACAGCTTGAAAGTTCTACCATTCCACCCCTATCATCTAAAGAAAAGCTTCTATAATCTCTCAACACTCTGTTTCATGGCCTGTAACCCTTATTCAGCAATTTATGTTTGGGGACCAGCCTAAATCCCTCCCAGCTATGGTCTCATCTTATTGCCTCTGTTCTTTCACATTATAGTTGAATAGAACTCTGTCTGAAATATAATTTTTCCCTATAGTCCAGGTCTCACATTTGCCCATAAAATTGAATAGGGCAGATGACAAGGAATTTTTTTAGGTGGTGTAGAGAAATATATGCATATGTATATATGTCCACGTGTATTCATACCTATAAATACATGCATGTGTGCATGTGTGTGTGTGTGTGTGTATAGTATGGTGTACTAGGACAAAGGCCATACATAGATGAGTAAACCTGTTACCATGTATATATGTGGAACCCAATTGTTTGCATATGTGTGAGATGGGTTTTTTGTGTATGTGCTTTTTCTTTTAAAAATTAATTTCTACAGTAAAAAGTTAAATTCTAGTCAGTCTCTCTCTTCAAAGAGACATTTAAGCATTTTCTACTCTAAAGTTCTGTTATTCCTATGCACTTGGTAACTTGCTAATTGTGGCAATTATTTCCAATCACTTATTACTTTAAAGCTATTTAATTAAAGCCATACAATACAACTTTGTGCTGTTTATTTATATTTTCTCCTCCTCAGTTCTCTGGGCAACAAGTTCTTAGACTGGGAGCCGTGGGGTTCATAGGTTGCCATATGATTAATAATGGAGTGCCTGGAATTTGTCATCTGGCAAATATACGATAATCTCCTACCTATAAAAGATAAATGAAGCACTTCCAAGACTAAATATTTACTTTTTAAAAGAAAAAATAAATATAGTGTATATTCTGGATAAATTTGGATCTAAATGAGTTCAGTGGCTTTTTATTTTATGTTAGGTCAGTTAACTTATTCATTCTCATTCAAACAAATATTAGTGAAAAGGCTTTGCTAATGTGTTAAGCCCTCTTCTAGGTGATGTGGATGTGAACACAGCAGTGAACCAAACAAACAAATATGCCTCCTCTTATAAGGTTTGCCTGCTGGTGGGAAGAGACAGAAAAACTAAAGAGACTAAATAAGTGATGCTTCCTCTTGACCAGAACTACTGCCATCCAATAATTTTCCAAAATGACAAACAATGGAAAAGAGGAGTGGCACCTGATATATATTTCCTTGGCCTTTTAGAAAACATGGAGTTGTTCCTTTGGCCACATACATGCGAATCTACAAGAAGGGTGATATTATAGACATCAGGGGAATGGGGAATGGGTACTGCTCAAAAAGGAATGTCCCACAAACGTTACCATGGCAAAACTGTGTCTGCAGCATTACCCAGCATGTCACTGGCATTGTTGTAAACAAGCAAGTTAAGGGCAAGTTCCTGCCAAGAGAATTAATGTGCATATTGAGCATGTGAGCCACTCTAGGAGCCAAGATAGCTTCCTGAAACCCATGAAGGAAAATGATCAGAAAAGTAAGCCAAAGAGAAAGGTAGCTGGGTTTAATGGAAAGACCAGCCTGCTCCACCCAGAGAAGCACACATTGTGGGAAGCAATGGAAAGGAGCCAGAGATGCTGAAACCTATTCCCTATGAATTCATAGCATAAGAGGTGTTCTTTTTAAAAAAAAAAAAAAACAGTAAAATACATCTGGACCATAAAAAAATAGTAAATAAAGAAGTGAAATATGTAGTAGGATAGTGATGAGCGCCATGGAAAAGGAAGAAAGAAGAGCAAATGCTTGAAAGGATGGAAGGAAGGTTTAATTTTAAGTATGATGTCAAGGAGGCCACATAGAGAAGGCATTTGAGTAAATGCCTGAGGAATTGGAGTGAGCTCTGCCCCTACTTAGAAGAGTGTCCCAAGAAGATGGGCAGCCCCTGACGAGGCCTGGAGTGGAGATTATGTGAGATGGTCACAGAAAGAAGGCTAAGGTGGCCAGCCCATCTCTCCTCAAACCATCCAAGGGCTCACACAGAATAAAAGCTAAAGTATTTGCAATGGCCTAGAATGACCTACAAGATGTGGCTTATATTCAGGATGGTGGATTGAGAGTAGATTCCAATAGAAACCAGGTGAAAATAGGTTTGCACTTAGAGAGATATTGTAATAATCAGGTCAGCTATGGTTGTACATTGGACCATGATGGAAACAGTGGACATTGCAAGATGTATTCAAATTGCACGTACGTTTTGAAGGTAGCAGCAATGGAATTTGGTGATGAAACTTGTGGCACATGAGAAAAGGAGATGTCACATGTGACTTAGGTTTTTGACCTGAATCAATGAACAAATAGATTTGGCACCTACAGTTCAAACAAAAGGATGAAAGCGTGATAAGGAAAATAAAAAAGAACCACTTGCTGATTGACAAAACCAAAGGCGAGTGATCCAGATGGTTACATTAGGCAAGTATAGTACAGAGGTGTCTGTGAAACACCTATACAATGAATCTCTTCATGAAACCTCCTTATATGCCAAGCCAACATCAGTTGTCTTCTCAACAACCTACTTGAAAAGCTTCCCATGTGACATACAGGGATCTAGACTTTGGATTCAGAAAAACCTACATATTATATCAGGTCTCTGCCACTCATTAAGGTAGTTTTTCTCTTCTCTAGAAAGAGATGGGATTGTCTTTGCTTTAAGTTAATTAATTAATAACATATAACTAAGTTGGTTTCTAGCACACAGTAGATGCTTAATAAATGGCAGCTGCTGTCATTGTTGTTATTGTTATAACTATTATAAATCTTGTCCTTTGGCTGAGATTAAAGACTCTACCTAATGCTTATTTTTCAAGCTCTCTTAAAGAATATTAAAATAACACAGTCTGCTGGGTTTTTATAATTAATATGTAGCTGGTGATAAATTCATCAACTTATTTGTTTTCTTAATGAATAGAAAACTAGAAGGAAAAGGTAATCACAACATAATTTTTCTGGCCTTATGGGTGAAATCTTACCCAATTTAGAATAATCTTATAAAATATGGGAGCCTGGATATTGTGCATGAGTCATAAACACTGCATCCTCTTACAGAACTAATATAATTCAGTAGATGCTTCAGATGCCTTAGCAGATGCATCATACCAACCTAATCTAGACAAACTGTGCTATCATTAAGTAATTTTATGGAAGTAATTGCCTGTATTAAAAATCTGTCTTCCTCTCCTGTTGAAGAGGTTGCCTTCTACTAGGCACAGAAATGTTTTCCTTTCAGCCCAGGCACACCAGTTCCAGGACTTAGAAAAATGGCCAAGAGATTTCTCCTGAAGTAAGCCTATAGCACATTAGTATTCATATGTTATTTTCTTGTGCCCTTATATGTGCCCCTGGTTCTAGGAAAAGAGAATGCAATTTATTAACTCTTTTCAATATTCATCTCTTTGACTTTTTAAAATATATATCCCCTACACTGGGCTAGGTGTGGGGATTGCTTTAGGCAATGAATAAATAGTTTCCTGCCTTCAAGGAGAATACTCTCTAGATCAATGCTTTCTAAACTGAAGTCAAGAAAATATCATTTGGGAAGATAAAAATTATGTGCTAAGGAAATAAATTGGATTGTTGAGGCATTAAAAATATGTCCTTGCTGCAAGATTACCCAGAAGGTTAACCAGCTACAGGGCACTCTGACTCTTCAAAAGATCTTTCAGTATAAAGCATTGTTTAAGCTCATCAAGAAACATTTGTTCAATTAAGAGCTCTAGAATATTATTTGGCAATGAGAAATGCTAGTCTGATGTAATGTTAGCATACATCCAGTAAATGACAACTTCAATATCAAGAACATGATCATTTAGTTCATGAAAAAGTTGATGTAATAAAACTTTTAGAAGTACCATGTTGGTACTCAAAGGTCGCTTGAAGCTCATTTAATCACCATGTCTTTCAATCTTTGCTTCTATTCACTACACGCTACTTAGGAACCAATTCAAAGAGCTAAGTCTTCACAGTTGTTCTCCTCTCCTGCAGGTGGTCATTTGATCTGAAGCTATGTTATAATGGGGATTATGGGACTTATTGGAGTATACTGGCATCATATCTAATAATGGGTGCCATGGCATTTATTGGAGTCTCCTGGCATTATATATGATTACGTATAATGAGGTATGAACACAGTACCCTGTATTATTAGGGCAGGGACTATGCCTCTGTTTTTTTTGTATGCAATGTTAGATTAAAAGACCCGAAGAATTGAACATATTAAAGTACATCCCCCATGTTCACTCAACCAACATACGTTTGTTGTGTTCATTCTAAGAGCTGAGGCACTGTTCTAGGCACTGAGAATATAGCAATGAATAAAACAGACACTGCATCTACCATCACAGAGCTTACATGACAGTCGGAGACACAGACAATAAATAGGTGAAAATATATGTATTATAATGGCAAAAAAATGATGATTTTATGTGAAAATAAAATAAGACACAATAAGAAAATAGAGAATGATTAGTGTGGTTTGGTATGACCTCTCTGGAGGTAAGAATATTTCAGCTGGAAGTAACAATAAATATAGAGACCGAGAAACCAGGGAGAGTGCATGCTGTGTTCAAAGAACAGCAAAGAGGCTAGTCTCAAAAAAAGGGATTGAGGGCCAGGCACAGTGGCTCATGCCTGTAATCCCAGCACTTTGGGAGGCCGAGGCAGGCAGATCATGAGGTCAGGAGTTCAAGACCTGCCTGGCCAACATAGTAAAACCCCATCTCTACTAAAAATACAAAAAATTAGCTAGGCGTGGTGGCACACGCCTATAGTTCCAGCTACTGCGGAGTCTGAGGCAGAAGAATCAATTGAACCTGGGAGGCGGAGGCTGTAGTGAGCTGAGATCATCCCACTCTACTCCAGCCTGGGCAACAGAGCCAGACTCCATCTCAAAAAAAAAAAATGATAGGACAATTTGTCAAATCAGATTTGAAAACACTAAAGATTAACACATAACTTAGGTGCATGCTAAATTTAAAATAACCTCCTTAGAGTTTTTTTTTTAATTGTAAAATTCTAGGTAAGTTCATTGAAGTCTACTATTTTGTTCTATTCTACCCTTGCTTTGCTGAGGTCCTAATGTTACCAAAATGCCAGGGGTTTGGTCTTAGTCCTACTATTTGCTGCACAGAAAGCCAATCACTGAGACAATAAGTATTTCCAGGGAAGAAGGCTTTACTTCAGTGCTGCAGCTGAGGAGATGGGAGATTAATCTCAAATTCATCTCCCTGACCTACTAAAATTAAGGGTTTATATAGCAGGGAGAAATGTAACCATGTGTGAGAAAACAGGAATTAGGGAGGGGTAGGTAAGAGAAGTTGGTCAGTAGGAAGCATATGGTCAGTTACACAATCATGATGGGTAAGGGATCGGGCATCTCATTATCCAGATGCAGCGGTCTGGTGAATTTCAGTTCCTTGATACTATTTGGGAGGCATAATGGTTGGTTTCCTGAGAAAGGAACTCAGATAAGACAAATGTGACTTCCTCAAGTTTTAAGACTAGGAAGATTAATTTCTATATTTATTCAAAGGAACCATAAACATCAGTTCTGTGGGACAGTTGGGCTAGTTTTACTAAGTACAGAGTCAGGCTCTCCCCCAAGCACCTGGCAGAAGAAACTTCTCAATATAGTTTGCTTAAATTGTGGCTAACCTTGACCACCACCACCCCCACCCCCCACCGCCCCACCCCCAGCCCGCCCTCTACACACACTTCTCTTAATAAGGAAATGAAGACATTAGTGGTAAGATTATTTAGCTGAGGTTATGTAGCTAGCTGTCACAAATCTAGAAGCAATTTCTAGATCTCCCAGTAAATATCAGTTTTTGTGGTCCATTCAAGAACAATAGGCAATGAATTTAGCAAAGGTGTGTGCCTTTTTTATGTCACCTTATGGCACTTAGTATCGTGTCTTTGCATGCTGTAAGGACCCGGGACATTTTTGGCGAATAAGATTGAGAGAACATAAATCTTAACTGGAATATAAACCTACATACAGAGAGCTAGTCTAAATATCTGTGCTAACAACCATCTTACTTACAATTAAGGGTCTAAGAAAGCATTGAGAAGTAATAGGGGAAAGGAAAAGCTGGAGATGAATGCAAATGCTTGTGTGGCTTTCCTCCAGGGATCTAAATCAAATCCTCATTGTATAATTTGATTTGGTTACTCATTGTTTCTAATTAGAAATAATCACATTTACATGATTTCCCCCTCCTTTTTAGTTTCTCACCAAAATTGCTTTGCTCAATTATGCCACTTTATGGTTTCATATAATTTGTATCTCTTGACTCAACAGTTCCCCACATAATTTGGAATGTGTTTTATTTTTTTAAGAAGTGAAAGTTTGAGAGCTATTCTCAAGCTGATCATGAGACTTAAGTAGCTCCAGTAAGCACAGAAGCATGCTAAAAGCAAACTGAGGAATACTTGAAAGTTCAAAACTAGGATGATGCTTGTTACTAACTATATGTGAAATTAATTAAAGATTTAATTATTTGAGGAAAAATAAATTGGCAGTTTCTACTTTTTGAGTCATTAAAAACATGTCTATTGCTCTAGGGGTTTTGAGTGCATGTGCAAAAAATAGACTATGCCAGCTTTGAAGTTGCAAGTTTTTTTTAATAGAAATTCAACTTAAATATATGCTGCAGTCTTAGCTTTTTATCCCAAATATGCCAACTTATTTTCTTCTCTAAAAACTGTTTATATAAACTTATATTTTCACCAAGATGTTTAAATACTATAAAATGATTTTCCTGTTTTTATAAAATCACGGTATTTAGAGTTGTAAAAGACTTTCAGGCTTGTTTATAAATAATGACACTCAGATTGGCAAGTGTGTTATGACCCATAGTTATATAGCTAGCTAAACACAGGAATAGTAGGGAAACAACAGTTCCATAAGACACTGTTTCTTCTGCTACATGATTTTGAAAACTCTAGGAGAAGGGGGACAGGAAAGGAATGACGACAGTGGACATGTTAAAAGCATTTCCTTTGTTCAGTTCTCTGTATTTGTGTGTCTGTGTGTAATAAAATCTATGTAATTTATCAGACCACTTTTATTTCCTTCTGTCTGAGTTTTCTTTTCAATAGTCCATCTTTAACCAGTAAAACTTTTAACAACATATCATTGCAACAAATAACCTATTGCACATCTGTTGTATATCAATGTATCTTTTAAGTGCTGGGGCAACAGTGGTATATAATGTACAACATTTGTATTTTAATGAAAAAGGTATTACAGAAGTAATTCTATCAACAATAACATTTCATAGATAAGTGATGAAGACATTAAAACAAAGTACTGTAATAGAGAGTGGGTTCAGTTCTTGGTGATTTATAAATTGGTAGTTAGTTTGGTATCTCTGGAGAAATAAATTTTTTGTGGGCACCTGGTTTACAAGATCTGGAATCAACCACAGGAAGATTTTGAGAACCAGTCTTCCAAGAAGGAAGTGTAGCAAGTATGTAATGTGGCATTTGACAAGAATAGGCTTTCCATATTGAGGTCCATGAGGTTCCACATGGTGCCCTACAGCTGTAATAAAGATGGGAAGAGAGCTTCTAAGGCAGAGCAGAAGAAGAGAGTGAGATAATGTAGGGTCTCGTAGGCCATGAAAATGTCTCTGGACTTTACTGTGTGTAATTTTAAAAGCAATTGGTCATAATTTTGTTTGTTTTTTTTTTTTTTTTTTTTTTTTTTTACCTAGACCATAGAATTCAAAGTTAATGCCTACAGTCCAGGGTGATATCAGATCTAGAACCACGAGATGATTCATTCTGGTGGGAGAAAGATATTTTTTCTCATAAAAAGATACTAGAAGAATTCTTACTTAGCTCTCTATGCCTAAAACATAATTAGTGACATTTACTTATTTTCCAATTCACGTTTTAAATAATATTGAAAGTAAGACACAGGAAAACATCCTTGTGCTGTCTAACAAAATACTAAGAGTTTTTTCTGTCTGATATTTTTGCAACATTTTTCTCCAAAATATCATTTTTACATAGAGAAAAAGCATCTGTAGTCAATATAAACCCCTAAAAACAGAGATAGTTTGGATGAACAATTATCCAAATGATGATCTGTATTACTTGGTTTCAGTAATCATCCTCAGAGCAGTTTGGGTTATTTCTAGATCCTTTAAAATAATTTGGTTTCTCTTGAACCATGGGTAAATAGGTTCCATGTATCAAAGGAAAAGATAAGCAACAGAAGTGTAATGTTATCTTACTTTTTGTCTTTCCAAATTTTAAATTAATTTAAATAACCTATAAGTGTAAAATATGATACAACTAATTTTAATTGGAATTTTATATCCCTAGGAATCAAGCATTGCTATTTCCATGCTATTACACATCATCAATCCACTTAAGTGCCTAAGATAGTTTCTTGTGAATTAGAGAGTAAGGATAAAAGCAATACTTACGTGATATCATGCACGTATTTAGTCTGTTCTCACATTGCTATAAATAATTTTCTGAGACTTGGTAATTTATGAAGAAAAGAGGTTTAATTGACTCACAGTTCTGCAAGCTGTAGAGGATGCATGGCTGGGGAGGTCTTAGGAAAGTTACAATCATGGTGGAATATGAAGGGGAATCAGGCACATCTTACATGCCCAGAGAAGGAGGAAGAGAGAGAAGGAAAAGGTGCTACACAGTTTTAAACAACCAGATCTCATGAGAACTCACTTATCAGGAGAACAGCAAGGGGAAGGTCCCACCCATGATCCAATCACCTCCCACCAGGCCCCTTCAACACTGGGGATTACAATTCAACATGAGATTTGGGTGGGGACACATATCTAAACCATATGAATTCATAACAGAGCAAAACAATTGGATTGTGAAGTTTGAAATCAAAAGCCTGTATTTGAGTCTCAGCTCAAAACCCTTCAACCTTGAGCAAGTTCCTCATCCTCTTTGAGACTGTTTTCCCAATTGTAAAATGCAGATAACAGTGCCCATCTCACATGACATGGGTACTATGAGGTTTAAATTATATAATATAAATGAAGTACTTAGTAGACTAGAATATAATGTTTGTATTATACACTGCTGCTGCATAAGGTTAAAATGTCACTATCATTTATTTTAGCATTTGGGATGGAAAACCATATCAAGACATGTGCATCTAGTTTTCCTTTAAACATTTTCTGTTGTCCAGTGATTTTCTTTATCTGCTGCACATGAGCACTCAGATATCTGTGGTTTGACAGTTGAGATGTTTAGAGGATTAGTACATTGAACGGCAGGTTGACTTACATTACAGTTCTCTTCCTGTGTAGCTGGCCTTCACGTTCTTAAAATACAATATTTCACAGACAAGATTGATGATGACAACGAAGAAGAAAACTGTTTTCTTACTGTCAAGCTGAACAAACATAACTTCAAAATGAAGTTTGGACCGGGATTCTAATTCTCTTATCCTTTCAATGTAAAGAGAGATGTTTTCTTCCAGGATGCAAAAAAGTAAAAATACATTAATCTCCCTAAAGAGAAAAAAATGAAGCATTTTAACAGTATTACTCTAGGTGAATTACTAAATCACATTTATCTACATCTGGAATAGCCAAATCTGAATTGACTGATTACTTTTTAAACTAGCATTTGGTTCTGGGTTTAGAACCTTAACTCCAGGTGTTAAAAGCATCTTCTAATTCTTTGATTCAGGAAAGTCGACTCTACAGAAAAATTTAGTATTAGATGAGTGGTGGAATTCAAAACACCTAGCATTGTTCTTCATTTTGTTTGTTCTCATTTAATTCTTGGATAAAAATGACATTCATTTTAGTCAAAAAGAAACAATTATGCAATGGTATCTAATGAAAAAATGAAAACATTTTCCCCCGTTCTTGTTTCCCATCTATCCAATTTCCTTGGCCCATTGGGAGCCACTCTTTATTTATTTTATATCCTTTCTGAGAATATTTGGCTACACAAACAATTATCAATATGGATTCTTCATTTTGTCTTCTTTTCTACTCAAAAGATAGGAAGTCACACACAATAACCTTTACTTTGCCTTTTTTTCTTCTTATATATACTGATAATATAAATATTCCATTGATGGGTATTATTTGTTTTCAGTCTCTTGTTATTAAAATATTACTCAAACAGCCATGTACACGGGCCATTTGACACATGTGTACGTATATCTCCACTTAAAAATGTGTCTGGAATTTACATGTAATTTTAAAAGCTTTGACTTTAATTTTGTTTATCTTTTTGTTTATATAGACTATAGAATTCAAACTTAATACAATTCAGGGTCATGTCTGATTAAGAATATGTTCATAATAGCACTGTTAGGTCAACTGTTACATGTATTTATAGTATCAATAGCCGTTCTCAAATTGCCTTATACAGAGATTGAATTGACTTACACTCCTACTTGCTGTATGTGAAAGTGCCTGTTTCCCCTACAGCCTTCCCAGCATAATTTGATATTGAACATGTATTTTAGCTAGTATGAGAAGCAAAAAATATATAATTTTTATTTGTATTTTCATTTATATTATTTATATTTTTAATATTAAGCTTGATCATCTTTGCATATGTTTGAAACCTTTTTACTTTCCTACAAATTGAGGGTTCACATTATGCATCCATTTCTGTATTGGGTTATTAATGCTTAGCTTATCAATTTTCTAGACATAGAGTTATGTATTATGGGTATTATCTGTCTGTGTTATGGATTGCAATATATTTTCTTCAGATTTTCATGTGTCTTTTGTTTTTTCGAGATGGGGTCTTGCTCTGTCACCAGGCTGGAGTGCAGTAGCAAGATCTCGGATCACTGCAACCTCTGCCTCCCGGGTTCAAGCAATACTCCTGCCTCAGCCTCTTGAGGAGCTAGGACTACAGGCCCCTGTCACCATGCCTGGCTAATTTTTTTTTTTTTTTTTAGTAAAGAAGGGGTTTCACCATGTTGGACAGGCTGGTCTTGAAATCCTGACCTCAGGTGATCTGTGCCCCTTGGCCTCCCAAAATGCTGGGATTACTTTATCTTTAAAATTAGAGTATAGGCCGGGTGTGATGGCTCATGCCTGTAACCCTAGCACTTTGGGAGGCTGAGGTGGGCAGATAGCCTGAGCTCAGGAGTTTGAGACCAGCCTGGTCAACATGGTGAAACCCTGTCTCTACTGAGAATACAAAAATCAGCTGGGTATGGTGGTGCATGCCTGTAATCCCAGCTACTTGTGAGGCCTAAGCAGAAGAAAATCCCCTGAATCCAGGAAACGGAGATTGCAGTGAGCAGAGATCCTGACACTGCACTCCAGCCTGAGTGACAGAGGGAGACTCTATCTCCCCCAAAAAATAAATATATATATATGTGTATGTGTATATATATATGTATATATACATGTATATGTGTATATATATGTGTGTATATATGTATATATGTGTATACATGTATATATGTGTATATATGTATATATGTATATATGTGTATATATGTATACATGTATATACACAGAGAGAGAGAAACAGAAATAAAATTAGTGTATAGTATTTTTACTTCATTGTGATAGCACCACTAATTAATAATCTATCTTTTCCTCACTGAGTTAGTCTTTTTTTACTATGTTAATTTGTTCTTATTTTGGATTTCCTTTTATATTTAATTTATACATGATCCAGTAATATACTGAGTTAATTATTAAGGCCTTATCAAAGAGTGTCTGTTTCCTCTCATTTCACTTTTTAAAGTTTACTGGCTATAGTTATTAATTTATTTGTTTATACTTAAAATCATCTTGTTTTATTTTTTAAATATTTTGATATCTTTATTGAGATCAAGTTAAATTAATAAAGCAACATATGGAGTATTTGCATGTTCATGTGCTGTACTTTGCTAGTGAGAACTCAGTGTGTCTTTATTTGTTCTTTTTTTATAACCTTAAGAAGTGCTTTAAAATGTACTTTAAATATGCTGTGTATCATTATTTCCGATTATTCTTGTGCGTTTCTCTTTGGTTTTTTTCTCTAAATCTTTTATCTTGTGTTTGTTGATATTATTTTTTACCTTCTATGGTGTGGTTAATTTGCCTGAAAATGTTGATTTATTTGTATTATTTTTGATAATGAATATGGCATTCCCTTGTTTATAGCGTATTTTCATTTGTGTCCTGGAATTTTTAGGTATTCTATCATGTTTTCTGTAAATACTGAGAGTTGTAACTACCTCTTTCTTTTTTTTATGCTTCTGTTGCTTAATCTTGTATAATCATCTTGTCTAACATCTCTAGGATATTATAAAGTAACAGTGATACCATGTTTTGAAGTCTTCTCTTGATTGCTTCTAGAGCTTTCTTTTGAAAAATAACAGCTCTAGCTTTGGGCTGAGATAGATGACATTTTTGTATTATGTTAAGTATAGATCAATCTTGTTTTACTGAATATTTTTAGAATTATTTTAAAATATCAATACCTTTCAGTTTAAATGGATATAATAAAATGCCTTTTTCTCCTAAGACATGGTAATATGAATGTGATTAGTATATTTAATCATGTTGAACTTTCTTTGAATTCCCTAAATAAAACTCATTTTTTCATGTTATAGTTCCCTTAATATGTTACTGAATTCCATGTTGCAGAATTTTATTTGTAAACTTTGCATCGCTATGCATAACTGAGATTAGCATCTAATTTTCACTTTTTGTGTGTTTAATACTTTAGAGCATTATATTCATTTAGTACAAAGGGTTTGAATGTTGTCCTTTTCTTAATGCTCTAAAAATGTTTTTAAATCTTTGCAGTTACCTGCTATTTAATTGTTTGGTAGAATTTCCCTTAAAAACTCTTTGGCAAATGCCACTCTTTCAATGGACATTTTTCTGTGTACGTTTTTTTTTCTTTCTCCTCTGAGATCTAGTCTGGTAACTTTAATTTTATAGGAAATAAGGCATATTTTTCCAAAAGCTTCAGAGTATTTACTTGTGATTCTTTTAACAGGCTGTCTCTCTGGTTACTTCTCCCTAAGTTCTTTCGCTTTCTAAATTTTATTCTTTTCTTTTTGTTATTCCTTATAATTACATAAAATTATAACAATAATAATATTATATTACCCCGTATAAGCTTAGCTATTCTATATTTACTCCCAATCAACAGGGTTCTCAAATTTTTTCTTTTTTCTCCTTTTGTAATGTATTAGTTTTTTTTTATTTTGGTTTATATTGTTGTTTTTTAATGAAGTTTGAGCCTGATACATAGTTGATTCATTTGTATCTTTAAAAAAATTTTTTTTTTCTTTTTTTGAGATGGAGTGTCACTCTGTCGCCCAGGCTGGAGTACGGTGGCGCGACCTCAGCTCACTGCAACTTCTACCTCCCAGGTTCAAGTGATTCTCCTGCGTCAGCCTCCCGAGTAGCTGGGATCCAGGCATGAGCCACCACACCCGGCTATTTTTTGTATTTTTTCTTTTTATTTTTTATTTTTTAGACAGAGTTTCACTCTTTTGCCCAGGCTGGAGTGAAGTGGCATGATCTTGGCTCACTACAACCTCCACCTGCCAGGTTCAAGCGATTCTCCTGCCTCAGTTTCCTGAGCAGCTGGGAATACAGGCACATGCCACCACACCTGGCTCTTTTTTTTTTTTTTTTTTTGGATTTTTAGTAGAAACAGCGTTTCAGTCCCACCAACAGTGTAAAAGTGTTCCTATTTCTCCACATCCTCTCCAGCACCTGTTGTTTCCTGATTTTTTAATGATGGCCATTCTAACTGGTGTGAGATGGTATCTCACTGTGGTTTTGATTTGCATTTCTCTGATGGCCAGTGATGATGAGCATTTCTTCATGTGTTTTTTGGCTGCATAAATGTCTTCTTTTGAGAAGTGTCTGTTCATGTCCTTCGCCCACTTTTTGATGGGGTTGTTTGTTCTTTTCTTGTAAATTTGTTTGAGTTCATTGTAGATTCTGGATATTAGCCCTTTGTCAGATGAGTAGGTTGCAAAAATTTTCTCCCATTCTGTAGGTTGCCTGTTCAATCTGATGGTAGCTTCTTTTGCTGTGCAGAAGCTCTTTAGTTTAATTAGATCCCATTTATCAATTTTGGCTTTTGTTGCCATTGCTTTTGGTGTTTTAGACATGAAGTCCTTGCCCACGCCTATGTCCTGAATGGTATTGCCTAGGTTTTCTTGTAGGATTTTAATGGTTTTAGGTCTAACATTTAAGTCTTTAATCCGTCTTGAATTAATTTTTGTATAAGGTGTAAGGAAGGGATCCAGTTTCAGCTTTCTACATATGGCTAGCTAGTTTTCCCAGAACCACTTATTAAATAGGGAATCCTTTCCCCATTTCTTGTTTTTGTCAGGTTTGTCAAAGATCAAATAGTTGTAGCTATGCGGCATCATTTCTGAGGGCTCTGTTCTGTTCCATTGATCTATGTCTCTGTTGTGGTACCAGTACCATGCTGTTTTGGTTACTGTAGCCTTGTAGTATAGTTTGAAGTCAGGTAGCGTGATGCCTCCAGCTTTGTTCTTTTGGCTTAGGATTGACTTGGCGATGTGGGCTCTTTTTTGGTTCCATATGAACTTTAAAGTAGTTTTTTCCAATTCTGTGAAGAAAGTCATTGGTAGCTTGATGGGGATGGCATTGAATCTATAAATTACCTTGGGCAGTATGGCCATTTTCACAATATTGATTCTTCCAACCCATGAGCATGGAATGTTCTTGCATTTGTTTGTGTCCTCTTTTATTTCATTGAGCAGTGGTTTGTAGTTCTCCTTGAAGAGGTCCTTCACATCCCTTGTAAGTTGGATTCCTAGGTATTTTATTATCTTTGAAGCAATTGTGAATGGGAGTTCACTCATGATTTGGTTCTCTGTTTGTCTGTGATTGGTGTGCAAGAATGCTTGTGATTTTGGTACATTGATTTTGTATCCTGAGACTGCTGAAGTTGCTAATCAGCTTAAGGAGATTTTGGGCTGAGACAATGGGGTTTTCTAGATATACAATCATGTCATCTGCAAACAGGGACAATTTGACTTCCTCTTTTCCTAATTGAATGCCCTTTATTTCCTTCTCCTGCCTGATTGCCCTGGCCAGAACTTCCAGCACTATGTTGAATAGGAGTGGTGAGAGAGGGCATCCCTGTCTTGTGCCAGTTTTCAAAGGGAATGCTTCCAGTTTTTGCCCATTCAGTATGATATTAGCTGTGGGTTTGTCATAGATAGCTCTTATTATTTTGAGATACGTCCCACCAGTACCTAATTTATTGAGAGTTTTTAGCATGAAGGGTTGTTGAATTTTGTCAAAGGCCTTTTCTGCATCTATTGAGATAATCATATGGTTTTTGTCTTTGGTTCTGTTTATATGCTGGATTACATGTATTGATTTGCATATGTTGAACCAGCCTTGCATCCCAGGGATGAAGCCCACTTGATCATGGTGGATAAGCTTTTTGATGTGCTGCTGGATTCGGTTTGCCAGTATTTTATTGAGGATTTTTGCATCAATGTTCATCAAGGATATCGGTCTGAAATTCTCTTTTTTGGTTATGTCTCTGCCAGGCTTTGGTATCAGGATGATACTGGCTTCATAAAATGTGTTAGGGAGGATTCCCTCTTTTTCTATCGATTGGAATAGTTTCAGAAGGAATGGTACCAGTTCCTCCTTGTATCTCTGGTAGAATTCGGCTGTGAATCTATCAGGTCCTGGACTCTTTTTGGTTGGTAAGTTATTGATTATTGCCACAATTTCAGAGCCTTTTATTGGTCTATTCAGAGATTCAACTTCTTCCTCGTTTAGTCTTGGGAGGGTGTATTTGTCGAGGAATTTATCCATTTCTTCTAGATTTTCTAGTTTATTTGCATAGAGGTGTTTGTAGTATTCTCTGATGGTAGATTGTATTTCCGTGGGATTGGTGGTGATATCCCCTTTTTCATTTTTTATTGCATCTATTTGATTCTTCTCTCTTTTCTTCTTTATTAGTCTTGCTAGCAGTCTATCAATTTTGTTGATCTTTTCAAAAAGCCAGCTCCTGGATTCATTAATTTTTTGAAGGGTTTTTTGTGTCTCTATTTCCTTTAGTTCTGCTCTGATTTCAGTTATTTCTAGCCTTCTGCTAGCTTTTGAATGTGTTTGCTCTTGCTTTTCTAGTTCTTTTAATTGTGATGTTAGGGTGTCAATTCTAGAAATACCATTTGACCCAGCCATCCCATTACTGGGTATATACCCAAAGGACTATAAATCATGCTGCTATAAAGACACATGCACACATATGTTTATTGCGGCACTATTGACAATAGCAAAGACTTGGAACCAACCCAAATGTCCAACAACGATAGACTGGATTAAGAAAATGTGGCACATATACACCATGGAATACTATGCAGCCATAAAAAATGATGAGTTCATGTCCTTTGTGGGGACATGGATGAAATTGGAAAACATCATTCTCAGTAAACTATCGCAAGGACAAAAAACCAAACACCGCATGTTCTCACTCATAGGTGGGAATTGAACAATGAGAACTCATGGACACAGGAAGGGGAACATCACACTCTGGGGACTGTTGTGGCGTTGGGGGAGGCGGGGGGACAGCATTAGGAGATATACCTAATGCTAAATGACGAGTTAATGGGTGCAGGAAATCAACATGGCACAGGGATACATATGTAACAAACCTGCACATTGTGCACATGTGCCCTAAAACCTGAAGTATAATAATAAAAATAAAAATAATAAAATAAAATAAAAAAAAGAAAGAGCGTTTCACCATGTTGGCCAGAGCTGGTCTCGAACTTTTGACCTCAGGTGATCCACCTGCCTCAGCCTCCCAAAGTGCTAGGATTACAGGCATCAGCCACTGCGCCTGGTCTATTTTTTGTATTTTTAGTAGAGACAGGGTTTCACCATGTTAGCCAGGCTGGTTTTGAAGTCTTGACCTTTAGTGATCTGCCTGCCTCAGCCTCCCAACTAAAATTTTTATAATTATGCAAGGCAATGAATTTTCCTCATAGCACTTTAATACATAAATAATGTTTACATTATCATTGTTCTCTAGCAATTCTGATTTTTCTTATTGATATGCATGTTTTAAAAAGGACCCTTGTTCATTTACAGAGAATGATTTTTTGTTTCTATCTTCGTTATTGAAATTCTGGTTTATTACACTGAAAACAGACAAAATTTTTCTTGCTTTTCCTGTTTCAGCAGTAATTAAAGTTTTCTCTCCAAATATATGGTCATTTCTTTGGTGAATGTTCCATGCTCCATGAGCACTACTGTGGGAATTCATTTGTATCCTGTATTACCACACCCTACTACTAGTGCATTTCTATTTCTTCTTACATTTTCTATAATTATGATGTGTGAGTGTTAAGGTTGATATAAGTTACGCATTTTAGCATTATGAGGCACCCTTGCTTGTTTTACATAATATTACTTTATTTGTAAACATTGTTCTGATATTGAGAGTGCAATCCATGTTTTCTTCTTATTTTGTTTTCCTGTTATAATTCTGCACATCCTTTTAATTTCATACTCCCCGAAGTTCTTTGTTCAGGTGTATCTATTGCACATGGTATAGAGTTAGATTTTGCTTTGTTAATGTGTTATGAAAATCTTTGTTTTATACTTGATAACTTAGACTCTGAAGTTTATAATAGCTATATTCATATTATCCTAAAAACAAATACAAGATTTCTGAATCAAGGTGTATTAGTATTACTTACAGCAAAAAACACACCAGCAGTTCCTGTGGACCCAATCTTTCTTCCTACTCAAATTGTTCATTATCTTTCCCTTAATCATTCTCTGTCGTTGTTGTTGTTGTTAGTAATGGGCGTATAGCTTAAATTCTAATCTGTCATGATCATCCATACATCTGTTTTAAACTTAATTCTGCAGTTAAAATAGTCAATACCACTAACCTTTTTGCTAGGATTTCTCCAATAATCTCTTGTTTGGCTAGAGTTCATCTAATAGTTTCCTTTGTTTTTCTAAATAAGGACTCATAAGAAACATATCCTGAGGTCCTCTATATTTAAAATTACTTTTCTATAGACTATTTACAAGGGGGACACTGTCGTTGAATAAGTAATCTTTAGATGTCCTCTTTTAGTCTTTAAATTCTAATAGGTGCTACCCTATTTCCATCCATTTTATTTATTATTTTCTATGTCCCTGTTTTTGAATGTTGCTATAGAAAATTTGACACCAGTCTAAAGTTTTAATGAAAGATTTTGTCTTTTTGTGGATCTATTTGCTATTTATCATTAAGATCCAGTATCTCAGTAGGGTATCTCCCATGGTGACTACTCTGGGTCAGCTTTTCCTGGTGTTTGGTGTGCCTTTTAACTAGCTAGATTCAGGTATTGATTTATTCAGCAATATGTCTTTGAACTATATCTTAATGATTTTTTTTCTTTCCTGTTCAAATATTTGGTTTACTTTTATTGAGGAGCCAGTTAAGAACATTGTATAACTACTTTGCCTGGTATTTATAATGATCTTTCTTTCACTCTGTTTTTAGTTTTTTGGTTTTTTTAAATGTACTCATTTGATTGCTCTGGTAATTCCCATCCACTGCATCCCTTACTGAATTTTTCGCAGTGTCTGCACTTTGTTAAGTCTCTCTCCATTTCTTCCCTGGGTTCTGCCAGTTTAATTTTTATTCATTTATTTATTTATTTTATATCTGTTTCCTCCTGTATATCTGCTGTGTGGTTTTCCTTCATAGAAACAAGTGCCTCATACCCATTCTCCTAATTCTCAGAGAAATGTTTGGACAGAACTGTCATCTGTTCTGTGGCAGCACTTTTCCTTCCAAAACTCTGGCAACTTTTCTTGCTTTCCCGCCTTTTTTAAAAATATCTTTGTGTGTATTCTCTGTTAGCTCTCTTTTGATTACTTCTTAGGATTTGTTAGATCTCCCTGGCCCAGCTTTTTACAGAAACTATTCCCACCCACTCTGAGTGTGGTGTTTTGTTTGTTTGTTTTGGTTTGGTTTTTGATCAATTCTTTAAGCACCTTTATTAGAGTTGCCTATATGGCTTATATTCCATGGACTGCAATGCCAGTCACTCCAGTTCTCACGGCTTTTGTTTGATGCAAGGTCTTTGGGGATTATACCTTCAGAGCAAGCCGCTTCCATCCAGAAGTTGCTTTTTGGCCTGCAGTTTGGAAATTTACTGATAGAGATTTCGGAATCTCTTCACTTTTCTCTCTATAGTTGCTGCTGTAGTTCACCCTAAATTACGTCTATGCAAATCTTATCTTGTGTAGCCCTTGTATTTTTTATGCTTTTTATCTTCCACAGGCCATAATTATTTTTTAATTAACCTGAACATAGAGTTTAAAAGTAATTTTTTCATTCACATTGTTGTGTTTTACATTTGCTCAATTACACTACTGACTATGAATCCCAAAATCTCAAAGGCAAACACAGTAACATTTACTTATGTTTCAAATAACAGTATCCTGATGTCATTGCTGGTTAGGAGGCCCAACTGGGCCACTGTCCTCCAATTAGTGAAACAGCAGCCAAGGATTTTTCCATATTAGGGCTCTACTCTTTTAAATGCAACGACCAATGTCACTTTGTGGGTTAGTTTCTATTCCTTCCAGCTGAAGAGGGAAAAGAAAAAAAGAAACATTAAAAATATAACTCATAGGAAGGTTATATATAATTCATTTCATTGACTGATATAGAGTCATACAGTGTCACTGTCCTGCAAAGACTGGAATGTAGGCTAGTCATATGCTAGGATGAGGACATGGGTTTGGTGATCAAATAACTTATTCTTCCAAAGTAGGATACCAGGGGAGAAGTTGCTTGAGGTTTCATGCTGCCATCGACATGTTAAAAATTGTTTCTAATGTTTTTTCTTGCTTTGATATTCTAAGATGGAGCCTAAGAAATGGTAGGCATTCAGTAAATATATGGTAGATCGGTGAATAAATGAATGACTAAATAGACAGATGGTTGCTTGTTTTATTGAAGGAGTAATTGATGAAAAAGTATATGGGTAGATCAGAAATGGCATGTAACAAAGATAGGCAAATTTACGGACCTATTTGTCATATAATGTAGCATATTCTTTTCTACTTTAACTTCATCATTGCTCTGATTTTCATATATATATATATATGTATATATGTATATGCATTTGTTTTTTATTCTGATTAAGACAAGTTTCCACATGCAATATGATAAAGTTAATAGGAAACAGCTTCCAAATGCAATGTTTGGTTGGATTTAGGCAAGACTTTTTCAAAGTATAAACATGAAATTGTTTTTTAAATTGGTGATGAAATAATAAAGGGTATGAAAAGTCCAAAGTATTTATTTTGCTTTTGTCTAGTATGTAATAAGGAAACACATAAAAATATGAACTAGAAGCAACTTGCAGAAGGCCTCTAAAAATGTTCCAGTGTTAAACTTTCATCCAGACTTTGAATAGATGTGATTTGAAGCTTATAAATTTTCTGTTTAAGGCTTACAAGTATTGCTCAGTATGACAGGCAGAAGGATGTCCCCCCAAGATGTCACCTCCTAACCCCCAGAACCTGTGAATATGTGACATTACACGGCAAAGGAGGATTAAGGCAGCAGATTAAATTAAGGTTTCTAATCATCTGAATTTTAAAAAGGGAGATTAAACTGGATTATCCAGGTGGACCCCGTATAGTCAGAAGAGTCTTTACATGTGGAGAAGGGAGGAAGGGAAGGAGAGTCGGTGTCAGAGTGATGTGATGTGAAAAAGACTCAACTGGCCATCGCTGGCTTTGAAGATGCAGGAAAGGAGTTCCAAGCCAACATGGGTGGCCCCTAGAAGCTGAAAATAACAAGAAAAGACATTCCTCCTTAGAACCTCCAGAAAGGAATGCAGCCTTACTGACACTTTGATTTTGGCCCAGTAGGACCCTATTGGGATTTCTGACATCCGTAACTGTAGGATAATGAATTTGTGTTGTTTTAAGCTACTGTTTGTGGTAATTTGTTACTGCAGCAATAGGAAACAAAACACTCCGGAAACTCAAATGTTTCTAGGCTATAAGCTTCATACTTTTCCCAACTTATGCACAACAGCATCATTGATCAACATGAGACTGGTAGTCTGAAAGTTTAAAGATATAATTGAGTTATGTGATCAGATTTGTTGTTTTATCGGCTTATTGGCCCTGACCAAATTATATGACTTTGCTGCCATACCTAGCAGCAGGTACTTTATGGGAGCCTTTGAAAAAAATCCATTTATACGAGGTGCCAAGATAAATCTTGGCTCATAACAAATCTGTATTGTCACATTGATGAGGTAAAAGAGAAATTACGTTTTGAGAGTCAGTTGAATGCTAACCTCTTAATAATTTAGCACTTGTGTAAATCTCAAGTATATATATATATATATATTTATTTTCCTCTGATTTTTTAAAAACAACATCTCTTCCCTGAAAGTGTACATTGCATGTTTTATCATGGTAGGAAAGACAAATAACCTAGTAAAAAATAGAATAGGCAGGGGAACAAACATTCTTGTGAGCTTTTTTAATAGAAATACACAAAGAAAATACTCAGAATAAAAATATCTCTACTGGGCAAACATAAAAAGGACCATAACTTTTATGGGTCTTTCCAAAGAAGTGAACTCTGGCTTAATAACTTAATCATGATCTAGATTTTCATATTTGAGTTAAGAAGTAGAAGGGTTGCTGGTTGGAAACATGAAATGAGTTGAAACATCACAATGGTATGAAGTATCTTTCTGAAAATTTTACTGATTAAATTGTTACAGGAAAGTTGCAAAGCTACGTATGCCCCATGGGAAGATGTATTGCTTTTCTGAAGTATTCCAACAAGAAACCAAGCTACGAGCACGTATAAAACGACATTATGTGTAAGGCCCAAAGTTGGATTAGCCTAGTTGTTTTGAAGAGGCATCAAATAATTGATCAGGAAGTAAAACTGTGATTATAGAATAAAATCACAGTTGAATTGTAGCAAATAATTGCAAAAATAATTAAAGTCACAAATCCTCCCAGTAACAATGTGAAACAATTCTCTTTAGTGCCCCACAGGGATGGAACTTGCTAGCTTTGATTGGGATTAAACCTGGAGGTGTAAAAGAAAAGAAAAAGTGTAGTCTGGAAAAAAATCGTATTGAGAACATATCATCCAAAGGAAAAAAAGTTCCTGAGAATTTGGAAGTTATGTAATTTCCATTTCAAAGGATGCAATTTGTTATAGTTCCTTTAATGATTTTAAAAGGAGACAACGTCAGCATGGACTTTCATATATAGACAGATTCCCAGGTCTCAGTTTATTTCGTTTTCTGCTATGGTCAAATAGAGCGAACTTGTTTCATATCTCTAATTAGAAGACTAGGAACTTAATTAAGGAAAATTTACTTCCAGAAGAATCAAGGAGACGATTCTTATAAGCAAATTTTGATTCTGGAGGTGTAAAATAACTGTCCTTTTGCTTTTAGTATTTATATACCACACATACAATCTAATGTAGTATCTACTACTGGATGAAACCCTCGAAGTAGAATGAGTAATTTCTGAAAATATGCCTTCCATCTTAAAAAAAATCAAGTAATAAAAATGCAACCTGAAATGCACAACGCATTGCTTATATTCCAGTTGGCCTTTGTGTTATCCACTCAGTCTTTCTTTTGATGTATATGTTATGATCCGAGTAAATATCTACCTGATCTGTGATCTCTCAGGTTTCTTTGAAATTTAATAAATAGGATTGCTCAAGCAAGAGAGATACCATGAAAAAGCCTTAAAAGAAAAAATAATGATATGAAATCTGCTCCTGAATTTAAAGCACCTAGTTACAAACAACAAACTCAGTTTTTAAAAGTTCCAATATTTTAAATCCAATTATTTTGTTATTTCTAAATTGTTTACTGAGCCTCTACCACCATATTGTTTGCACTGTGGGCACATTTTATATTGAAGAAATTGATAATTATATAGTCAACAAAATCCTCCACAGAGTAACACATTGAAATAATAAAACAAGGTTGTATATAGTTACAAAAATAAATATAAAAATTACTCAACTTGATGTTCAGCTTCAAATTAAAACATCTTCTCTAATTGGGTAGACTGTACTAATAAATCTAAATAGAATCATTAAAAATTGTAGCTAGATATAATCTCTATATTTAATGAATATTCAGCATTTTCTATGTCTAGACACTGTCATGAGATTAGGCTAAAATGATGAACAAGTGAAAAAGTATATAGTTTTCACTCTCTCAAAGTTGTACAGTAGTGGGGATTTATATAAGAAATCAGGTAATGACAATACAATGTGATAAATATATGAAGTAGTTCAGTGGCCACAGGATGTCGGTAACAAATGAGGATGTCGGTAACTCCTGATTAACAAATAATCAGGAATGAAGGATGAGTAGAAACTCAATAAATAGAGACAAGTAGCTAAAAATCTTCTAGCAGAGGAAATAGTGAACAACCAAAGTTCAAAGATGGAGAAATAGAAAATGGGAGAGGAGAGGGAGAGGAGAAGGAGAGGACAAGAAAGAGAGGGGAGAGAATGAATGTCAATGGCCGGTTGGATAAATGAAAGAAATGTATTATGTTGGAGTCTAAGAAGGTTTGGAAAAGAAATGATGCTGAAAGATAAAGCAAGAATTATGTCATGAGTAACACACACAGAGAAACTCACACAGTACTTTGTTTATTCATTCTATCCAGGACAAAAGCATTTCCAAATGGCTGACAACCAGCCTGAAATTCACATTTACAGGAAACGACTAATCATTCCACTACTTTTTTTTTTTTTTTTTTCTTAAAACAGAGTTAGTCGATCCTTAGAAAAATACTGTAGGAATGACGAAAGAGTGATGTAACAAAAGCAGTGGGCTTTGCCTTCTGGTAACATCTACTCAAAAATAAGAGCTCTTTATGATGCTGCACCAGAGATTCGGTCTCCAGGATGGCCACATCACACTTTCCTGAGATCTTCCTCTTTTTACTCATTTCTGCAACAAATATTATGCACTTGCCTCTATGAGCAACTCTTAGTTCACATGCTATTTATAGATAGGTTTTGTTTGAACCATACAGTAATTGTTTTTTGTTTTTGTTTTTGCAGCCAGCAATTCAAAGTTGTAAAATTGTCAATTAAAAATTGAGATTCTCAGTTTCTTCTAAGAAACGTGAAGCTTCATGGCAGAAACTGACTGGAGTGGAGCAATGGTACTCTCCCCAAGTAGGGCACATGCTGCTTTGCTGCAGTGGTCAACACTCTTTCCTATACCTAACCTCTGCAGATACTGGACATTCTGACCCAGGGTGTAACTTTGGCCATTTATCTTCCTACTGGTTTACTTTAGGTCTTAGCCTCATCTTCAGGGTTGCTAGATTGTTATCTTCTTTCTCTCTACCTGGGACCACATTTCAATCTTTGGCTACATTTCTACCACTCTTTTATAGATTTGAATCCAAAGTCTTCTTCTGATAATATTGCCCCAGTAGAAAGGCCTTCTTGCAGTCTATTACTATCTGTAGAAAGTCAAATAATAGCACTCTTCTGCCACAAAATTTCTAAGAGCTGTCCCTTTCACTGAGAGTGAGAGCCACATCCCTGCTACTGACCTATAAGGTACTAACCTTTCCAAATGTGTCACCAATGACACCCCCCTCACCCTGCTCCAGCTCCAGCTGGCTGCTCCTCAACTGTGCCAGAGATGATCCCAACTCAGAGCCTTTTCTCAAGATGGGACACTGCTTCCCATTCAGCTTTGTTCACATCCACATTTTTCAAGGAGGCCTGCCCTGACGACCCTATCTAAAAGAACAGCTTGCCCTCTCTCACCTGGCCCTCCTTTCTCTTGATTCTGACCCACTTTTATGATTGTTGTCATTATTATAGCACACATTGCTTTCAAACCATATGCTTTGTAGATTTGTTCTGTTTAGTGTCTGTCTTCACTAGGATATATGCTCCTTGAGAGCAAGAATCAGTGTGTTTTGTTCATTGATCTTCCTCTGAGAACCTAGAGCGGTACCTAAATATTAGTTGAATAAAAAGAAATGAATGGGTAACATATGATAGAAATAAAACTGTAAGAACTTTATCAAATTCCATCCCACTGTCTATTCACAGTATCTCCCACATTTGCTTTCATGAGGGAGTTTTGTTGGGGAAGAACAATGTCTTTATCATCACCACAAAATAAAATTTTAAAAAATTCATGCTAGTGTATACATTCTTTGTAAGTCTCAAGTTTCTAATCTGGCTAAAAAATTACAAAGTATATTAATACCTTTAAGACTTCTTGTGGAGATATGAAGGAGTGATTAATTATAGACTTTCCTCAATTAGGTTGGAAAGTAATTGCTGTTTGTGCCAACCTGATAATAATAGTTTCACCAGCCTAAAAACAATAGTTTCTACTAACAAAAATAAAAGTAAGAAAAGTTTACATTTATTGAACATATGCTATGCATCAGGCACTGTGTTAATCACTTCATAAATATTGCCTCATTTAATCTCACTGAACTCTTATAACAACCTTAAGATACACAACAAATTATTATGCCTATATTTCAGATGAAGAAGCCAAGGTTTGAAGCAGCCATTGACAGAGCCACTGCTTGAACTGTTTTTTTTAATCTAAATTATTTAAAACACTGGTCTTCTGTATTGTATTATCAGACAATGTTGTCATTGTGTCTTACAGACTCAAGCACACATGTGTCTTTTTGTCTTTTCCTAAACTCTTGCTTTCCAGTGGCTAATGCAGACCTCCCCAACCAACGCAGCAATAGATGGTTATGGAGCAGCTCTCTATTGAGGAAGGGCTGAGAGGTGTGGGTTTGGCACAGAGATAACCAAAGAGTGAAGTGCCTACTAGACCAGGAAGACTACATCAGAAAACATCCAGTGGTTTAACACATGTCAAAATTATAATACCCAGGTTGAAACAAAAGGAGGAAGCCCCCAAATCCTAGGAATAAAAGAAAGACCGTTCTTTGAAATAAAACTTTTTTTTCCCCCTTCAGCAAAAACACCTCTTCTGAGCTGACCCCATGGAATGCTAGTTCACTTTACATAAAATATTCTTATTCTGTACTTACATATTTTAGTGGGAAAAAAGCAAATGGGAGATTATCGTCTGTCCAGATTTTGGGCTTGGCATTATTTCTTACAACTCGCAATGAGCTGGAATTGCTGTTCCCTCTACTCAGTTGCATAGTTATGTGCTAAAACAAAAAGACAAAAAGCAAAAGATGCTATTTGGGCAGTAGTAGTCCTCCAAACCCAGCATTTTTTTTAAAGCCTGTATTTTCCAAATGATATTCCAACAATCATAGTAATTCAGCATGTTGTGTTCTTGATTCTGGTGGGCAGACGGTGATTACGTAAGAAAACAAGGTATATTGTGCTCTTTGATATTGCACTTCAGCACAGGAACACCACCAGCTGACAGTAATCAGGCAAGGAAGACCAATTAGGCAGAAATTGCCCAAAATGTGCCTGAGCTTAACGAAAGTAGAAAGGTGAAGATCACTTGTGGTTTGGTCAGCACACCAGGAGTCTGGAATACAAAATGTACAACTTAGAACTGCATTTGAAATGATCACTTTGAAATTTAAGGAGAGATGCTTGTTATGTGGGAGTCTGGGAGACAGGTCCAGCTATCAGGGACTCTCACAGCATGTATGGTTTGCCACATCTGAGTCATTGGACCTAGTGGTATGTAATGAAGAAACAGGCTATGTTCTCTGAGGTTATTGCTACTTTCTTAGGAAAATGTATTAAACAGGTTGAGGGGAAGGTTATTGCTCTAATAAAGTCAGATGATTCAGAAATCAAGTCCAGGGAATGGGGGCATTGTTTGTTTCAGAAAGTGACTCAATAAGGAAAAAGTTACCTTAAAAAAATTGAACAATATCAGAAAGTATAGATTGGAAAGATATGTGACGACAATAATACCTCTCTCTTTAAAGCCCTTTGCTACCTAAACAGAACTTAGAGATAAATCACCTCAGTTGCCTAATGAGATGATATAATGGGTTGGAAGAGTTTGGAATCAAAGGCAAATGCATTTATTAGACTTAACTAGCTGGGAGACATATTATTAAAAATCTCTGACTCTGTTTTCCTATCTTAACAATGGGAATAATACACCAAACTCATAGCTCCTTGAAGTAAGAAATTAACAAGATGATATTTAAAACAGGTAAGGCTGAGCCTGATACATAGAATGTGTTCAAAAAATGTTGGCTGTTTTTTTTTTTTTTTTTTTTTTTTTGCTTTCATGGCTCGTAAAACAATAAATGGTCTGGATTCAGGACATAGGCATGGGCAAGGACTTGATGACAAAAAAAACCAAAAGCAATAGCAACTAAAGCCAAAATTGACAAATGGGATCTAATTAAACTAAAGAGCTTCTGCACAGCAAAATAAACTACCATCAGAGTGAACAGGCAACCTATAGGATGGGAGAAAATTTTTGCAATCTACCCACTGACAAAGGTCTAATATCCAGAATCTACCAAGAACTTAAATTTACAAGAAAAAAAAAACAACCCCAATAAAAAGTGGACAAAGGATATGAACAGACACTTCTCCAAAGAAGACATTTATGCAGCCAACAGACACATGAAAAAATGCTCACCATCACTGGTCATCAGAGAAATGCAAATCAAAACAACAGTGAGATACCATCTCATGCCAATTAGAATGGTGATCATTAAACAGTCAGGAAACAGCAGATGCTGGCAAGAATGTGGAGAAATAGGAATGCTTTTACACTGTTGGTGGGAGTATAAATTAGTTCAACTGTTGTAGAAGACAGTGTGATTCCTCAAGGATCTAGAACTAGAAATACCATTTGACCCAGAGATTCCATTACTGGGTATATACCCAAAGGATTATAAATCATGCTACTATAAAGACACATGCACACGTATGTTTATTGAGGCACTATTCACAATAGCAAAGACTTGGAAGCAACCCAAATGTCCATCAACGATAACTGGATAAAGAAAATGTGGGACATATACACTATTGAATACTGTGCAGCAATAAAAAAGGATGAGTTCATGTCCTTTGCAGGGACATGGATGAAGCTGGAAACCATCATTCTCAGCAAACTATCATCACACGGACAGAAAACCAAACACCGCATGTTCTCACTCACAGGTGGGAACTGAACAATGAGAACTCTTGGACACAGGGTGGGGAACATCACATACCAGGGCCTGTTGGGTGTTGGGGGGCTGGGGAAGGGATAGCATTAGGAGATATACCTAATGTAAATGACGAGTTGATGGGTGCAGCAAACCAACATGTCACATATATACCTATATAACCTGCACGTTGTGCACATGTATCCTAGAACATAAAGTATAATTAATAAATGGTATAGTGTTAATTATTTTCAAGTCAATGTAGTAAAGTTCAAGCTAGAAGAAATAGGAAAATGTTGTAAAGAAAAGTTGATTACATTTTGCCTGTTTATTATAAAGCATTTAACTTTTAGTATATCTTCAAATAACTTCTACTTGATTTGCACAGTTTTCTTAAATTACAAGAAGTATTTTTATAATTGAAAACTATTTTTATAATTTAAGTATTTTTATAATCATGTATTTTACTTATTGTACTTTTAAATTGTTTTCCAATAGTAACATAAACCCACGTTGCTTCCACTAGCATTTAAAATAATATTATAAACCCGTTGTACTCAAATTATTATTCCTTTTATTGTTTCCTTACCTACCCCACTTTCTTCTTTTCTATGTTTTATCTTTCTATCCTCTTTCCCATTGAGTCTTGTGTCATCATTAGTTTCTACATTACTTATAGCAGCTTTGGTTCATGTAATTCCAAAAAAAAAAATTTAATCTATCATTTCTATTTACCTTAGGATTGTTGTATGCAACATAGTAAAAATCAAGAAATATTAACTGTGATTGTTATTATCTCTATGCTCGTATTTTTAAATCTCTGTTTATTAATTATCCATTGCTGCATACTAAATTACCCTAAAACATTGGCTTAAAGCAATAAATATCTATTAGCTCACATTTGTTGATAATAGCTCTATGTCATAGCTCAATGCTTCTGGCTTGTCATAGCTTGATGCCTCTGGCTTAAGGTCTCTCATAAAGCTGTGCTTACATTGTCAGCTGGGGCTGTGGCCTCATCTGAAGGTTTGATTAGGGGTGGGAGAATCTGCTCCCAAGCTTACGAATGTGGTTATTGGCAGGTTTTATTCCCTTGCTGCATGAGCCTCTCCACGGGGATAGGTCACAGCATGGCAATTACCTTCTCTCAGGGAAAGAGTCCAAGAGAGTAAGAGAGGGCACACAAGCCAGAATTCATAGTCTGTGACTGAATCTTGGAAGTGTCATTCCATCATTTCTGCCATGTTCTATTTGCAGAAGCGAGGCAATAAGTTTAACAGGCACTTAAGAGGAAAGAATTACCTAAGGGCATGAGTATCATAAGGCAGTGATCATTGGGAGTCCTCTTAGAGACCGTCTCTCATCTAAAATTTCTTTCTGATGTTTATAGGCTGCCTTAATTCAGGCTCTCAATGTCATTTGGCATTCACAACTCCTTAAGATTTCCCTCTTAACTCTGTGTAAGCTACCATCACTAGAAAATATTTAAGTAAGTTTCTACAGTGGGTGGTGGAGAAGGTTTCTATTGTCTTCAGAATAAATACTTTTAACCCTTTTTGACACAATTCAAGCTCTTCAAAAATCTACCCCTTGCCTTCCTTTCTAGTTTTATATCCCTATCAACATCTCTAGTCCCTGTCCCCAAAATTGTCCTAGGGAACAATAATTAGATCAGGAATCAATACTGGCTCATAAAATTCCTTTATATATTCCTGTGCTCAAATTGGACCATCTGAAATGTATAGTTAGAAAAACCCTGATATTCTTCTGATGAAATGTTGCCAAATAGTGCCTCAAATGTTGGTGAGTCAAACTTCAAGTGTACATAGAAATCACCTCCCTGGACATCACTGCTATTTCACAAAGCTCAACAAGTCAAGCCTTCAAAACAATGCCTGCATCTTTAAAAATGTGTTTGACATTTTTCCAAATTTTCTCCTTGTCTTTTCTTGTACAATGTGCTCTTTCTCTAACCTAAGAATTGCACAATTAGCATGGAGTATTCCCTAGTATCACTCCTTTTGACTAATTAAGAAGAGAAACATTGAGAGACTATCCTCAGATCACATCACCAGGGAGGGAGAGAGCCAGAACCACAAATAATCCATGCATGTGTCAGATTCTCTTCACCATACAACGCTGTCTTTCTTATGTTCTTATAAACAGCAGCCTATAAAATAGCATGCTAGAATTTGGATTGATGTTCCATTTCTCCTCTAACAGTTTTTTTTTTTTTTTTTAGAAATCAGAGTACAAATAGAAAAAATCATAAGCATGTCATTTTTTTTTTTTTAAAAAAGGATGTCCCAAATCGGGAAATATGACTGAAGAGTTATGTTTGAAATTATAAAGACTCTGAAACTAACCATTAATTTAACACATACTGAATTTAACTATTAACTTAGCATGTAATACATTCTTAATAAAAGCAAAAGTGTTTAAAAAGGAGGTAAAATCCTACTCATGTCTATACATGGAAAAGAGCAGATTGAATAATAAATATATTTATTCTGTAAATTTTAAATGTTGTGAGGAATAATCCCTGTAAGATAGTTTATCTGTAGTAGGAGAGTCACATTGTATCACAAGTGTTTTTAATAAATTATGGCATACCTGAAGGTTGTCTTTTTAAAATCAATTGTTGTTTCCAGTATCAACCAGTACTTTCAGATAATGCCATTAGAAAATAATTTTATTTTCTTCAGCCAACATATGCCTACCTTCAGATAGAATTGGAGACATTTTTAAAAGTGATCTATGCCATTTCTTCCCTGCTGCAAATATTGTCCTCTTGACAGTCTTTAGCAGTGTGTAGGTGTGAGTGTGGGTTGCGTATGAATGAATAGAAGCAAAGCTATAGGTAAATCAGCATGTGAAAATATTGTTTTAATAAAAGGAAATATTTTTGTCTACTGAACAGGCCAGAAAAGAACTATCAACATAAGATGGTTAAAATGTAATGACGTGCAGAGATATCTCAGGGGGAGTACGTACAGTTTTATCCCTCTGTCTCCAGGGGAGTATATGTAAACTAAGCATAAATATTTTTATGTGTGGCAGGTTTTTAAAGCTAATTGTTAGTAAACCATGGCTCCATGAAAAACCTCTAAAGGGCAATAAACTGCTTCAGTATTAAGATCATTGTAAAATAAAATTCGGCAAGTGTATATAATGTATTCAAAGGGAATTGATGAAAAGTATAGTACCAATAGCATGCAATATTCAGTTTGATATGAAAATATTTTAAATGCACAATATAGGGCCAAAACTTGGAACAAAAAAAAAATGTTCAACTGAAAATAAAATCATGTAATGGCCATTCATACAAGAGGATAAATGAAGCTTTGCCAGTTGAACAAATATAAATATATGTATATATGTTTTTAGGAATAATGAGGGCAAGATCTTAATTAGCTTAACAGAGTTAGGACTGAGTTTTAATGTATAAGGAAAAGAGTTAAAGTATCTGGATAAGGGCCGGGCGCGGTGGCTCACCTGTAATCCCAGCACTTTGTGGGGCCAAGGCGGGCGGGTCACCTGAGGTCAGGAGTTCAAGACCAGCCTGGCCAACGTGGTGGAACTCCGTTTCTACTAAAAATATAAAAATTAGCCAGGTGCGGTGGCATGTGCCTGTAATTCCAGCTACTTGGGAGGCTGAGGCATAAGAATTGCTTGAACCTAGGAGGCAGAGGTTGCAGTGAGCTGAGATCGTGTAACTGCACTCCAGCCTGGGCGACAGAGCGAGACTCCGTCTCAAAGCAAAAAAAAAAAAAAAAAAATCTGGGTAACGTAGTCTCCCAGCTCATAAGGCACCAAAAATAATAACCTACATTTGCTTAGGTTGGAAGTCATTTTGCTGGCAAACAACTGCTCTGAAAAAGGAAAACATAGGTATAAACCTAATTTCAATGATTTTTATTAAAAATCTGAAAATTAGACATTGCTAAATGTCACACAAAGAAAAATATAACCCCAATATTTACTGGATGATACTCAGAAGCCTCAACAGTATATTTTCAAAATCATCGTAGAGTATACTTCACTAGCTAAAGCTAGTATTCAAACTGATACATAAGACATAAATTATATTAATTGTTACTTTTAAAAATGAACTAAATTTATACAGGAATGACTTTTTCACTTTGTCTCACTAGCCTTTTATAAGTTCAAATTGCATATAAAATTAGAAATTTCTAAAATATAAACAATTAGCTGCATCTTAGGACTTTTAATGCATTTTTTTCTGGATATAAAACAAATATCTCCCCACAGTTGAAGATGGAAGTTCAGTTGACTAATGTTTGTAGTAGATGGTATTAATATATTGCTTAAATAAATGTTGTAAAGTTTGCAGTTGAAAATAAAATAAATGGAATGACACCCCAACAACAACACAAGATCTAGTTATTTTGTAGAAATTCCTTTGCTAAAGGGTTCAGGGGTGGAATATGAAATTTAATGAGTGTAAATGTCAAGTCATGCATGTGCAGGGAGAGGAGCGAGCTAAGTTCAATTTAAATGGCAGTGAATTAGTTAACGGGGTTGAAGAGATAAGGATAAATAACTAGATCCAACATTTGATTTCTCATTGCATTATACAGGAACCAAGAAAGCTAATAAGAAGCTGACTTTTACCAAGACCAATATATTATCCCAAGGATATTGTGCTATTTTGCTTCATGGGAATTAGTCCAAATCTGGGATTTATAGCGAAATTTTGCTGCTTTATTTTTTTCATAAAAACATAGCAGAATTGAAAAGGTTTGTATAGACATATTAGCTAATCATGCTTTACATATAGCAAGTTAGTTACTTCTCAAGGACACATAGGTAATTGATAACTATTTAACTACAAAAACTATGAAATTGATCTAAGACAAAAAGACTGTAAATAAGTTTTATTGAAAAAGAGATTTCTAAAAACATGAAGCTATATGACCTGGTGATAATAGTTAAAATATGTTTAATTTCAGTTTCATATAGAGTGTTTTGGAATGTTGCATTTATCACTTTTAGCCAAATAAAAGCAAATATTGGCCTCTCAGAATATGCCTATAATGTTGATAATCCTTTTGATAATGCATTATCCTTCATATATACAAAGCTAATTAAAATTTCAGTTTCTTTATGTGATCTGGCTTATTTTGTGTTTTCTCTAATAAAATGTAAGCTACAAAATGGCAGAAACATTTTTTCTGTCTTATTCACTGCTCCTCCTCAGATTCCTAGAACTATGCTTAGCACAGAAGAGCTGCTCCGTAACTGTTTGTTGAATGAATGAGTGAATGATTAAGTACATAAGTGCGGTCCTTCTTTCCTCTGGGGTCCCATTTTCTAGCATTGCTCAGGTGTTGTTAAATGCTTGAGATTTTCCTTGTGACAGCACACAGCATGAAGGGAAGAGAAGGGCACTGCAGTCACTGTGTCCATCTAGTTCTTGTTAGAATAAGACTTGGGGCTGGGTGTGGTGGCTCATGCCTGTAATCCCAGCACTTTGGGAGGCCGAGGCAGGCGGATCACAAGGTCAGGAGTTGAGACCATCCTGACCAACATGGTGAAACCCTGTCTCTACTAAAAATACAAAAATTAGCCAGGCGTGGTGGTGTGCGTCAGTAATCCCAGCTACTCAGGAGGCTGAGGCAGGAGAATCGCTTGAACCCGGAAGGCGGAGGTTGTAGTGAGCCGAGATCATGCCACTGGACTCCAGCCTGGGCGACAGAGCAAGACTCCATCTCAAAATAAAACAAAAACAACAGCAACAACAAAAAGAAATAAGACTTGGGGCTGGGCGCAGTGGCTCACACCTGTAATCCCAGCACTTTGGGAGGCTGAAGTGGGCAGATCACTTGAGGTGAGGAGTTCTAGACCAGTGTGGCTAAAATGGTGAAACCCCATCTCTACTAAAAATACAAAAAAAAAAAAAAAAAAGCCAGGCATGGTGGCACGTGCCTGTAATCCCAGCTACTTGGAAGGCTGAGGCAGGAGAATTGCTTGAATCCAGGAGGCAGAGGATGCAGTGAGTCAAGACCGTGCCACTGCACTCTAGCCTGGGCAACAGAGTGAGACTGCATCTCAAAAAAAAAAAAAGAAATAAGTAAATAATAAGTAGGACTTGGACTGGAATTTAGGTACCAGCATTTAATTTCTTCCCAGTATGTTCTTAAAGGGCCTCAGTTTTCTGGAAAAATCTTAGAAATTTAGTGTTCTTTTGAGGATTAAATGAGATAATGTATACAAGTGTTCGACCAATATTGAGTAGGGCCTCAATTTGGTTATTTTCCCCCAGTCCCGTTAAGTAACCTATTAACAGTGTAAACCAGTAATCAGAAAATCACTTCATGCGTCTATACCCTGCTATAACTAGTAGTGAGACAAAATAAAAAGACCATTGTAAAATAATCTTTATTTTCTGTACCATCTACAGGAAATGCTAGATTCTGTGGCTAAGCCAATAAGAAGCTTCCTGAGATGTCCATTAAAAAGCCTTTACCACAGCTTACCACCTCTTAATTTTTCAAAGCAGTCTCCTAATTTGATCTGCAAATTCATCCTTACAGGAATCAAGATAGAGACTTTCTTTACTTATTGTTCATATTTGGAAGACGAAAAAACTGACAGAACCGTAAATGACACATCAGAGCTTGTTAGTAGCAATGGGAAAAAAAGTCATTGTCATCTGATGGCTGTCTCTATCACTTTGTGTAGTGAAGTAGTTTTTCAGCTAGATTTGTTATTTTTGCTCTTTTGCTAGACATCTGCTTATTTGCTCTCTTTTGGCACAAAAACTTTTTCTGTTAATGAAATATTACAACAAAGAAGTCCAACCTATACAGCACACTCAAACTGTGCTATTTTGTTCAAGGTAGGAATGTGGATAGAGAGACCAATCCATTAGATTTTATTTTCCATTCCCTAAAATGGGCTTCCTATCTGACAGGAAACAGCTTACAGCTTTAAATATTCCCATTTTCTTTCAAACAACAACACTTGCTAAAATGCTTTAAAAGAAATAGAAAAAAGAGCACATGGTTCAACTTCTAGGGCTCCTTGCTTTATCTGGGTTTTCTCTCTAAAATTTTCCTTCGGGATGCTAAAGCATATCATATATAGACTTCACTGTATTTTTTTTTTTTTTTTTTTTTTTTTTGAGATGGAGTCTCGCTCTTGCTCAGGCTGGAGTGCAGTGACACCATCTCAGCTCACTGCAACCTCCACCTCCTGGGTTCAAGGGATTCTCCTGCCTCAGCCTCCCAAGTAGCTGGAACTACAGGTGTATGCCACCACGCCTGGCTAATTTTTGTATCTTTAGTAGAGACAGGGTTTTACCATATTGGTCAGATTTGTCTTGAGCTCCTGACCTCGTGATCCGCCTGCCTTGGCATCCCTAAGTGCTGGGATTACAGGTGTGAGCCACCGCCCCCAGCCTTCACTGTATTGTTAAAGATGCCTAATTTTTCGTATTACTTTGGCTAGGCTAGAATGAGATCTACCCTCTTGTTGCTAGAGATGCTAAATGCATGCTGTAAGAAGAGCTATGTTTCTCTCAGTCATAACTACAAAATGGACAAATAATTAAGACCCCTTTTAAGACCAGAATTGCCCTTTCCCTGCTCTTGGCCAAAAATGGTGTTAATTTTAAATGATTCTGCTTTTTTCAACCTTATTACTATCTCGTTTTTTGACAGCACCTGCCTTTTAACCCCCCCGAATCAAAATCTAATCTTCTGAATGGAATATATTTTTTAAAATGAGTCTTAGTCCTTAAGTGGTTAAGTTGCCCCTCTGGATCTAACAGAACAGTATCAGTCATCTTACGTCAAGAAAAAAAATAATGTCTAATCTTTGACAGAAATGAATTACTTCATATGGGACAGCTACATTTGGTCTGATACTTGTTGTCAGCTTTCACTGGAAAACGAGGAACTAAGAAATAGATTTCATCAAATTCTGAGATGGGAGGAAATGAAATCTTAGCAAAGAAAACAAGTTATGCCTCTGAAATGAATTGTACGAGCGGGAAGATATATCAGGTGAAAAGTGAATGTTAAAATCATTTGCCAACAGATGACATAAAACATTTTGGACAGATATTTAAGGATAGAAAGCCCTGATGTTACCAGTTTATAAAATATTCATGTATTCATGAAAATGAAATGACCTCTAGATTAGGGAATTACTTGTAAACATTCTCTGGGTTTTAGCAGTGTTTGTTTGTTTGTTTGTTTGTTTTTTCTCTTCTTGATACTCCTATTTTCCTCCATGAGCTGCCTATTTTCTATGGTATAGGGAAAAAGTAGCCTGGTACTGTGAAGTTAATCCCTTTAGCTTGGATATATCCAAAGAAACTTCTCAACAATTGCTTACCTGGGTCACTTCAGATTTAAATAAAGAGACCACATGTACTGTCTCGCATCAATAAAGAATGAAACATCGTATTTGTCAAAAGAAGGGGACAGGGCCAGATAGCTTAGGGATTAGGGGCAGAAGATGAAACCTTTCAACTCTAAGTCACTTCTTGCCATCTGTTTGTGGTAGATTGACTGTGACAGAAATCATTGCTATCTAAAGGCTGTTCAGTTGTCTACTAGGTGTCAAAGACGTGGCAGTCTTCATCTAGCTCTTGTTAGACAGATGCCATTTCACACAAAACCCATCGTGATTAGCAGCCAGTGAATTTATCACCCTAAGGCGAAGTGCAACTTTCCTACCTCGGCCAACGCAGGGGAGAAAATACTGTTTCACGTGCCATCTGGAGGTAAAAACACCTCTGGTGCTTTATCTTTGTCTTCTCTTCTCCAAGGAAGATCATTTGGAGATGAATATTCTGCTCTTTTAAGTCTATTTAAAATAGCTGACTCTCCAAAGTCAAAAGACCTTAAAAATGTAGCTTGCAAAATTTAAATAGATGAACTTCTACAAATATTCCTTATAAAAAACAATGTACTAGTTTGGAGAAAAGGTATATTCCCTGCATCCTCTCATCTTAGATCTTAAACTATAAGAAGATTTTATATAGAGAGATATATATATATACAGAAAAGCCCATAAATGGTCAGATTCTTTTACAAGTTGGTCGCACCCATATAAAAAGCATCCTCATTTATGAATAGACCATGATAAACATCCCCAGAAGGCTCTCCATGTGCCCCTGTCCTCTCAATTTCTACCTTCTCCCCAAGGTTTCCTACGTCTTTTTACCGATACCATTGTTTATTTTGAGTTCACCAATATAACTTAGTTTTTGAATCATTTATGAATTTTGTCTGAGCATTAGAGCTGAAAACTTATTCAATTGAAACCAGCAAAATAAAGATCTAGGATACACATATTTGAAAATGAGATTTATAACCTTGAGACTTGGATTATGTCTGGCCAAAGTTTATTAACATTTATACATTTATTTTCAATCACCTTATCTCATATTTGTCTGTAGAGGGAGGTACCAAAATGGGAGAAAATTAAATGCGGGTTCCCAGACTGTGAGAAATAAGTTACCCACAGATATGATGAAAGGTGAAATGGAAATAGCACTGCTTCAGTGATCATATTTTATTTCCACCACTTAATTACATTATAATTTGGGGTAGAGAATTGAACTCTTCTGGGTTTCAGTTTCTTTAAAATACACTATGGGAATACAAATAACTTGCTAAAGCCACTTCTTCCTAAGACCTATGATTCATGGAAGATAGTCTAAAAAACATCATTTCCCATATTGTGCTGTCTTATCACCAACTCTACCGCAAGGCTGGAAGATTGGGATCTTTTTATCTCTATATGAGTAGGAGTAGACTCCACCAGATACCTGTTTTGAGCTGGAGAACACAAAACGTGGGAATGAATCTCCTGTTATGCCAAGGTCATGGCCAAAATGTCTATTCCAGACTATTTCAAGACCTGAGGCAACATCAGCTTTATTCATTCTTAGCAACTATCTTTGAGAGGTAGAGCACAGACTTAATCTTTCACATTATACAGATAAGAAATGAAATCACTGAGCACTCCAGTGATTTATGAAGTAGCAGGTAAAAAAAGAAGAGGAAAAAAAATTGATCTCTTTTCTTCTTTTCCAGGGATTTTTGGGGGGCTCCCTTGTTGCTCCCGAAGCCAGGCATGTAATTTTGATAGTGGCTGGTGGGGACATTGGAGAGACTATATTCTGCCAAAAGGGGAATTTGAAAAAAGACAATAAGGCCCTTTATTATTAAGCCCTTGACCGCTGGTGTACAGTTTTCCCAATATTAAGTGCATGGGCAAACTGTTTAATGGCAGAAATGTCACTGCCAGAACTTTAAAGAGGTTAATCAATACTGGGCCTCAATCAAAATTTTGCCATTATGTTTCCAAACATTGGAGTCCTCATGGAGATTTTTATATATTCACTGAAATGCTTTTAGAGCATAGAGGTCGGGCTCTTTAAATTGTTCAAGTGTTGCCAACCGTCGGCAGGTCCCTGTAGATTATAAACAAGGAACAGAGCCACTGTCCTCCTGTTTGATACTTGTTTTCCCAGAAGAGGGCTGGAACTGCCGGCTGAAATGTCAGAATAAAACAAGACTTGCCTATTTTTAGCTCCGGCTCATACAGTTTCCCTCCTCTTTAATCATACATCAAGATTTGAAGCCAGCCACCTTTTCACCTTTAAGCCGGATACCTTTCAGTATCCCGGAGATACTTTAATCCAAGTTATTGTAATGTATAGTAACATAATGATGTTTTATTACAGAAATATGCAGTTTTGTTGCTGCTCTTTGGGTATTGTTTTTGACTGTCCTGACCAATGTGTGACCAGATCCTTGGACATAAAAGTGAGCACAATGCCAAAAGTTTCATAAGGAATTAAGATGAGAAAAAAAAAAGAGGTCAGTACTCCGAGAGCTTCATCTCAGGCAATATCTTTGCTTCCTTCATTTCATCCCCTGATCATAGGAAACGTAAGAAAAGGAAGTGTGATCAGCATCAAAGAAGAAGTTTTCTTTTTTATTTACTTTTTTCTTTTTTGCAAATTATTAGTATTATTTTTGATTGACAGATCATAATTGTATATATTATGGGGCACAATGTGGTGTTTTGATATATGCATACAGTGTGGAATGATTACATCAAGCTAATTAACATATCCATCACCTTGCTTACCTATTTTTTTTATGGTGAGACATTTGAAACTTACTCCCTTGGGTTTTTTTTTGTTTGTTTGTTTTTGAGACAGAGTGTTGCTCTGTCACCAGACTTGAGTGCAGTGGCATGATCTCGGCTCACTGCAACCTCCGACTCCCTGGTTCAAGCGATTCTCCTGCCTCAGCCTCCCAAGTAGTTGGGATTACAGGCACACATCACCATGCCCAGATAATTTTTGTATTTTTAGTAGAGACGGGGTTTCACCATGTTGGGCAGGATGATCTCGATCTCTTGACCTTGTGATCCACCCACCTCAGCCTCCCAAAGTGCTGGGATTACAGGTATGAGCCGCTGCACCTGGCTGGTCATTTTTAAAATATATAATGCATTATTACTGACTATAGCACCTGCTATGAAGTAGACAATAAGAATTTGAGCAGTTTGAACTGTGCTGAGATCTCCAAAGGGGTAGAAAGTGGTGAGACTAAGTTTAGAAAGATAATCAAATTATAGTAATATCTCTCACATGGGCGGAAGACGATTTGGTAAAAATTTAACTGTAGGTGAGAGTTTGAGATAGAGGCTTAGAAAGAGGAGGCCATTCATTCATTCAGCAAACATTTATTGAAGCCCACTATGTGCTAAGATCCTGATCTAGATTGTGGGAGTAGAGTAGTGAGTAAATGGTGCTGAACTTGCATTCTGTTGAAAGAAAATAGTTAATAAACAAATAAATTGATATGCCAGAGAGTAGTAACTGTTATGTAAGTTAAGGATAGAGAGAATTCATTTTAGCTAAGAAAGAGTAATCATAGAAGCCCTATCTGTTAATTGACATTAAGCAGAGACCTAAACAAAGTAAAAGTGAGCCACATACATACATCCGAGGAAAGAGTGTTTCAAACAAAATAGCACATGCAAAGGGATTGAGGTGGGAATATACTCAATATATCCCAGGAAGAATTCAGAGGGCAGTAGGCACGGGGATGAGGAAAATGGTGGAACATGCAGTCAGATATGGGAAGGGACCACATCACACACCTTAGAGGTCTTAATGAGTGTTTCCGGTTTTACTCAAAGTGAGATGAAGGATTTTAGGCTATTTTAGGGTATTGAACAAGGAAATTTGTGATAAGATTTTCCTTTTAAAAAGATCATTGTAGTTGCTCTGTGAGACTAGATTGTTGGGTTGTCAGGATGGAAAGCAGACCAGTTTGAAAATATAGATACTAGTTTAGGCAATAGTTAGTGGTTGTTTTTACTATGTCAGCAGTCATGAGAGTGGTTAGGTGAGGCTGGACTCTGCGTACATTTACAAAGAGATCTGATATACGTGGTGTTGAATTGAATAATGTGAGGTGTGAAAAGAAAGAAGATGCCAAGGCTTTTTGCACAAGGAAGTGGTAAGATGGAATTGCCATTTACCAAGTTAGAGAAGACTCTAAGAGCAATGGAAGAGGAAAACATAAGAAAGGGAACAGTTCGGGTCCATCAAGATTTCAAGTTTAGACAATTTGAGTTTGGGATCCTATTAGACATTTTATCAGAGATATCAAATCGGTGGCTCGATATATAGGTTGAGTTAAAGAATAAGTCAGGACTAGTTTTTTGTTTGTTTGTTTGTTTGTTTTGAGATGGAGTCTTACTCTGTCCCCCAGGCTGGAGTGCAGTGGCGTAATCTCGGCTCACTGCAACCAAGACTAGTTTTATAAATGAATGTATTATCAACTTACAGATGAGTTTAAAGCTATGGGTCTGAATGAGTTCACCTAAGACATAAGAAAGATGGTAGACTGAATGAATAAATTCATTTATTAATAAATTCAATAGTAGGTCTGTCTGATTCTTTTAAGCCCTGGGATTCTTTGAAATCTAAAAAAAAAAAAAAAAAAAAAAAAAAGTCATTAAAAGCAATTTGACATGTATTTATAATATACTCTAGGCTTAGAATCTTGGTAACCATTTCCTGTGGTTCATCAAACTTCAGGCAGTGAGTTTTAGCACCATTATCTGGGCTTTACAAGAGACCTGGTTGAGCACAGGAGATTGTCTTCTGTCCATTGTTCTTAACCCCCTTTCAATTACATGACATTCTTTCATTCATTCTCATAAGATTGCTTACCAGACAGTACACTACATTTACAGTCAAATACTGATTAATTTGTGGGAGCATTTTCTGGAGTTGATAAATCAATGTACAAAAAATACACCATCTCATTTTAAAAGAACTGTTTAAACCAGTGCTTTTCAAAGCTTATTCCAAATAACGTTAGTTCCAAGGAATTTAAATCTAGAAAATATTTAGTTAAACAGATTTCTATACTGCAGAACTTCTTGGGGTCTTTAACGAACTAATGAGCTTTGTAACTGGAAGAAAGAGGAAAAAGCCATATGTAATTTTTTTCATCCCTAATTGGTCTTTAAATCTTTTTATGCACAGCATGTTGTAAGTCTAGCATCCTGAGGAATAAGATTATTCAATAGCCAAAATGCATATTAACTCTTCAGTATTCTTTAATTTTGGAAAACAAAAGTGATCACTACCTTGGTAAGCATTACCAAAGAATAGGCACTATGCTTTACATAAATAATCTAATTTATCCTTATAAGTTACATACTAAAATTATCCATATGTTACAGATATAGGAACAAAAGGAGGAAAAGTGAGGCAGCTCATTCAAGGCCAAGGAGTTAGTAGGTGAGAGTGCTACCATTCAAACCAGATTCTTTGACTTCAGAGCCAGGTTACCGAATCAGTGGTTATCACAGGATAGTCCCAGGACCAAAAGCATCTGTATCACTTGGGAACTTATTAGAAAAACAAATTTGGTCCCATGAATCATGTACTTTAGTGGATCTTATGGGTAATTCTATTACATACTTCAGTGTGAGAACCACGGGCTTAAATCATTGCAGTAAACTCTAATAATATCTGTGTATGGTACAGAGGTCTAAGAAGGTGACTAGGTTAAACAAAAATAATCCCCTGTTCTAAATTGGAGGTCTTCAGCTTTCATTATAAATCAGAAACGCTTATGGAGTTTATAAAACTCCAAGATGACCCTCCAAAGCCTGAATATCCTGAAGTGACACAGGTATAAAAGCTTATAAAAGCTCCATAGGTGACTTTGATGCATTACCACAATTGAGATCCATGTGGAAATCAATGGGGAATATGCATTTGCTATTCTATACGAGTGCCTCCCAAACTTGACTGTGCATAGGGATACCCAGGTGACATTGTTAAAATGTAGATTCTGGTCCAGTGAGTCCGGGGTGGGGCCTGAGATCCTGCATTTCTATCAAGCTCCCAGTTGATGCGGGCATTATTGGTTCAAAGACACACATGTTGAATAGCTAGGGTTTAATTTGCCTTGGCAATTTCTCATTTTCTCTAACATTCCTTTATATTTAATAACTATAAAATTAAAAACTTGAATTTATTTAGTGAATCTCTCTAGGGGAATTCTAAGTATGCTAGGCACAATGTGTTAATATTTTATTCATTACCTTTCGCTGTTACATGATTGCTGAGCATTTGGTCTGCCTGTGGCTGGTTTAGAAAGTACATATGAGAAACTTAGTGCTAAGCTGAGTAAATGCCAAATAAACAGGGACAAGTTGGTCATTCTACAAGGGCAGGTACTTCCACTTATTATGGAGGGACCCAATTCTAATCTAGAAATACATCCTAGCAATATGACTATTTCGAGTGCTATCTCTGTATGTGACGGAGGGGTGGAGATGAGTTAGGTTTCAGAAGCACATTGCCCAACAATCTTCGATGATTTCATACCAGCCTGAGATTCACAGATTGAGCGGTGGAGCCACTATAACTCAAGTAGCCTGGCCCTGGAGCCCTCAGTCCTGACCACTGTGACAGATCAATCTTTCTTCTAATGCCCTAAGGCAAGAATTCCCCAATGTGGTGTGAATGTAGACTGCTCATATGAATATGTGAACATTTTCTTCTATTAATTTTCTATCTAATTCTTTAAAAATTATATTTTGGATGTTTGTATATATTTTTTAAACAGATATGTAGATAAATAAAATATTTGATACATGTGTACACACACACACTGCTTTGGGGATGCATGATCCAAAAACCATGGAGACTACCAGCTGTGGATTACACATATTATTAATTAATTAAGAATATAAGGGCCGGGCATGGTGCCTCATGCCTGTAATCCCAGAACGTTTGGAGGCCAGAGCGGGTGGATCGCCTGAGTTCAGGAGTTCGAGACCAGCCTGGCTAACATGGTGAAGCCCCATCTCTACTAAAAATACAAAAATTAGCCAGGCATGGTGGCACACGCCTGTAGCCCCAGCTACTTGGGAGGCTGAGGCAGGAGAATAGCTTGAACCTGGGAGGCGGAGGTTGCAGTGAGCCGAGATCGTGCCACTGAGCTCCAGCCTGGGTGACAGAGCAAAACTCCGTCTCAAAAAAAAAAAAAACAAAAAACAAACAAACAAACAAACAAACAAAAAATATGTATATGAACTCCCAGTTTCCCACACAGCCATACTTTCCTATTAAATAAGCTTTTTTTAAAGAGTAAAGTTTCTACTCATATATTCTCGAACCCATTTAACATCGTTACAGTTTACCATAAAAAGAGTGTGCCTGGTTGCAATTCAGCCTGCTTCCCCTAAGGCTCTTCTTTGGAAATCCTTCTTGTTGGCTTTGCCTAAATTCTACAGGTCATTGAAACGGCAATCTGATAAGTGCGAGCATGTTAATATCAAGCTTAAAGTATTGGAAATATAATAATTTCAAGGGAGTTCTCGTCTATTTTACATTAAGACGTTTAGTAAACCTCTACTTTAATATTCCGATATGTCATCTTTCTAAACTTTTAAGACTTCCCTAAAAATTTCAGCCACACAGAATGAGGTTCAGTTCTTACCCACAGAACTGAGATTTGAAATGATCTCTCGAGGTGACAAATCCTTAAAATATACATACATATATATGTTTACATATTTTTTCACGTGCATGTATATGCTATAGTATTAGTCCTATATTATTAGTCTGCACTGCAGGGTTTTTTTAATTTTAGTTTTATATTTTGTACATCATTAGAATTACATAATTCTTTATGCTACATACAGTTTAGAAAATAACTTTAATCATTCCTTAAATTATTCTTCATAATTTATTCTTCATAAGCCAAATTCTGTTTATCACTCCAATCTTTTTCTGCTAATAAATACATCAAGGCAAGGCATTATTTGATCCATTCAAAAAACCAAGTAGTAAATTTAAAGAAGCTAAAATATTGAGAGTATCCTAAAATGGACTTTCAATTAGATCTCTATTTCTTCATAAAGATCATATAAATTACTTTATTCAGGAAAACAATTTTTTTACAGTTCTTTTAAGCATCCATCACTTAACCATATAGCAGGACAGTTCCAGCAGAATAATTTTCAATGTAGGTTAAAAAGCATTTCTAGAAAATTAGCATCTTTCTGCTCATTAGCAGTAAAAACAAAACTTGAGTACTTAAAAGACACTAAGCTGTGTGTTTTGCATGGGTTTTCTTATTTACTCTTCATGACAGAGCCCTATTCCACTCCATCTGCCCACCATGGTACCCGACTCCCTGGTTTTCTTCCTCTCTGGAAGCATCAACTTGTTTTTAACCACCAAGTATGTGGTGCCTTGTTAGGCAAGCCCTAGGAAGTCAGTACATCCCATGCCTCTCCTTTTCTCTGTTTTCTCTATATCCTCTGACCGCATATACCAAATATATGCTGAGGAACTAAAAAGCTTCTACGTATAGTACAAGTCTTTCCTGTGAGTACAAGATGGCTACCTGCTTTGTGTTTCTACTTGGCTGCTTTCTTGGCACTCAAAACTCTGATAGTCTCTGCATAGCCCTTATCACAATATGCATTTATGTGAATATATGTCTATATATATTCTTTTATTGCCCTAAATCACTTACTGGTTTTTCTTATACAGTCTTCCCTCAGTATACTCAAGGGATTGGTTCCAGGATCACCCACGTCTCCGCATATATCCAATTCCACTCATACTCAAGTCCCACAGTTGGCCCTGTGGAACCTCTGCATACTTGGGTTTCACATCCCATGAGTACTGTTTTCTGTCTGTGTTTGCGTGGGAAAAATCCACATATAAGTAGATCCATGCAGTTCAAACCTGTGTTGTTCAAGAGTCAACTGTAATTCTGTTGACATTTCCTCCACCTCATGTGTTATGGTTAATTGTATGCATCAACTTGGCTAGGTTATGGTACCCAGTTGTTTGGTCAAACACCGATCTAGATATTGCTGTGGAGGCATTTTTTACATGTGATTGACATTTAAATCGGTAGACTTTTAGTCCAGCGTATTACCCTCCATAATGTGATTTGGCCTCATCTAATCAGTTGACAACTTTAAGACAAAAGACTGAGGTCCATGAAGGAAGAAAGAATTCTGCCTCCAGACTGCCTTTAAACTCAAAACTACAGCATCATCTCTTGCCTGAGTCTTCAGCCTACTGGTCTTCCCTGCCAATTTCAGAGTTTGTCAACCTCTACAATCATGTGAACCAAAAACTTAAAATAAATCTTTCACTCTACGTATCTACACATCCTGTTGGTTCTGTTTCTCTGGAGAGCCTTAACACACTATGTAACACATACATGAAAAAATAAAGCTTCGAATGATTTTACTGGTCTTTTTATTTTATTTGTTAAAGCAATCACAAAGGTACAGTGAGTTTCAAGAAGAGGAGTAATAAAATCCACTTTTTGATACGGTGTCAAAATTCTAGAGAAACATGGCATCTCTCAAACTGGCAATATTTCCAAGGTCATTTTTCAAAATACAATCTGAGAAATACCACATTTTCTGTTTTGTGATTTTTACAACCTTGTTATTAAACTAAATACTTCATTTTTTTTCCTTCTTCTTTGAAGAAAATTCTACCTGCTCTATGAAGGTTTTACTTATCTGTACTTTCACTCATTGACATTATTTATCACTTATCAACAATACCATTTGGCATTTAAATATCACCTTATACATTCTGCTGTGTAAGTGGAGGTCACAGAAGTAAAAATGTTTGGAATTAGGCAAGATTTAAGCCCACCTCTGCTACACATATTAGCAGGACAGTTGGGAAATTACTTAATCTTTCTGAGTTCAGTTTCCTTGCCTGTAAGATGGGGATATGATAGTACCCATTCCATGGTATCGTTGTTATAAAATGACAGAATATTCATAAAGACTATTAAATTTGTTGTTCACTTTCTATATGTGATGCATGTTACTCTATTATGATTCAAGCCATACAGCAACACATGCTATTGTTATCTTTATTCTGCAGGTAAGAACCTTGAAACCTGTGTCATTAATGTGACTTGGTCAAGACACATAATGTCTTAAGAATATAAAAGCTGAACCTTGACACCATGATATCATGATATCACCCTCTTTGTATTCTCACCGTTGTACCTAACATTGTATCTTACCTGTGGTAGGTAAGATAAGATTTGTTAAATTAGTGAGTATTCAGTTAAGCAATATTGAATGCCTTCCACTTAAATCTTGTTAATGACAAACTGCAATTCATATAAATCAGTATACACAAAAATGTGTTACTTTGTGTGTATTTCAGATTCCAACAAAGGATTTAGAGGAAGAAAAAGAATGAATCTTGCTGAGATTAAGATCTGATAAAAATTATGAAATAAAATTAACTGACTACTGTAGACAAAGTATGGTCCCTCCAAAAGTTCTTTGGGAATGAAGACTATTAGCTCCAGACTTGTTAGTAGTACATGATATTTTAGCATTGTTATTGGTTTATAAACTTAGATTCTAAGCTTTCTATATTTGTTATAAACTAATACTTTTGCAGCAGATCTATACACACTCTGGAGGTTATGCTAGATTTAAATTGAATAATGCAATATGTGGTACAAAAATAGTTTTAAGAACATTGTAGTAATTAGGATTTTATGCAGGATCCAGCCCAACAGAGCAGTTATTTTAAGTATTACTTGCTCCGTTGGGCTGGATCCTGGAACGTTGAAAGGAGAGTGGGGCCAGACACGGTGGTTAACGCCTGTAATCCCAGCACTTTAGGAGGCTGAGGTGCGCGGATCACTTAGGAGTTCGATACCAGCCTGGCAAACATGGTGAAACCCCGTCTCTACTAAAGATATAAAAATTAGTCAGGCATGGTGGCGGGCACCTGTAGTCCCAGCTACTTGGGAGGCTGAGACGGGAGAATCAGTTGAACCCAGGAGGCAGAGTTTGCAGTGAGCCAAGATCATGCCACTGCACTCCAGCCTGGGTGACAGAGTGAGACTTTGTCTCAAAAAATAAATAAATAAATAATAAGAGTAGATTAGGTGTCAGTATTCTGATATTTTGACTAAATGGTGGTATGACTTGCAATTTTGTCAACATATCTAAACATTAAGTGTGTCATGAACTTTAGGTATGTGAAATGTGTGTATTACAGTGATGATTTTAAAGGCTCCTCAAAGTTCTAAACTTTATAAGTAAATAATGTTATTTTACAATCTAAGTAAAATTTCTAGTTTTTTTGTTTAACATAGCATTTTCAAATTCATGAAATGAGTTTTTAGTGCATATAAAGAGTGAGACTTATTAAAACAAAATCAGAAATTTAATTTGTTTTAAAAAATATAAGACCAGCCAAAACCAGTATTACATCCTCTTAGCATAAATAAATTGGAATAGAATACTGGCTTCCCTACTATAGAGGTGACATGTCTTGAGAGATTTATGCTAGACCCACTTTATTCACTAACAATATCTGTTTCGTCCCTGCAATAGTATGAGTTTGAGTCCCAAGTTCTGAGAATACCATAGTCTTTCCTTTCTCACTTCATTCTAAGGAAATAGATATGTCATAACATAGTGTATGGTGTCATAATATTGAACTTCAGGGATATAAGCTTTTTTACATATTAAAATGTGGCTGTAGGAAACATACTAGTCAAATTCCATTGCTAGGTTAGAGCTGTGGATATCAAATAAAATTTCTTTCTAATCCAATTAAGTGAAATAATAGTAAAAAAGTAGTAGTATGGATATCTTCTAAAAATATGGCGAACAGCTCATCAGAGATTCCCTTTCATAATAAAACATCTTTGGCTGCATCCAACCCTTTGAATGCAAGGAATTTTTGCTTATCTGTGGTGGTGGATGTCATGAAAATTATGCATGGACTTTTTTTTTTCTTTTTTTGTTCATCACCTGTCATTAGTGTATTTCATGTGTAGCCCAAGACAATTCTTCTAATGTGGCCAGGGAAGCCAAAAGGTTTGACACCCATGATCTAGATCTCAGCTAGGGGCTGGGGTTGGAAGTGACAACATATATTATTAATATACTGCTTCACGTGTACAAGATAACCTCTATGGGCCCTTTCCATGACACTTCTAAAACGAAATAGTGTAAATCTCAAACCAGATTAATGAGCATATGATAGGATTAACCCAAGGAAAGATGCCTAAAGCAGTGCTGTTTTCAGAGAACGAACTATCTGTCTCATTCAGAGTTAGGGCAGTTGAATCAGAGACTGTTCCATTAAGCAGGTAACCTCAAGTATACTCAAGGAGTATCAAGATAACAACACCTATTGACTTCCAGCAGAAGTAAAGATGAAGTGTAGCTGGAAGAGAGCATTTGTTGTTAGGCCCCCAGGATTGCCGTAAAATAAAATCAAACAAATATGAGATACCAGTGTCAGACAACCAAATATGCACAAAGGAATCATGCCCACAAGTGGGCACTAACAGACATAATTAAACCACAAATTTGTATCCCCAAGTAATTATGCATTGGATTTATAAGACATAAGATATAAAACATCTTTATATAAAATTATTTTAAAAATAAAAATCTCAAAATGAGAAATTAATAATTTTCATTAGAAAATGAGGTTATAGATTTGGAGAAATTAATTAAATATAACTGCTAAGAATGAAAAGTAAACTTGTTAAAAAGTAAACAGGGTAAACAACAGATTAGATAGAGCTGAAGAGGCATTTTAGAGAACTGGAAGATAGATATGAGGAGATTTTTCAGAATCTAGCCAAAGAGAAAAAGAGACAAAAAATTGAAATTTTTTTTTTTTAAAAATGGAGGACAGAATAAAAACTCTAAAAGACATCTAATCATGAATAGAAAAGAGGAAAAGAGCAAAGGCAATATCTGAATAGGTAATGTCTGAGATTTTTGCAGGTCTGATAAGAGGTATTACACCACTGATAGGCACAATAATAAATACCCAGCAGGACAGAGAAAATCTACAAAACATAAAAAACAGAGTTTTTTTTAAACATCTAGAATTTACCTGAATAGGAACAACTGTTGAAAAAAATCACATATCTTTTAACAATAAGTATAAAAAGCAGAGAGGCTGTAGAATAATATATTTAAAGTGATGAGGCAAAATGACTAACAACAAATATAGGTACAAAAATTTTTTCAAGAACAACAATTAAATAAAGGAATTTTAAGATAAAGTGAGAAAATTTAACACCATGATACAATAAAATAATTACTAAAGTTTGAACTTCAGAAATATGAAAAATTCCTAGGGAAAAATCATTTCAGACTTTTCAGCAAGAAGAAATGCTGATTAAAAGGTACATAAATTTGTTATCAAATATTAAAAAGCATTGCTTTATGTTCTCACAGATAAGTGGGAGCTAAATGATGGGAACACATGGACATGATGTGGGGGCAGGCAAGCAACACACACACTAGTGGATGCTGGGCTTAATACCTAGGTGACAGGTTGATCTGTGCAGCAAACCACCATAGCACATGTTTACCTATGTAACAAACCTGCATATCCTGCACATGTACCCTGGAACTTAAAAGTCAAAGAAAAAATAAAAAATAGAAAAAATAAAAAAGCATTGCTTTATCAAATGATAGGTAATATCTAATTTGTGATCTTAAATTATTGAGGAATATTTTAAGGTAAGTATACAAGTGAAATTCCAAGTAGTTACTCAAAGAATAGAAGTAGAATATATAGGTTACAAATCAGTAAAATAAAATGATTAAGAGCACAGTCAGTCCCAAAAAGCAGGGGTTTGTAGGGGGGAATGCTTTTTAAAAAAAAAAAAAAAAATAAGACCAATAGAAAGATTATAGAAACAAGCAAAAATACATCGACATTCAAAATAAACATAATGGATCAAATGTACCTGTTGGAAGATGAGGGTTAAAAGTGAACAACAACAAAAAATTCACCTATATACTGCTTATAAAACTCATATTTAACCACATAAATTCAAAGAAAAGCTTGTTTTTCATCATATGCTATCCCAATCATCATCATCAACATCAGTAATCATCATGGCAAATGTTTATATAATGTTGACTTTGTCCCAAGCCTGATTTTAAGCACTGTACATGAGCAATCTCATTTCTTACCCCATAGTTTTTATGACTTATTATATAAAAAGTTATGAAAATAACAACATGTCCATTTTAATAAAATTGCTGGCAAGAAATAATAAAGGTAAGAATAAATAAAGAGAAATAGAGACAAAGAGACTTGATGAAAACATTGTCTTTTTTTGAAAAGGCTAATAAAAATAATGCAAAGCATTGCTAAGATCAATAGTTAAAATAGTTTTATATGTAACAAGGGGACATAATTACAAATGGAGCAAGATAAAAGGAACAATGTTACGTGAACAGATTTCAGCACTTTAAATAAATCATAACACATATCTTCTCACACTGCAAAATAAGAACAAAAAGCCTTTAGCAATGGAGTAAATGTATGAAAAGACAAAACTATTCCATACATAAAATCATCAAGAAAAGATATTTAAAATTGTCAAATTCTTTTAGATATTAAAGAATAAATTATTTAATATGAATTCTAATATTGATACAGAAGGCAGATAAGGAAACAAAAAGAGGAAGAAAGAAAAAGAGGGAGAAAGGGAAAAAATAAGAACATTGACAGGCCAGTCTGACCTGAAGAAAAATGAAACAACAAAAATGTCTTCTATAAATTAACGAAGTGATTTGACAATGTATTTCAAGGATAATATAAAATGGCTGAGTTTATCACAAAAATAAAAGGTGACAATATTAGAAAATCTATAGTTATAAATCATCATAATAACTGATTAAAGGAAAAAACATAATCAACCATATAAATTTAGCACCCATTTAATTCTTAACTAGGAAAACAAGGAAACTTCCTTTTGTGGTAAAGTGTATCTACCCAAAACCTAGAGCTAACTTATTCCTACTGGTTTAATTTTAGCAGTTTCGCTGTTAATATTGGGAGCAAGACAGAGATGCTCATTACCATTAATGCCCTTATTCTTGATTCTCTGCAACATTTTCTTGCAATGCCCTTGCCAACAGAATAAGATAAGAAAAGAAAATAATAGGTTGGGAAGGAAGAAACCAATGCCTTTTTATCTGCAAACGATACAATTGTTAACGATGGAAAACCTAATAGAAGCTAAAGTGTTAGAAATAATAAGAGAGAAATAGGAAGATTGCAATATATAAAACAGGTAAACAAATCTGCACTGCATTCCAACAAGCAAAAACTTATTATGATATTATTTTCTGAGGCTGCTGTAACAAAGTATAAACTTATTGGCTTAAAACTAGAGAAATTTGGCTGGGCACAGTGGCTCACACCTGTAATCCCAGAACTTTGGGAGGCCAAAGCGGGAGTATCACCTGAGGTCAGGAGTTCGAGACCAGCCTGGTCAACATGGTGAAACCCCATCTCTACTAAAAATACAAAAATTAGCCAGATGTGGTGGCACATACCTGTAATCCTAGCTACTTGGGAGGCTGAGGCAGGAGAATCGCTTGAACCCAGGAGTCAGAGTTGCAGTAAGCCGAGCTGGCGCCATTGCACTCCAGGCTGGGCAACAAGAGTGAAACTCCGTTTCCAAAAAGAAATTTATTCTGTCACAGCTTTCGAGACCAGAAGCCTGAAATTAAGGTAACTGCAGGACTGAAATTAAGGTATCCGGTTTTTTTTCTAATGACTCTAGGAACAATTTATTTCCTTGAAAATTTCAGCATCGGTGATAATTTCAGCATTGGTGACTCCACGTGTTTCTTGGCTCGTAGCTGCATTACTCCAATCGCTGCCTCTGGGGTCACATTGCCTCCTTCTTTTCTGTCAAATTTCTCCTCTGTCTCTTTTATAAGACATTTGGCATTAGATTTCAGGCTCATCTAGATGATTTATGATGATCTCTTTATTTCAAAATCCTTAATTATTCCTTCAAAGATTTCCAAACAAGGTACATTGAGTTTTTAGATAGTCATGTGTGGACGTATCGTTTTGGTGCCAATATTCAGCCCACCGCAATATTTTTATTGGAAAACTTACCCCCAAAATGTAGTATAAATTAGTTAAATAAAGGAGAGATTTTGCACACACTCTTACCTTTTTTCTTATATTCCCTAGTTATCAAGTTGAGAGTTTAGGCCAATTTCATGAACAAGTTAGTTGAGATGTGTGAAATTATAATGGAGAAAAGAAAGAAGTCTAATAGTTCCTTGGTAGCTGTTACAGACATGGTTATTTTCTACTCAATTGCCATTTTGCCTTTTATTTTTATTCAGGGAGCCCCAGTCTTATTCATTACAGCAATGTGCTCAACACGAGGGATTGAATTCTAATTAGGACAAGCCAGGAAAGACTATCCAGTTATTGATATTTACTTTTCAGCCTCTCTCCCACTCCAGGGTGCCCATGTGACACAGTTACGTCCAATGGAGTGCAAATGGCAATTTTTAGGTTCCAGAAAAAGGCACCTAAGGTTGACAGTTTGCCTTTTGTTCTTACTCTGAGAGGTCCAGTCTTGTTCGTGACAGCAATAAGCCCAGTAGCATGGGTTGAATCCTAATTAGGACAAGCCTGGCAGGACCATCCGGCTCTCTCTGCTACAAGGGAAAGTCCTATTCTGTTTGCCCCTTTCTCAGATCACTAGTGTGAAGACGTGACGCTGAGATTGTGCCATGTATCGTGTGGTTATTACAAGCTCAAGATGAAAATCCAATGAGAGCAGAGGACAAGGTTGCTGCACAGATCACATAATCGCCTTTTTCCGACTTCTTCAGTGTGAGAAAATAAGCATCTATATTGCTTTAGCAAGTATTAGTTAGGTATTCTGTTATTTGAAGCCTAAACCATCCCTACCTGAAATTGTAAGTGGTGACTTTTTAGATACTTTTAATTCCTTTATGTTTATAAATATGCAAACAGAAGCAGCATCACTGTCTTTTGGTATAAGCACTCACTGTTACAGATTTAGAGATGAGCGGAAACAACTGTTATTTAAGATTATTTTCAGCCCGGGCGCGGTGGCTCACGCCTGTAATCCTGGCACTTTAGGAGGCCGAGGCGGGCGGATCATGAGGTCAAGAGATCGAGACCATCCTGGCCAACATGGTGAAACCCCATCTCTACTAAAAAAATAGAAAAATTAGCTTAGCCTGGTGGTGTGCGCCTATAGTCCCAGCTACTCGGGAGGCTGAGGCAGGAGAATCGCTTGAACCCGGGAGGCAGAGGTTGCAGGGAACAGAGATTGCACCACTGCACTCCAGGCTGGTGACAGAGTGAGATTCTGTCTCAAAAAGCAAGTATATACACATATATATACATATATATGTGTATATATATGTGTATATATATGTATATATGTGTATATATGTGTATTTATGTATATATGTGTATATATGTGTATATATATATGTATATATATGTATATATGTATATATGTGTATATATGTATATATATGTGTATATGTGTATATATATGTATGTGTATATATATATATAAAATTTCCATTAGCTACCACTGCCTACCTACGAGAATGAGGGAACTACTGTGTTATACAGAGCCTTTCTTTGTATTTCTAACTCTCCTTTGAATAACTGAATAACATTGACTGTGCTTTTACTGTGGGAAACAAAATTAATTTTTACAGGCATTAAAGTTTTATTCTTTGTTTTCTTCTTCTTTTTCCTTTCTACAGTCTCTAACAGATACAATACCATTACTTGGTCCATACATGCTTTTTTGATACATGAGACAATGCTCAGAACTGTCACATTATCATATCTACCTGACAGATTTTCCTGGCAAATACAATGTTGACAGAAACAATTGACACCCAACATCTAAAATATAAACCTCTCTTCAGATTATTGACTTTTGACTCTGAGAAGAACAGCTTTCAATAGCCCTGACAATCACAACCTTGCTTTTTAAAAAGTATGTGTTTAAACACCAGAGTGTGCTCCTCTAGACATCTGGGAAGTTTACCTGATGTTGATGTTTAGTGTGGACAGAGAAGGTTGTGTGTCTCATGGTTCACAACGGACTTTTCCTGCTGTTACCTGGGCAAAATCAATCAAAAACATTCACGAAATATTTTGTCTAACTGATGACTCTATTAGGTTTTTCGGCATTACTTTACAGTGTTTCAGAGACTCATTATCATGTCATCTAAAAACATATGGTGAGTTTAACAACAGTGTTTGTTATTCCCAAGCCGTTATGATTCATCTAGAGACAGCGAACAGATTCACAGAGAGAGAGGTATCATATCAGCAGTCTCTGAATCAGAGTCAATAGAAGTGTCAATGGATGCAAGACTGACACTTTTTCCTTAATTATTGCTTATATGTACTCAAATTACTAGATCATTCAAAACATGCCTCCTTGGTGTGGGCTGGTCTCAATCATTTAGCAATTTAAAACTTTCTAGAACACAAAAGTAGGCTGGGCTGGAGTGGTGGCCCACACCTATAATCCCAGCACTTTGGGAGGCTGAGGTGGGTGGATCCTTTGAGGCCAGGAGTTCCAGACCAGCCTCGCCAACATGGTAAAACCTGTCTTTACTAAAAATACAAAAATTATTTGGGTGTGGTGGCACATGCCTGTAATCTCAGCTACTTGGAAGGCTGAGGCAGGAGAATCGCTTGAACCTGGGAGGCAAAGTTTGCAGTGAGCCAAGATCGCACCACTGCATTCCAGCCTGGGCAACAGAATGAGACCCTTGTCTCAAAATAATAATAAAACTAGTTTTTTAAAAGGCTAATAATGTCTAAAGTAATATATTATAAATACAAATATGATCCAGTTCAATATACATTTTTAGTGTCCCATTAAAACATTTCCAGGTGTACATATTAATATGTAAATATAAAATTGAAAATGAATTTTCAGTACATCAAATCATTTTTCAAAGTTTATATATATATATATTTTTAGATGGAGTTTCACTCTGTTGCCCAGGCTGGAGTGCAGTGGCTCAATCTTAGCTCACTGCAACCTCCTCCTCCCAGGATCCAGCAATTCTTCTGCCTCAGCCTCCTGAGTAGCTAGGATTACAGGTGCATGGCACCACAGCTGGCTAATTTTTTGAATTTTTAGTAGGGGCAGGGTTTCATCATGTTGGCCAGGCTGGTCTCGAACTCCTGACCTTGGGTGATCCACCGGCCTGGACCTCCCAAAGTGCTGGGATTACAGGCGAGTGCTACCACGCCCAGCTAATGTTTTGTGTGTTTAGCAGAGACAGGGTTTCACCATGTTGGCCAGTCTGGTCTCAAACTCCTGACCTCAGGTGATCCACCCACCTCATTTTTCAAAGTTTATGTTCTTTAAGTTCTATGTTTAATTTTGGTTAAGTAGCATGTGAGTGAACATTGTTTGTATTTAAGTAAAGATAATCCATCTATTAACAGGAAAAAATTTCTTATGTCATTTATTTCTAAAATTTTTGTCCTTGGAGAATATTCCCCAAATGTGAAACATTTAAATTCTGTCATCACAACAAAGCTGATCTTCCCAAATTCATTATACACACACACAATATTGAGCAATAAATTTTGCACATCTAGGTAAAGAGCCCAAAACAGGCTTTGGAATTCAAATTATCATTCTGTGTTCAGTAGCTGGATTGTCCAATATGTACATGGCATTCAGAAAAGTTATTTGACATTTCTGAGCTTCAGTTTCTTCATAAGCAATAATGAAATATTGATATCACCTCTATCCACATTTAACCATAGGACTCCATCAGGTTTAAGTGACAGATTCAGGTGCAACTTTATTTAGAATTCATGTTATAGCCCAAGATTCATCCTCATCTCTGCTTCCTCTGGGTAAGCTCCATTTTCCTTCCTGGCTGCAAGAGAGTTTCCAGCTGTTTCTGGAATAACATTATTTCAGGCTGACATTTATTGGGAAAAGATTGGGAAAAGAGGGAGAGTCTTGGTTCAGCATCCTATCCAAAATTATGTTCCCTTGGCTATTATTTAGTCACAAGCTCATTTGCCACATAATTTATATAGCTGAATATACAAGCTGATGTAAAGTCAACTCCAGAAGAACCACTTGGAGAAAGGGGGCAGTCCTTTGAAGGAATACTGAAGGGTCATTAGAAGGAATTAGAACAGATGCCGGAGAGAAATACTAATCAATGTTCACCGTAATTATTTAGACTGGTTCTTATGAGACTATATTACCTATATAAAGGTTAACTTTATGACTATATGCAGTCCAAAAATAGTACAATTAATTGTTAACAATATTTTACACTATTCATGGCTTTTCAAATCACTTTATATCTTTTATCTTATTCGCTGCTCTCAACCCAAAGGTCTTTTTGAGTTGTGTTTGAAGGTTGGTTGTTTCTAAACGTTTCCTCCTCAGGAAAGCGGTATTGCCAGCCCAATGAAGCTAATCAGCTTGGCAGTAGAGCCTAGACTTACACTTTGTCTTGCAACCCTGTTAGACCACAGTCAGGCCTCCTATGGATGTGATCACCTTTCCTTTGTCTCAGCAATTTATAAAGCATTTCCTACTTCTTGCACATGTGTGAAATCAAAAATGGATCAAAGAGACAAAGTGTACATTTTATTTCTTTCAAGATCAATACTGTTCATCTTCTCAATTTAGCAATTGTTTCCTCTTATATAATCTGTAAGTTACATTTAACCTGTGCTTACTGCTCTTCCGGGAGAGAAGCCAGTTTTGAGGCCAAGAAAAAGCCTGTGTTTGCTAAGCCCTATCTGATGGTGTTTGGCAGAACTGAAGTCCAGGACAGTTACACATGAGAAGATATGAAATGAAATTGTAGAAGCAGTAAATGAGCATAAATAAGCATGAGTAACAGTAAAGTTAAAGATGAAAAGTCTCAAGTATTTGCAAAATATTTTTAATCAGTATCCAAGAGGAATCCCATGAAATATGAATCCCATGAAATACCCTTAGTCAAGGTACCTGGCTAAAGAAATATCTACCTAGGCTTGCCCTCACAAAATCAAAGATGACTTACAGCAGATAAAAGGTCACTTTACACTTTTGCCACCTAACTCAGAGACTTAATAGCAGTCTACATCAGAACACAGACTAACCCATCTGTGCTATCTTCTTATACATAGCATTGATGTGGCTTAAGCACTGGTACTCATTCCTACCCAGTATTTATGCTTCCTTTTTTTTTTTTCTTTTGAGACAGAGTCTCGCTCTGTCGCCAGGCTAGAGTACAGTGGCGCGATCTTGGCTCACTGCAACCTCTGCCTCCCAGGTTCAAGCGATTCTCCTGCCTCAGCCTGCCAAGTAGCTGGGACTATAGGCCCACGCCACCACGCCCAGCTAATTTTTGTATTTTTAGTAGAGACTGGGTTTCACCATGTTGGCCAGGATAATCTCGATCTCCTGACCTCGTGATCCACCCGCCTTGGCCTCCCAGAGTGCTGGGATTACAGGCCTGAGCCATGGCGCCCGGCCTATGCTTCCTGGCATGATCTCAGCTCACCGCAACCTCTGCCTCCCAGGTTCAGGCGATTCTCCTGCCTCAGCCTCCTGAGTAGCTGGGATTACAGGCATGTGCCACCACAGCCAACTACTTTTGTATTTTTAGTAGAGATGGGGTTTCTCCATGTTGGTCAGGCTGGTCTTGAACTCCTGACCTCAGGTGATCTGCCCACTTCCGCCTCCCAAAGTGCTGGGATTATAGGCGTCATATGCTTCCCTATTAAAATACAATAACCAGGACAGAAAGCATCCCCAGGGGCATGTAGGAGGATGAGTAAGTACTGATTATGGCAGGTTGCTTCTGTGGCGCTTTAGGTCCAACAATTAAAGCATTCAAGGAGAGTCAGAGGAAGATTCTAGTTAACAGTCTACGTTCCTGGCATTCTACTGATTGGCGGACCAGGGAGTAATGACAGGAGAAATCCCAGTTACAGTATATTAGACCTATAGAAGACACTGGAAGCTAGCATATTAAATTGCTCTCCAAATGCAGATCTGAAAATATACCACCTACTGAAGAATGGGGAAGTCAGGTAATCTCATCTGATTGGCCTCTTCTTCAACAACCAGAGCTGCATGGGCTCTCTCACTGAACTACTTTTATCCTGATACAGTCTCAACCTGTCTGATGCCATCTATGGCTATGGCTATAGGGATACTTTCCATATGCCTGCTATGGATGTTTGTTATTGCTGGTGACTCCCAACTTTGCATTTCTTGCGCTAGCCTCTGCTATGAATTCCAGACTCATATCTAGCTGATTCCTTATCATTTCTACTTGAAGATATAATAAGCATTTCTACTCTTATACAAGGGCAAGTATTCCCTTTTTCTCTTTGGTAATTCCATTTGCCCTAAAATATGTTTTGTCTGATATTAAGAAAACGATACTTGGTTAGTATTTATTGTACATATTGTACATTTTCTAACATTTTATGTTTTTATTATAACACACATGAGGAAAAGTGCCAATAAACATATATCTCAGTGAATTATTACACAGTAAATACTCGTATATCCACCACCCAAGTCAAAAGATGGGATGTTGCCTGTACTCAAGAAGCTATCCTTGATACTCGTCTTAATCACTACTCTTCCTCTTCTCTAAAGTTAGACACTGCCTTGACTTCTAACACTCCAGTTTAGTTTTCTTTCTCTTGAATTTGATATAAATGGAAACATGCACATGTTGCTTTTTAGTCTGTCATCTTTGCTTAGCGTTGTTTGTGTAATTCATCCATGTTATTACATATAGTTATATTTCAGTTATTTTCCTTGCAGCATGCTTTGAAATACAAAGGAATATTGTATGAATACACAGTCCCTCCTTATCCACAGGGTATATATGCTAAGACCTTCAGTGGGTGCCAGAAACCTCAGCTAGTACCAAACCCTATATATATGATGTTCATTCCTATACATAATACATATGATAATGTTTAATTTATGAATTAGGCACAGTAAGAGATTAACAACAATAACTGGTATTTAAATAGAGCAAGTATAACAATATGCTGTAAAAAAAAGTTGAAAGTGTTTTCTTGCTCTTTCTTTCAAAATACCTTGTACTGTAGAAAGCAAAATGCTAGTTAAAAGGAGACTACTTTACCATTTATCCATTTTAGTATAGTGGGACATCTGAGCTTTCTCCAGCTTTTGTTTATTGCAAATATAGCTGAACATCTTTATACACTTTCCTGTGAATATTCTTGTACATGTCTATTGAGCACATGTGAATGTATTTTAGTTGGGCATGTACTGGCTCATAGGATACATATTTGTTAAACTTTAGAAGATAATGCAAAACTTTCAAAACTGACTCTATCAATATACAATGCTACCAAGAATACATAAGTTCCAGTTGTCTCACATCCTCTCCAACACTAGGACTTGTCAGTGGGTGTGGAGTGAAATTTTATTGTGATTTTTAGATTGCAGTTTCCTGATTGCAAATGAGGTTAAGCACATTTGAATATGTTTATTAAATATTTGAATATCCTTTTTCATAAAGTGACTCAAGTCACTTGCTCTTTTATCTTTTTGATTTGTATCATTTTTGTAGTAACATACAGGAATGTTTTATATATTTTAGATACCTTCTCCCACTCTGTAGCTTGTTTTTTACTTTCTTGATGGTATATTTTGATAAATAAGTTTTCAATTTCATGTACATTAATTTGTCAATTTTTGTTTGTAGTTAGTGCTTACCATTTAGCCACTATTTCCCTACTCTTTAAGATGATAAAACTTGGAAGCATATTGTCATTCCTTTCAAATTTAGGTTTATAATCTACTTGGAATTTACTATCGTGTATGGAGTGACATAAGAGTCAAATTTTATTTTGTAGTTCCATATGAAGATACAATTGAACCAACACCTTTTACTAAAATAACTTCATTTTCCTCACTTCTCTGTAAGGCCATCTTTTCCATAAATCAACTGTTCATATAGATGTAACTCTCTCTGAACTTTCTGATAATGTTCCATTTGTCTATATAATAATTAAGCAAAAACCAAACTGACTTTAGAGTTATAGTAGCTTTATAATTAGTCTTGATATCCAAAAGAGCTATTCCTCCCTCCATCTTGGGTCCCTCAAGGCTGTCTTGGCTATTATTAGCTCTTCGTGTTTCCATATATATTTTAGAATTAGCTTGAAAGGATTCTCTGTCTGTCTATCTCTCTCTCTCTCTCTCTCTCCCTCACACACACACACACACACACACACACACACACGCCTCTCTGGGATTCTGATTAGGATTTTACTGTATTGATAGCTCGAACTAGTATAATTGAGATATTTTCAATACTGAATCTTTGTAAAATTCATACCACAAGGTATTTCAATTCATTCTGTTTTTGTTTAATCTCATTCAAAATATCATAGCATCTTCGGTACTGTACACGTCATTTCTTAGACATTATTTATGTAGTTGATATGCCTGATGATATTTTAAATTTTTAAAATTTCATTTTTTAATATATATTTCTGGTGTTGAGAAATATAGTTGATATGTTCTGTGTGTGTATCTCACTTTGTAATCGGTAATCTTAATTCATTAATTGTAATAGTTTACTACTTTAAAAAAAATTGTATATAGGCAAATACTATAAGACATCTTATCAGGGTAATAGTTCATATTCACATACTTGGCAAAGAGTGTGTGTGTGTGTGTGTGTGTGTGTGTGTGTGTGTGTGTATTATGGGGTAAGATAACTATTTTTTTAATGAACTGAAATGCACTCTGGGGATTTTTCAGTTTTAGCATAAGGATCCAGGATGCTTATTGACCTTACCCAAATGAACTAAGTTTCTAATTTTCTTTTCTTTTTTTTTTTTTTTTTTTTTTTGATACGGAGTTTCACTCTTGTTGCCCACACTAGAGTGCAGTGGCATAATCTCAGCTCACTGCAACCTCTGCCTTCTGGTTTCAAGCAATTCTCCTGACTCAGCCTCCTGAGTAGCTGGGACTGCAGGCACCCACTACCACGCCTAACTAATTTTTGTATTTTTAGTAGAGATGAGGTTTCACCATGTTGGCCAGGCTGCTCTCGAACTCCTGACTTTGTGATCCACCCGCCTTGGCCTCCCAAAGTGGTGGGATTACAGGCGTGAGCCACCGTGCCCAGCCTCTTTTTAAAAAATTATACTTAAGTTCTGGGATACATGTGCAGAACGTGCAGGTTTGTTACATAGGAATACATGTGCCATGGTGGTTGGCTGCACCCATCAACCTGTCATCTATATTATTTCTCCTAATGTTATCCCTCCCCAAACCCCCAACCCCCGACAGGCCCCACTGTGTGATATTCCCCTCCAGTGCCCATATGTTCTCACTGTTCAATTCTCACTTATTAGTGACAACATGTGGTGTTTGGTTTTCTGTTCCTGTGTCAGTTTGCTGAGGATGATGGTTTCCAGGTTCATCCATGTCCCTGCAAAGGACATGAACTCATTTTTTATGGCTGCCTAGTATTCCATGGTGTATATGTGCCACATTTTATTTATCCAGTATATCATTGATGGGCATTTGGGTTGGTTCCAAGTCTTTGCTATTGTAAATAGTGCTGCAATAAACATATGTATGCATGTGTTTATAGTAGAATGATTTATAATCTTTTGGGTATATATCCAGTAATGGGATTGCTGGTTCTAGATCCTTGAGGAACTGCTGCACTATCTTCCATAATGGTTGAACTAATGAACACTCCCACCAACAGTGTAAAAGCGTTCCTATTTCTCCACATCCTCACCAGCATCTGTTGTTTCCTGATATTTTAATGATCGCCATTCTAACTGGCATGATGTAGTGTCTCATTATGGTTTTGATTTGTATTTCTCTAATGACCAGTGATGAGGAGCTTTTTTTCAAGTGTTTGTTGGCCGCATAAATGTCTCCTTTTGAAAAGTGTTCATATCCTTCACCCACTTTTAGATGGGGGTGTCTTTTTCTTGTAAATTTGTTTAAGTTCCTTGTAGATTCTGGATATTAGACCTTTGTCAGATGGAGAGATTGCAGAAATTCTCTCTCTTTCTGTAGGTTGCCTGTTCACTCTGATGGTAGTTTCTTTTGCTGAGCAGAAGCTCTTTAGTTTAATTAGATCCTATTTGTCAATTTTTGCTTTTGTTGCAATTGCTCTTGGTGTTTTAGTCATGAAGTCTTTGCCCATGCCTATGTCCTGAATGGTACTGCCTAGGTTTTCTTCTAGGGTTTTTATGGTTTTAGGTTTTATGTTTAAGTCTTTAATCCAACATGAGTTAATGTTTGTGTAAGGTGGAAGGAAGGGGTCCAGTTACTCTTTTCTGTATATGGCTAGCCAGTTTTCCCAGCACCATTTATTAAATAGGGAATCCTTTCCCCATTGCTTGTTTTTGTCAGGTTTTTCGAAGATCGGATGGTTGTAGATGTGTGGTGTTATTTCTGAGGCCTCTGTTCTGTTCCCTTGTCTATATATCTGTTTTGGTACCAGTACCATGCTGTTTTGGTTACTGTAGCCTTGTAGTATACTTTGAAGTCAAGTAGCATGATGCCTCCAGCTCTGTTCTTTTTGCTAGGATTGTCTTGGCTATACAGGCTCTTTTTTGGTTCCATATGAAATTTAAAGTAGTTTTATCTAGTTCTGTGAAGAAAGTCAGTGGTAGCTTGATGGGGATAGCATATAATCCATAAGTTACTTTGGGCAATATGGCCATTTTCACAATATTGATTCTTCCTGTCCATGAGCATGGAATTCGTTTCCATTTGTTTGTGTCCTCTTTTATTTCCTTGAGAAGTGGTTTGTAGTTTTCCTTGAAGAAGTTTTTCACATCCCTTGTAAATTGAATTCCTAGGTATTTTATTTTCTTTGTAGTAATTGCGAATGGGAGTTCACTCGTTATTTGGCTCTCTGCTTGTCTATTATTGGTGTATAGGAATGCTTGTGATTTTTGCATTCTGATTTTGTATCCTGAGACTTTGCCGAAGTTGCCTATCAGCTTAAGGAGATTTTGGGCTGAGACGATGGGGTTTTCTAAATATACAAACATGTCGTCTGCAAACAGAGACAATTTGACTTCCTCTCTTCTATTGAATACCCTTTATTTCTTTCTCTTGACTGGTTGCTCTGGCCAGAACTTCCAATACTATGTTGAATAGGAGTTGTGAGAGAGGGCATCCTTGTGCCAGTTTTCAAAGGGCATGCTTCCAGCTTTTGCCCATTCAGTATAATATTGGCTATGGGTTTATCATAAATAGCTCTTACTATTTAGAGATATGTTCCATCAATACCTAATTTATTGAAAGTTTTTAGCATGAAGTGGTGTTGAATTTTATCAAAGGCCTTTTCTGCATCTGTTGAGATCATCATGTGATCTTTGTCTTTATAATAGAATTTGTTTATATTGGTTCTATTTATGTGATGAATTACATTTGTTGATTTGTGTATGTTGAACCAGCCTTGCATCCCAGGGATGAAGCTGACTTGATTGTGGTGGATGAGCTTTTTGATGTGTGCTACTGGATTCGGTTTGCTAGTATTTTATTGAGGATTTTCACATTGATGTTCATCAGGGATATTAGCCTAACATTTTCTTTGTTATGTCTCTGCCAGGTTTTGGTATCAGGATGATGCTGGCCTCATAAAATGAGTTAGGGAGGAATCCCTCTTTTTCTATTGTTTGCAATAGTTTCAGAAGGAATGGTACCGGCTCTTCTTTGTACCTCTGGTAGAATTCGGCTGTGAATCTGTCTGGTCCTGGGCTTTTTGTGGTTGGTAGGCTATTAATTACTGCCTCAATTTCAGAACTCATTATTGGTCTATTCAGGGATTCAACTTCTTCCTGGTTTAGTAGTGGGAAGGATGTATGTGTCCAGGAATTTATCTATTTCTTCTAGATTTTCTAGTTTATTTGCATAGAGGTGTTTATAGTATTCTCTGATGATTGTTTGTATTTCTGTGGGATTGGTGGTGATATCCCCTTTATCATTTTTTATTTTTTCGATTTGAATCTTCCCTCTTTTCTTCTTTATTGCTCTGGCTAGTGGTCTATTTTGTTAATCTGTTCAAAATACCAGCTCCTAGATTCATTGATTTTTGAAGGGTTTTTCACATCTCTATCTCCTTCAGTTCTGTTCTGATCTTAGTTATTTCTTATCTTCTGCTAGCTTTTGAATTTGTTTGCCCTTGCTTTTCTAGTTCTTTTAATTGTGATGTTGGGGTGTCAGTTTTAGATCTTTCCCACTTTCTGATGTGGACATTTAGTGCTACAAATTTCTCTCTAAACATTGCTTTAGCGTGTCCCAGAGATTCTGGTATGTTGTGTCTTTGTTCTCATTGGTTTCAAAGAACTTCATTATTTCTGCCACAATTTTGTTATTTGCCCAGTAGTCATTCAGGAGCAGGTTCTTCAGTTTCCACGTAGTTGTGCGGTTTTGAGTGAGTTTCTTTATCCTGAGTTCTAATTTGCACTGTGGTCTGAGAGGCTATTATGATTTCTGTTCTTTTGCATTTGCTGAGGAGTGTTTTACTTCCAATTATGTGGTCAGTTTTAAAATAAGTACTATGTGGTGCTGAGAAGAATGTATATTCTGTTGATTTAGGATGGGGAGTCCTGTAGATGTCTATTAGGTCCGCTTGGTCCAGAGCTGAGTTTAAGTCCTGAATATCCTTGTTAGTTTTCTGTCTCATTGATCTGTCTAATATTAACAGTGGGGTGTTAAATTCTCCCGCTATTATTGTGTGGGAGTCTAAATCTCTGTGTCGGTCTCTAAGAACTTGTTTGATGAATCTGGGTGCTGCTGTATTGAGTGCATATATATATTTAGGATAGTCAGCTCTTCTTGTTACATTGATTCCTTTACCATTATGTAATGCCCTTCTTTGTCCTTGTTGATCTTTGTTGGTTTAAAGTCTGTTTTATCAGAGACTAGGATTGCAACCTCTGCTTTGCTTTGCTTTCCATTTGCTTGGTAAAGACTCCCTCCATTCCTTTATTTTGAGCCTATATGTGTCTTTGCATGTGAGATGGGTCTCCTGAATACAGCATACTGTTGGATTTGCTGTATTGCAAATACAATGATTCTTTATCCAATTTACCAGTCTATGTCTTTTAATTGGGGCATTTGGCCCATTTACATTTAAAGATAATGTTATTATGTGTGAATCTGATCCTGTCATCATGATGCTAGCTGGTTATTTTGCACATTAGTTGATGCAGTTTCTTCATAATGTCATTGGTCTTTACATTTTGGTATGTTTTTGCTGTGGCTGGTACAGGTTTTTCCTTTCCATGTTTAGTGATTCCTTCAGGAGCTCTTGTAAGGCAGGCCTGGTGGTGACAAAATCCCCCAGCATTTGCTTATCTGTAGAGGATTTTATTTCTCCTTCACTTATGAAGGTTAGTTTGGCTGGATATGAAATTCTGGGTTGAAAATTCTTTTCTTTAAGCTTGTTAAATATTGGTCTCCACTCTCTTCTGGCTTGTAAGGTTTCTGCAGAGAGATCTGTTAGTCTGATGGGCTTCCCTTTGTAAGTAACTTGACCTTTCTCTCTGGCTCCCCTTAACATTTTTTCCTTCATTTCAACCTTGGTGAATCTGATGATTATGTGTCTTGGGGTTGCTTTTCTCAAGGAGTATCTTAGTGGTGTTTTCTGTATTTCCTGAATTTAAAGGTTGGCCTCTCTTGCTAGGTTGAGAAAGTTCTCCTGGATAATATCCTGAAGGGTGTTTTCCAACTTGGTTTCATTCTCCCCATCACTTTCAGGTACAATAATCAAACATAGGTTTGGTCTTTTCACATAGTCCCATATTTCTTGGAGGCATTATTCATTCCTTTTCATTCTCTTTTCTCTAATCTTTTCTTCATGCCTTATTTCAGTAAGTTGATCTTAAATCTCTGATATCCTTTCTTCTGCTTGACTGATTCAGCTATTGATGCTTGTATATGCTTCACGAAGTTCTCATGCTGTGTGTTTCAGCTCCGTCAGGTCATTTATATTCTTCTCTAAACTGACTATTCTAGTTAGCAGTTCCTATTAACTTTTGTCAAGGTTTTTAGCTTCTTTGCATTGGGTTAGAACATGCTTCTTTAGTTCAGAGGAGTTCGTTATTACCCACCTTCTGAAGCCTGCTTCTGTGATTTCGTCAAACTCATTCTTTGTCCAGTGTTGTACCCTTGCTGGAGAGGAGTTGTGATCATTTGGAGGAGAAGAGGTATTCTGGTTTTTGGAATTTTCAGCATTTTTGCTCTGGTTTTCCTTCATCTTTGTGGATTTATCTACCTTTGATCTTTGAGGCTGATGAGCTCTGGATGGGGTTCTGTGCGGAGGTTCCTTTTTGTTGATGTTGATGTTATTGCTTTCTGTTCATCAGTTTTTCTTCTAACAGACCCCTCTTCTTTAGGTCTGTTGCAGTTTGTTGGAGGTCCACTCCAGACCCTATTTGCCTGGGTATCACCAGTGGAGGCTGCAGAACTGCAAAGATTGCTGCCTGCTTCTTCCTCCGGAAGCTTCATCCCAGAGGGGCACTCGCCTGTTGCCAACCGGAGCTCTCCTGTATGAGAGATGGCCCCTGCTAGAAGGTCTCCCAAAATCAGGAGGCACAAGGGTCAGGGACCAACTTGAGGAGGCAGTCTGTCCCTTAGCAGAGCTCAGGCGTTGTATTGACAGGACCCTCCTTTTCAGGATCCTCTGCTGCCTTCAGAGTTGGCAGGCAGGAACATTTAAGGCTGCTGAAGCTGCGCCTATAGCCGCCCCTTCCCCCAGGTGCTCTGTCCCAGAGAGTTGGGAGTTTTATCTATAAGCCCCTGACTGGTGCTTCTACCTTTCTTTCGGAGATTCCTTGCCCAGTGAAGAGGAATCCAGAGAGGCAGTCTGGCCACAGCCGCTTTGCCACACTGTGTTGAGTTCCACCCAGTCCTTATTACTGTGAGCAGAAAACCACCTACTCAAGCCTCAGTAATGGTGGACATCCCTCCCCGCACCAAGCTTGATAGTTCCAGGTTGACTTCAGAGTGCTGTGCTGGCAGCTAGAATTTCCAGCCAGTTGTTCTTAGCTTGCTCTGTGAGAGTGGGACCTACTGAGTGAGACCACTTCGCTCCCTGGCTTTGTGGATGGTTTTGTCTTGCCTGGGTTACAGATGCCACTGGGGTGTGGGGCGGAAAAAAAAAAAAAAAAATCCTGCAGCTAGATCAGTGTCTGCCCAAACAGCCACCCAGTTTTGGGCTTGAATCCCAGGACCCCGGTGGTGTAGGCACACGAGGGAATCTCCTGGTCTGCAGATTGCAAAAACCATGGGCAAAGCACAGTATCTGGGCTGGATAGCACAGTCCCTCACGGCACAGCCCCTCCTGGCTTCCCTTGTCTGGGAAAGGGAGGCTTTTGCTCCTTGAACTTCCTGGGTGAGGCGATGCTCCACCCTCCTTCTGGTTGCCCTCCATGGGCTTCATCCACTGCCTAACCAGTCCCATTGAGATGAACAGGGTACCTCAGGTGGAAATGCAGAAATCACCCACCTTCTGCATTGGTCTCACTGGGAGATGCAGACCAGAGCTGTTCCTATTCAGCCATTTTGCCAGAACTCATCTGTGAAATTTTAATACTTAGCAAGAAAAAGAGTTTGCTTTTGTGGGATCAAATAACTTACACGCATATGAAAAGTGGCATACATTTCAAACAACAATAAATTTCATTTAAGTATTTCCCACATGATCAAAAAAAAAAAAAAAGCTAGTAAGAGGGAAATTCGACAATTAGAATAATCAGGTCATATTTATAGTAGAACTCAGAACTACTTGTAAATCAATAAGCATGGGTTATTAATTAATTAATTTTTTGCTCTTCCAACTCCTCCCTTCAGCTGTTCAGATAACATATCTGAATATATTATATTACTAATATATTAGTATGTTCTATGAATCCCTACAGGCTCTCAGGAAAAATATTTTAATAATACAACAGAGGGACAGAATTTGGTTAGTGGAATATTGGGCTATTTTGATGTCCTTTTGACATCACTTTACCTAAAAGTCATGCATGCTTTTCTTTTCTCTGTGTACCCGTGTGTCAAACCTTCCTCTCCCTTCCATGTAATGATGCCGGTCACTGGATATAGGGACCATCCTAAATCCAGGATGGCCTCTAAATCCAGAATGATGTCATTTTCAGATCTTTAACTCAATTAAATCTACAAAAAAGCACCAAAAATTTAAATTAAAGTTACAAAATACTATTAGATTGGTGGACAAGTAATTGCAGTTTGCCATTGAAAATAATGGCAAAAACCCAATTACTTGTGCACCAACCTAATGAGAAACTGTCAGAAAATTTCCATAATCTCCAAATTACAATAATTTTTAAAATCTTGGCCCAGCAGTGCCATCTCATTCCTAATGTAATATGGCAGCCACCCCAATCAAAATGGAATTCAGAGAAAGGTTTCAATGGTATTTAGAATCCCCATCTTAGACAGCGGTACTGGACCCTCCTTTATTATTCCAAGTAGGCTATGAACAGATAAGGACAAAGAGACATTAACTTTCTCACACTTAACCTTATTTGTAGAGATTAAACTCCAGTTCAAGATCTGCATGCACAATATGTAATTAAGATATCCAAACTTAAATGGCTAGTAAGAAAAGATCATAACAACAATATTTTATAGATGCCTGATGATTGGAAGCCATCCTGCTTTGAAAAGCTCTCTAGTAGGAAAAAAGGAGAAGTTAAATCTAAGTACACTTCCCAAGTTCACTGCTACATTTATGTATAATTACTTTTTATATTTGACTTTCATACATTTAATTTAACCTGTTGAACATTCATATAAAATTTTGTCAGTTTCTGGTATAGTAGTACAATTCAAAACGTGACAGTGACAACTAAGGGTTAAGAATGTATAGAGATAAGGCACAAAGTAAAAGATAGATGTATAATAATTGCGCTAATTTATATATTATATATATATAAATAATGTATATTCCAAATTCTGACATATTTGTAAATATTATAACTTCCTTAATGTATCAGAAGAGGAATATTCAAGAATTCAAGATAAATTAAGGAATTCATGAGTTTAATCTTAAAAAGTAGCTTGAAAGATGTTGCCATTGAATTGCATTAGGAGTCTCTGAGCCTATTCTGGCTTGGGAGTCTGCCTGATTTATAAAAAAAGAATTGTATTTCTTGTTTCTCTTATTTGACAGAATATTTTGAATTTGTCCATATGGTATATGAAATATGTATGCGAACTACCTCTTGAAAAATATTACAATTTACAAAACTGTGAAGATATTTGAAGTAATTTCCAAAAGGCCACAAAGTGTTGTCATAAGATCAACAAATTGAAAGGAATTTAAGTAGATTAGAAATATCAACAAGAAATTTAATGGCCGCTACTATTGGTATTATTAATATATAGTGGGGGATTTAAAATTACTGTAAGAATGTGAACCTCGATACTCTTTACTAAATAATTATAGTAGCAAAAAGTATGAATATGGATTATGAAAAAGAAGAGAGAAGATATAATATACTCACCAAGCAAATTTTCACAGCAGCCAAGTTTGCAGCCATGTGGGATAGGATAGCAGAAAATTTGGTTTGGGTTCCCATGACTTTCAGAAACAAATTCATTTGGAAGTGTGAAAAATGCTATTTTTCTGCACAGTTGTGTTTTGCATGTGGATTGCTGCATGGATCCCATTCACAAGTATTTTGAACTCTAAGTGTTCTATCTCTCAGAGTAGGGCCCGAGATCACTGTCATCAGCAAGTTGTCCAGAGAGAGAAAATCATGTTCCTACCAGTTTCCTGTCTTTTTCTGTCCACTGCCAGCAACAGGAATAGCTAAGAAACATTAAATTGTTTTGCATGGTAACCATTTTTTATTTTTATTTTATTTTATGTTATGTTATTTTTATTTTATTTTATTATTTTTTTGAGACGGAGTCTCGCTCTGTCACCCAGGCTGGAGTGCAGTGGCGCAATCTCGGCTCACTGCAAGCTCCGCCTCCCGGGTTCACGCCATTCTCCTGCCTCAGCCTCCCGAGTAGCCGGGACTACAGGCGCCTGCCACCACGCCTGGCTAATTTTTTGTATTTTTAGTAAGACGGGGTTTCACCGTGGTCTTGATCTCCTGACCTCATGATCCGCCTGCCTCAGCCTCCCAAAGTGCTGGGATTACAAGCGTGAGCCACCGCACCCGGCCAGTAACCATTTTTTAAACAATAATAATGGTGACCAAGTGAGAGTGTAGGACTGGCTCATCAAGGGAACTTTACTGGTCTGCTATCTCTTGCTCGCTCAAGGAGAATACTATCACTTTCTAGTTTAGGAGCCTGGTGATTTTAATGGGGCATGTCAGAATCACAAGGGAAATTTTCCAAAATGCAAGCCCTCAACCCACACCTTTAGAGCATCAGATTCAATTGGTTTGTGTAAAAGGCTTGGTCAATTTAAAAAAAAAAATTAAACTTACTAGAACACAACAATAGAGATTCCTGCTTACGAATCACTAGCCTAAAATACCTCGCTGTGCATTCATTGTTACTTGCTTTTGTGTGTGTGTGTGTGTGTGTGTGTGTGTGTGTGTTCTAATACCTATGAATTGCTGTGTTTCCAATGCTAAATTAACAGCTGAATATTTTAGATTCTATCTGATGAAATATTTTCATATGGGTTTTTAAATGTCTTTTCATTTTCAGTAATTATCTCATAAGTTCCTAGAAGCATGGACCTCAGTAATTTTGAATCTTTGATGGCTATTCATAGAGATCATCAAATAGCTATTCTAAAGCTTTGAAACATGTGCTTCCCAGATCTCTAAGGGTAAATTTGACATGTTTTCTTAGGGCAATGCTTCTCCTTTGTTCTTATAGGGGTCACTTCAGTGAATTACGTTAGACATGCTTTGTGAGTCAATAAACTATTAATATCTATTGTCTTGTGGTAACTTCAGACATAAGTGAAGTAGTTTAGAGACACAGACTTTAGCTTGAGAGTGCTCCACTTTGAAAATATGCAAAAGATGACCCTTTCGATGCTATTTTACAGCAACAAATTTGAGGTGGTTGTTTCTGTTGTTATAAAATGTATTTATTTCAAAGAAATTAACAGTACAGTTTATGCTCCAGGAGATAATATTTAGGGAAGATGTGGTATGAGGGAGGTGGGCATTAAGGAAAAGGAGAAAGAATGAACACTCAGCTGGGAACAGAATTATAAGCGCCTCAGTTTTAAGTGAAGACTAGTTTTGGAAACTGATTTCCAAAACCTGTGCAAATATACATGACTTGTCCGTAGGTTGGTGCCGTTACTCAGGTTTGTCTCAGGGATTATGATGCTAATTCAAACCTTGGAATACGAGACTATAACCCCTACTATATAGTTTTGTAACTCCAGCACTTTGGGAGGCTGAGGCAGGTGGATCACCTGAGGTCAGGAGTTCGAGACCAGCCTGGCCAACATAGTGAAACCCTGTCTCTACCAAAAATACAAAAATAAATTAGTCTGCAATGGTGTCGCATACCTTTAGTCCCAGCTACTAGAGAGGCTGAGGCAGGAGAATCGCTTGAACCCAGGAGGCGGAGGTTGCAGTGAGCCAAGATCACACCACTGCACTCCTGCCTGGGCAATAGAGCAAGACTCTGTCTCAAACAAAAACAAAAACAAAAACTATACAGCAACCACAAAAGTATAGTTCTTCACTACATGACAATTACATTTATTCACTACTTAAATAGTTTTATTTGCTATGGAGGGTAACAGAGTATTTATTTTAACTCTGTTGAAATCATGATTCATAGTCTAATCACTGATAATATCTTGATCAAAAGCTTGCAACAAGTAAGTTATCACATCCTTTAATTGCTTTCATGTGTTATTATCAAGGGTATACCTACTGCAAAGCAGTATTATAAAACTGTCCTTCACATACACCTTTCTTTTCATACTTCTAATAATTACTTCTACATTTTGCCTTTTCCTTCACATTCCTCATAATAAGAGAGCAAAAGAACCCTCTGGCAAACCCAGTTCCCCACTTAATGGTAGCAGTGAAAGGGAAAAGAGCAAAACCTGGAAATAATAAAGCCAGAATTCTTTTTACTAGGTTACAAGAAAAGGCTAGTAGTACTCATACATTATGTATGGAGGTGATATGCCTTGTACCAAAATGTTTTTGTCTTGCTTTAGTTCAGGTCCTCATAATCTGGAAAGCATGGTAAGTAGTGATTTGGGTCATGGATCCTGGAGTCAGATGGACTTACATGTGAATCTTGAATTTACTAACTGCTATCTGCATGAGCTTGGATAAATTACCTCATCTCCCTAAACCGGAACCTTGACTGATAAGTGAAAATGATGCTTCACTTACCAAGATATTATAAAGTTTAATTGAGATAATGCATAAAGAAAGATAGCATTAAGTTTGCATATTGCAAACAGTAAATAATAGTTACTACACTCACAACTAATAATACTAATAGTAAACAATGTCATCTGAACTATAGTTATGATTTCCTTAACTGTTTGTGTTTTATATTTTTTGTCTTTTAGGCTTTCCTGATTCTATTTCTTGTTACTGTCAAAATGATTTTTCTAAAAGTCCAAATAATTTGCTTGCTTAAATACTTTGAATATTTTCTGACCAATTCTATTTTTGATGCTCAACTTTTTCCTTCCCATAAATATATAAATATTGCCTGGAATACACACACACATGCACATATACACACATCATAAAGATAAAAATATGCTGGCAATCATAACTGGGTTGCTCAAATATAGAATGGGCCTTGTGGTTTTCCAATTATATTATTGCCTTCATATTCTGTAACTGTCTCTCCCTCTTCTCTTCCCTTCTATCCTCCCTCCCAACCCCATTGCCACCATTCTGTCTCTCAGATTCTTTCTATTATCCTCATTCTCTCCCTATGATAAAGCATCCTTGTCATCAGGGTATATCAGGTTGGCTCCAATTTTAGTTATAGTTATTCCTGTGCTGATCACTGTGACTGGAGGAATGGTTCCGCCTGATTGGCCAGGGATAGTACAAATACACATGTAGCTAGCAAGGTAGGGTACTGTGATCAGAAACTCTTACGACAATAAGAGGTAGGAAAAGGCAGGTCTCTCAAATGAAGGCATTTCCTTCTATCAAAAAAGGCTAGAAATGGGATGGGTAGGGGGAAATCCAGCAAATCTGATTTTAGCATACAGTGAGTGATATTGTACACGTTAGATATTTTTATTTATAATCTTCAATAGAGAAACTGAAATAGCTCTTTATTGTACAAAAGGTAATTGAATGTGAATGACATAAGAATGAAGATGATGAATCTTCTCTAATTTACTAAAAAGCAGAAACAAATGAAAACCATTAATTATAGCACCAGTCACATATTAGTGTGTCATGAGACTCCAGTGTGTTTCATGGCTGAAAACTTCAGAGTTGGAGGGTGATGTCCAAATCATAGCATACAGATTCCTGTAGGCCATGCTGCGGCCTTCTGTTTTGAACTGTTGTCTCGTTATTTCTCATCCTGCTTGTAACCTACTCTCCTCCCAGCAGTTTATGTGACATTGTACTGTTGGATCATACATTGATTCATCATAACTCTTTGATTTGCACATGGAATTTATATTCATTGTCATTGATTCCTCATAACCTGACATAGTGATTGACCAATAGTAAGTTCTCCATTCATATTAGTTAAATTACTTTGATGACCAGGAAATAACTATGATTCAGTACATGGGATGTTAACAGATTGAATATTTGGCTGTCATGAATATAGGAGGCAAAAGAGATTCCTAGTAGAATGAGTAAAGTAAGGTGAGAATCCTATAGAATGGTCAGGCTACAGATTCATTATGCTACTCTTATAATTGTGCTAACAGAATGGTGTGTGGATGGGATCTGCAATGTAAATCTGGCCTTGATCCAAATTCCCCTGAAATCTAGGGACTGCTGGCAACAACAGATATTTGTTGCCCTTTTAGGCTGAGCTATAAAGGCTTGAAAATAAAGACAAAAATATAAATTCAGGAGTGTTTTAACACAACTCTTAGCTATATTTTGGTATGTTTATTTCCATTGATCACATGTAAATAATCATATACAAAAATGCAAATATAATTTTGTTAATTTTCAATATTTTTCCTTGCAATTAACAGACAATAAAGTAAAGCTAATATTCTGATTGAATGCAGATTCGAGGCAATAGATTGAAAATATCACCTCTTCTTACAGAGGTATGGTGGAAGATTCAAGTATTCTTATTTCAATCTAGCAGGATAAGTTTGCCTGTCTTAAAAGTTCAGTTATTTATTTTTGAAATATAAAGGTATGCATTCTCACTACTTTTAGCTTTTGTACTAAATTAATTAATTACCCTGGAATGGAATGAAATTTTTATTTAAACCCAACTTAAGACTTGTATAATCTTCAAGGTTCTTAATTGAAAATTAATGGCTCTCTCTTAAAACCCGTGTAGTTGAAGAAGCAGCCATCTCAGTAGTGCCTAATACTTATGGCATAATCTTCTCAACACTTACATAGATGTTAGGATTAGAAATAGCTTTCCAGTTTTAAGGTTCTAGAAAGTCCAGGTCATGTGGTGTCATTTGGAAAATGAATACTAAGTTGAGACTCCTAAATTTTGATTTCAACTTCTGGTTTTGCCTTTAACAAGATTTATGAACCAAGAGGAATGACTTAGCTCATCTGTAGTGTGAATTTTTCCTCAGTAACATTTAACAAATAATCCAGTAGATATTATATGTCATATATTGTATGTTTATATGCATCAAAGTTATATATTAATGTTGTTAAAGTGTTCCACCAGAATATTGATGGATTGATAGATGACCTCTGTTCCATCTTCCTAGAAACAACCAGTTTCAGCTCTTTTCAGTTATTTTAGTGTTTATTGCCATTCCTCAAATTAAGTTATTCTGACAATGAATTTTCAATTTAAAGCATTGTCTATTATCATTCCTCTAGGTAGGATGAATATTTTGCTTTATTTCTTCTGCGACTTCTCCCACAACGCATTTACCCTTATCCTCTCCCATTCTCCCCATATATTCCCATCATAATTATAGTTAGCTCAAATCCTCTTCCTTTCCTGTACAACATTTTGTTTAATAATTATGTTGATTTGTTGTTGTTGTTGTTGTTTTTGGCTTTGTGTATTCGTTTGCTAGGGCTGCCATAACAAAGTACCACAGACTCGTGGCTTAAAAAACAGAATTTTATTTTCTCATATCTGGGAACTAGAAGTTCAAAATCAAGGTATCAGAAGGCTTAGTTTGCTTTCAAGCCTGTCCTTTTGGCTCGTAGATGGCCATCTTCTCCTTGTGTCTTTACATGGTCTTCCCTTGGTTCATGGCTGTGTTCAAATTTCCTCATCTTATAAGGACACCAGTAACACTGAATTGGGGCCAACCCTAATGAGTTCATTTTAACGTAATTACCTCTTTAAAGATCCTGTCACCAAACAGAGTCATTCTGAGGTACTGGGCAGTAGGACTTCCACATTTGATTCAGCCCATAACACTTAGTTTTTTATGTAATCCTTAGGAAATCCCAGGAGACTTATCATGAATTATGCAAGTCTCCCCTCCAGACACTCAGGCACATCAGCTATTCTGTCCATTTCATCTTCCTCCAAAAGCCTCTCAGAGAGTACGCAGCTCTGTGTAATCGGTACACAGCTGCCACGCTGGAATCCCTCCTGAGACCATCCTGGAGATTACCTTCACTTCTCTCCTGGGTTCGATGGCGTATTTCCTACAGACCAGGATTTCTTTCTTGATTTGGTCCTTCAGAGGAGCATAACCTCCAATAACTTTCTTTAAAAAGGGAGTAGATGATAACTAAGAATTTTTTAGACCACACAAGTCTGAAAATATTTTATTCAACCTAGGAAGTGATTAAAAGTTTGGCTAAGTATAAAATTGTAGGTTGGAATCATTTTTCTTTAGAATGTTGAAGGCATTGCTCCATTGTCTGCTAGCTTTCGGGTGTTATTGAAGAGTATGAAGAAAATTGAATTTTTATTTTATACATTTGGCATGTTTTTAATTTTCCCTCTCTCCCTTTCTCTCTCTGAAAGTTCTTTAAAAAATTTTTTTGAGGTCAGAATTTAAAAGTTTATGAGCAAGAGCCTCACTGAGGAGCATACCAACAATTACCTGCACTGATAATATTATATGATCATATTAAGGTTATTCTCATCAGTAAATTTGAGTTCCTCATATCAGTAGTTTCTTTAAGTCACTTGTTTTGTGCTAATCAGAATCCCCAGGCAAATCTCTAAAAATCTTCTGCTTTTCAGATGAAGGATCAGTTATTACAATTCTAGATTTACAGGGGGAAAAAGGCTATGGATATTATCATTCACTATGCACACAGTCATTAATCCTGCTGTTTTCAGAAAGATTACAGCAATGTTAATTGTGGTTTTTTTTTTTTTTTTCTTTTGAGACAAGGTCTTGCTCTGTCACCCAGGCTGGAGTGCAGTGGCACCATCTCAGCTCACTGCAACCTCTGCCTCTTGGGCTCTGATGATCCTCCTTTCTCAGCCTCCCAAGTAGCTCGGATTACAGGCATGCACCACCATGCCCGGCAAATTTTTGTATTTTTTGCGGAGTTGGGGTTTTCCCATGTTGGCCAGGCTGGTCTCGAACTCCTGACCTCAGGTGATTCACCTGCCTTATCCTCCCAAATTGCTGGGATTACAGGTCTGAGCCACTGCGCCTGGCCTATTCTTAAATTTTTAAGGCTCCTGCACAGCAAAAGAAACAAGCATCAAAGCAAATAGACAGCCTACAGAATGAGAGAAAATACTTGCAAACTATGCATTGTGAAGTAACTCAGGAATGAAAAACAAAATCCTGCTAAGCTATGAGTGTTTAAAGGCATACAGAGTGGTATAATGGACATCGGAGACTCTGAATGGGGGAGGGTAGGGAATTAGGGGTGAAAAACTATCTATTGGATACAATGTACACTACTCAGGTGATGAGTACACTAAAATCCCAGGTTTCACCACTAAACGATTCATCCATGTAACCAAAAACCACTTATACTCCTAAAGCTATTGAAATTTACAATTTAAAAAAAAATTATTCTTAATTTCTAAATGTCTTTATTGTGGTAAAATGTACATCACATAAAATTTACCATTTAAATATTTTTAAGTGTACAGTTCAGTGGCATTAACCACATTGTCGTACAAACATTACGACTATTCATTTCTTGAACTTTTTTTATTTTACCAGACTGAAGCGCTGTACCCATTAAACAATAAAATCCCAATTCCCCATTCCCACCAAGTCCCTGGCAGCCACTATTCTACTCTCTGTATGATTTTTGACTACTTTAGGTAAATATATAAGTGGAATCATGTCATATTTTTCTATTTATGACAGGCTTATTTCGATTAGCCTAATGTCTTCAAGGTTCATCTATGTTTCAGCAGCTGTTAGAATTTTCCATTGTGTGTATGTGTATACACCACATTTTGTTTATCCAGTCATCTATTGATGGACATGTAGGTTGCTTCCATCTTTTGGCCATTGTGAATAATGTTGCTATAAATATAGATGTACAAAAATCTATTCAAGTCACTGTTTTCAGTTCTTTTGGGTATATATCCAGACATAGAATTACTGGATCACTTGGTAATTTATTTCCATTTTTATGAGGAAACACCATGCTATTTTCCATAGTGCCTATACCATTTTACCTTCTCTAACAACAATGAATAAGTGTTACAAGTTCTCTACATCCTTGTCTACATAATACTTTATGTATTTTTTTTAACATTGTTAGTGCATGTGAAGTAATATCTTAAGGTAGTTTTACAATTCACATTTTGCTAATGATTACAGATACTGAGCATCTTTTCCTGTATTTATTGGCCATTTGTATATCTTCTTTGGAAAAGTGTCTATCCAATTCCTGTGCCCATGTTTTAATCAGTTTGTTTTGTTGTTGTTGAGTTGTAGGAGTTCTTTATATATTCTGGATAGTAACCCCTTATCAGATATATAATTTGCAAATATTTTCACATTCCATGGTTACTTTTTCACTTTCTTCATTGTTTTCTTTGTTGCACAAAAGTTTTAAAATTTGATGTATTCCAATTTATTTACTTTTCTTTTGTCACCTGTGTTTTTGGTGTCATATCCAAGAAATTGCTGCCAAGTCCAATGTCATGAAGCTTTTCTATATGATTCCTAAGAGTATGATAGTTTTACCTCCTACATTTAAGTCTGTGATTCATTTTGAGTTAACTTTTGTAAATGGGGTAAGGTGAGGGTCCCATTTTATTATTTTACAAGTGAATATCCACTCTTCCTAGACCTATTTGTTAAAAAGATTCACCTTTCCCCCATTGAATGGTCTTGTACCCTTGTCAAAAATTATTTGACCATATATTAAGGATTTATTTCTAAGCTCTCTAATTTATTTTATTGGTCAACATGTCTGTTTTTATGTCAATACTGTTCTGTTTTGCTTACTGTAGTTTTGCAGTAAGTTTTGAAATCAGGAAGTGGGAAACCTTTTTTCAAGACCATTTTGGCTATGGAAGGTCCCTTGAGATTCTATATATATTATAACATCAATTCTTAATGCAAAAAAATGTTATTAGGGTTTTATTAGAATTTGCATTAAATCTCCAGATAGTGTTGACTAGTATCGGCATCTTAAAAATATTATTTTCCAACTATAAACAAAGATTTTTATTTGTTTCTTCAATATATTTCAGCAACATCTTGTAGTTTTCAGTGTATGAGTCTTTTGACCCCTTGGTTAGGTTTATTTCTAAATATTCTAATTTTTAATGCTATTGTAAATGAAATTGTTATCTTAGTTGCCTTCTCAGAGTATTCTTCTTTCCTGTTGAGAAATTCACTGTTAGTATATAGAAATGCACTGATTTTTGTTTATGAATTTTATCTTTTGTATTTTGTATGTTGAAGTTGTATTTGTGCAACTTGGCTAAATTTTTTATTAGTTCCAAAAGATGTTTTGCAAAATCTGTAGTATTTTCTACTTATAAGATTATGTTGTTTATGAACAGAGATAATTTTCCTTTTCCTTTACAATTTGGGTGTCTTGTATTTGTTTTTCTTTCCTAATCGCTCTAAGATTTCCAGTAGTATGTTGAATAAAAGTGTTAAAAGTGGGAATCCTTTTGTTGTTCCAGATATTTGAGGAAATACTTTCACCCTTTTGGCAGAGTGTGTTGTTCCCTGTGGACCTTGCATAGATGGCATTTATTATATTGAAGTAGTTTCCTTGTATTCCTAGCTTGTTGAATGTTTTTTATCATCAAAGCGTGTTGAATCTTGTTGAATGTTTTTTTTCTGCATCATTCGAGATGATTATATGGATTTTTTTCCCTTCATTCTGTTAATCTGGTGTAGTACATTTGTTGATTTTTGTATGGTGATTCATCCTTATATTCCAGGAATAAATCTAATTTGGCCATAACTTATAATCCTTTTAATATGCAGTTAAACTCGGTTGACTAGTGTTTACCTGAGGATGTTCACCTCACTATCATTAGTAATATTGTTTTGGAGGGTTTTTGTTTGCTTCTGATAACTAGATTGTCTGGACTTGATATGATGGTAATGCTGGCCTCACTATCTAAGTTGGGAAATGTTCTCTTCTCTTTAGTTTTTTAGAAGAATTTGAGAAGAATTGTTAATTCTTCTTTACATTGTAGAATTCACCAGTGAATCTATCTGGTCCTGAGCTTTTCTTTGTCAGGAAGCATTTTATTACTGATTCAATGTCTATACTAGTTTTCAGTCTGTTCATATTTTTTATAGCTTCATGAATCAGTCTTTATAGGTTGTATTTCTGGGAAATTGTCCATTCTATTTTGGTTATCCAATTTGTTGGCATGCAATTTTTCAAAGTATTTAAAATCTTTTTTTTAATTTCAATAGAATTAATAGTAATGCCCCCCCTTTCATTTCTGATTTTATTTTTTTCTTTTTTCTTAGTTCATGTAGCTTAGGTCTTGTCAATTTTATTGCTCTTTCAAAGAACCAACACTTGATTTTCCTAGTTTTCTTCACTGATATTCTATTTTATTTATCTCTGCTGTCATCTTTATTATTTCCTTTCTTCTGCTAGCTTTGGGTTTAATTTGCTCTGCTTTTTCTAGCTCTTTAAGATACAAAGGCAGGTTGTTAATTTGAAATACTCATTTTATTTTATTTTATTTTATTTTTTTCTGAGCAGCAGCAAGATTTATTGCAAAGAGCGAAAGAACAAAACTTCCACAGTGTGGAAAGGGACCGGAGCAGGTTGACCTGAAATATTTATTTTAATTTAAGTGTTTACAACTATAAATTGTCCCTCTCAGCACTGCTTTTTCTACATCCATAAGTTTTTTATGCCATGTGTTCATTTTTATTGTCTCAAGGCTTTTTCTAATTTCTTTTCTGATTTCTTCTTTGGCTCATTGGTTGTTTAAGTCTGTTTAATTTCCACCTACTTGTGGACTTTCTAGCTGTACTTCTGTTGTCAATTTCTAGTTCTATTGTATTGTGATTGTAAAAGATATTTAGTATAATTTCAGTCTTTTCACATGTATTAAGACTGGTTGTGTAGCTTAACATATGGTCACCCCAGAGGACATGCCATGTGCACTTAAGAAAAATATACACAGGCATACCTCATTTTCATAGATTTCACTTTGTTGGGCTTTGCAAATACAGTGTTTTTTGCAAATGGAAAGTTTATGGCAATCCTATGTGGAGCAAAACTATTGATACCATTTTTCTAACAGCATGTGCTTGCTTCATGTCTCTATGCCAAATTTTGGTAATTCTCACAGTATTTCATATTTTTTCATTATCATTATATGTGTTATACTGATCTGTGATAGTGATCTTTATTGTCACTATTGAAATCGTTTTGGGGTGCCACGAAGCATGCCCATATAAGATGGCAAACTTAATTGATAAATGTTATGTGTATTCTGACTGCTCTACTGACTAGCTGTCCTCATGTCTCTCTCCCTCTCCTTCAACCTCTCTATTCCCTGAGATACAATAATATTACCCTGAGATACAATAATATTAAGACAATTAATAATGTTATAACAGTCTCTAAGCATTCAAGTAAGGAAAGAGTCATGGGACTCTCACTTTAAATAAAAAGCTAGAAATAATTGAGCTTAGTGAGGAAGGCATGCTGAAAGCTGAGACAGGCTAAAAGCTAGGCCTCTTGTCCCAAACTGCCAAATTGTGAATGCAAAGAAAAAGTTCTTAAAGAAAATTATAAGTGCTACTCTAGTGAGCGCACAAATGATAAGAGAGCAAAACAGCCTTATTGCTGATACGGAGAGTTTTAGTGATCTGGATAGAAGATCAAACCAGCCACAACATTCCCTTAAACCAAAGCCTAATCCAGAGAAAGGCCCTAACTCTCTTTAATTCTGTAAAGACTGACGGAGGGGAGGAAGCGGCAAAAAAAAAAAAATTAAAGCTAGCAGACGTTGGTTCATGAGGTTTAAGAAAAGAAGTTGTCCCCATAACATAAAAGTGCAAGGTGAAGCAGCAAGTGCTGAGGTAGAAGCTGCAGCAAGTAATCCAGAAGATCAAGTTAACATCATTGATGAAGTTGGCTTCAATGAATAACAGATTTTCAGTGAAGATGAAAACAGCCTTCTATTGGAAGAAGATAAAATATAGGACTTTAATAGCTAGAGAGGATAAGTCAGTAGCTGGGTTCGAAGCTTCCAAAAACAAGATGACTCTTTTATTAGGGGCTAACGCAGCCAGTGACTTTAAAGCTGAAGCCAGGGCTCATTTTGCATTCTGAAAATCCTAGGGCCCTTAAGAATCATGCTAAATGTATTCTGCCTGTGCTCTGTGAATGAAACAACAAAGCCTGGGTGACAGTACATGTATTTACAGCGTGGTTTACTGAATATTTTAAGTCCACTGCTGAAATCTACTCAGAAAAAGAAAAAAAGAAAGTTTCTTTCAAAATATTACTGCTCATTGACAATGCACTTAGTCACCCAAGAGCTCTGATAAAGATGAATAAGGAGGGCTGGGCATAGCGGCTCATGCCTATAATCCCAGCACTTTGGGAGGCTGAGGCGGGCAGATCACGAGGTCAGGAGTTCGAGAACAGCCTCGCCAATATGGTAAAACCCCGTCTCTACTAAAAAAAAAAAAAAAAAGAAAAAAGAAAAACTAGCCAGGTGTGGTGGTGCATGCCTGTAGTCCCAGCTACTTGGGAGGCTGAGGCAGGAGAATCGCTTGAACCAGGAGAATCGCTTGAACCAGGAGAATCGGAGGTTGCAGTGAGCCAAGATTGTGCCACTGCACTCCAGCCTGGACAACAGATTGAGACTTCATCTCAAAAAAAAAAAAAAAAAAAAAAAAGATGAACAAGGAGATTAATATTGTTTTTATGCCTGCTAACACAGTATCTATTCTGTAGCCCATGGATCAAAGAGTAATTTTGAGTTTCAAGTTTTATTATTTAAGAACTGTAATGTGTAAGGCTATAGTTGCCATAGATAGTGATTCCTCTGATGGATATGAGCAAAGTAAATTGAAAACCTTCTGGAAAGAGTTCACTATCCTAGATGCCATTAAGAACATTTGTGATTCATGGGAGGAGGTCAAAATATCAGCATTAATGGGAGTTTGAAATAAATTGACTCCAATCCTCATGGATGACTTTAAGGGGTTCAAGATTTCAGTGGAGGAAGTAACTGCAGAAGTCAGGTAGAAATTGCAAGAGAACTGGCATTAGAAGTGGCACCTGAAAATGTGACTGAATTGCTATCATCTTAAAACTTGAACACATGAGGAGTTGCTTCTCATGGAAGATCAAAGAAAATTGGATTTTTGGATGGAATCTACTCCTGGTGAAGATATTGTGAACATTGGCGACAAAGTATTTGAATAGTACGTAAACTTAGTTGATAAAGCAGTGGCAGAGTTTGAGAGGATTCACTCTGATTTTGAAAGTTCTACTGTGGGTAAAATGCTATCAAATAGCATGGCATGCTACAGATAAATATTTTGGAAAGAAAGTCCCTCAATGGGGAAAGCCCTTATTTTCAGAAATTGCCATAGACATAACAACCTTCAGCAACCAACACCCTGATCAGTCAGCAGCCACCAACATCAACGCAAGAGCCTCCACCAGGAAAAAGATTAGAACTCACTGAAGGCACTTATGAACGTTAATAATTTTTAGCAATAAAGTATTTTTAAGTATTTACATTTTTAGACAAAATGCTATTGCATACTTAATAAACAGTGGTACAGCATAAACAACATTTATTTTTACTGAAAAACAAGAAAAAATTGTGTGACTCACTTTATTGGGGAGGTCTGGAGCCAAACCCAGTATCTCTCAGGTATTCCTATATTCTTCTGTTGTTAGACTGTTCTGTATATGTGTTTTGGTCCAATTAACCTATAGTGTTTCATCTTATTCCCTCATTAATCTTCTAGCTGACTGTACTATTATTGAAAGTGGGATACCGAAACCCTCTATTATTATAGAGCTTTCTCTTCTTCCCTCAATTCTGTCAATGTTTGTTTCATATATTTAGGAGGTTACATGTTAAGTGTACATATTTTATAATTCTTATATCCTCTTGGCAAATTGACCCTTACATAATATCCTTTGTATCTTTAAGAATTTTGACTTAAGGCTATTTTTGCCTGATATTAATATAGCCACCCCTGCTCTCAATTTGGTTACTATTTGCATGAAATATCATTTTCCATCCTTTCACTTTCAATCTATGCATGTCTTTACAATTAAAGTGAATCTGTTGTAGAAAGCATGTAGTTAGATACTACCTATCAATTCATTCTATCTATAACTTTTGATTGGGAAGTACAATGGAATAAATTGTGCCCCCTCCCAAAAGATGTATATGTTGAAACCTCAACCCTGTTTGTGGAGGTATTTGGAGATGGGCCCTTTGGAGTTAATTTGGTCATGAAAGTAAATCCCTCATAAAAGAGTTATTATCTTTATAAGAAGAGACACGAGATCTCTCTCTCTCTCTCTCTCTCTCTGTCCCCCTCCCCCCTCCCCCTTGGTCTACGTGCACACTGAGGAAGGGCCATGAGATGCCACAGAGAGAGAAGTTGGCACCTGCAACCTGAAGAGGGAGCCTTCATTAGGAACCAAATTGGCTTGCTCCCTTGGTCTTGGACTTCCCAGCCTCCAGAACTGTGAGAAAGTTAATTTCTGTTTAAAACTCCTAGTCCGTGGTATTTTCTGTTATGGTAGCCTGAACAGACTAAGACAGAAATTGATACCATGGAGTCATGTACTAAAGGAACAAATACTTTAAAATGTGGAAACAGCTTTAAAACTTTGTAATGAGGAGAGGCTGGAAGTGTTTCAAGGAGCATGCTAGAAAATGCTGATATGGTCATGAAGGGATTTTTTTTAACTCTTAGTTTCAGGGTGCATGTGCAGGTTGGTTCTACAGATAAATTGTGTGTTACAGGAGTTTGGTGTACATATTATTTCATCACCCGGGTAACAAGCATAATACTGAATAGGTAGTTCTTGGATCCTCACTCTCCTCCCACCCCCTACCCTCAGGAAGGCCCTGATACATATCGTTCCCTTTTTTGTGCCCATATGTGCTCAACTTTCAACTCCGACTTATAAGTGAGAACATGGTGGTGTTTGATTTTCTGTTCCTGCATTAGTTTGCTTAGGATAATGGCCTCCAGTCCATCTATGTTGCTGCAAAGGACGTGATCTTGTTCTTTTTATGACTGCATAATATTCCATGGTGTCTGTGTACCACATTTTCTTTATCCAATCTACTGCTGATGGGAATTTAGGTTGATTCCATGTGTTTGCTATTGTGAATAATGCTGTGATGGACATATGCATGCATGTCTCTTTATAGTAGAATCATGTATATTCCTTTGGGTAGATACCCAATAACAGGATTCTGGGTCAAATGATAGTTCTGTTTTAAGTTCTTTGAGAAATCACCAAACTACTTTCCACAGTGGCTGAACGAATTTACATTCCCACCAGCAGTGTATAAGCATTCTCTTTCCTCTGCAACTTCTCCAGCATCTGTTATTTTTTGACTTTTTATTAATAGTCACCATAAAGGGATTTTAAAAAGTGATTCTGGGAGAGCTCAGAAAAAAAAGTAGAGAGCTAGAGAAAAAGCCTCTATCTTCTTAGAGAATATGTAAATAATCATGAGAAGAATGTTGGTAGATACATGGATGGTAAAGGTCATTCTGGTAAGTTTTCAGATGAAAATTAGGGACATATTATGGGAAATTGGAGAAAAGGCCATCCTTGTTACAAAGTGGCAAAGAACCTGGCTGAATTGTGTAAGTTGTTGAAAGTACAAGAAAGAGGGATAAATGAAAAGAATAAGGCAAGAAACTTGGATTTTAAGCGCTAATTATCTAAGTCCCATTTTTTTTAGGATGGAAGGCTCTGATCAGGAGCCTATATTAAAAGTGGGAATTGACCAACTATAATTGAAACTGGAAAAATAATCATTGCAAGGAAATACATCGGTCACCAACTCCCTTACACAAATAGAGATGACAACTTACTCAATGGAGATTTTTTTTAATGCCTTTTCAAATGTAAAACCTTGATTTTTAAGTTAAATTTCAATTTCTGATAAAAAGCAGCCTTACACAAACTATACTAGAGATAGAGGATATGATGTTTACATCAAGGCATCTCTTAAAATGAGACATAGGCTACATTCTCTAATGTTGTGATGGCTCGTAACTGGAGTACCTTCGAAGTCATCTATTAAAACAAGCTACAGTATGTTTCTTGAGTAATAACTATTTTATTTATTGGTATAATAATTATTATTCAGCTATGTTAAATTCTGTTCGATATGTTGCACATTATAAAATTCCGAAAGTAATAGTAGTTAGTATTCAGAGGATGTTAAAGCAAGTTAACCCACATTGGTATTACAGTAAGTAACTTGATTAGATGGCACGCTACCTATTACCTTAATTATACTGCTATTGATGTACTGCCAAAATTTCCCCTCTTTTATCAATTGAAATACCTATACCACAATTACTCTATACAATACCTAAAACCGATATCTTTCCTCAGTGGTACAATGCCTCTTGACAGTGTGATAACATGCCTCTGTGAGTTCTGGCAATCTGCCATAAAGCATTGCTATTTGCAAAAGGAAAAATCTTGTCTCTCGGTGTGTCTATGTATATCTTTATGCTCAAAAGCAGATAATCATTTACATATGCTTATGCCAAGCTGAAACACTCACAGGCTGTTTTGAGGTTTCAGCCTGTATTTAAAAAAAAAAAAAAAAAAAAAAAAAAGCTGATCAACATGGCGGGGAAAAATACTTCAAAACACCATGTTTCTTGAAGTATTTCCTAAAATGAACCTGGTTTCTCTTGAAAATTATACCCCTTCCAGGCTTGACAGAAAATGTTATTTGACATGTGAACAGTTGATGCCTATCCCATCACATAAACTTGTACCTCTGGGGTTCATGTCTTTTTTTTATTGGTCAAATTTCAAGTAAGGAGGGAATGTTTGCTTTCGCAAAAGTTACTAATCTTTTCAAACATTTAAGCAAAATATAGTCTGTTAGGGTCGGATCCTTTTTGTGCCCATCAGGGGAAGTTATGGAGCTTTCTTTTCCCAAATTGATTTTTGCATATGAATTACAATGTACAGAGTAGTAGTAATAATTAGTTTCCAAATGTGTGCTGGAAAGAGATGGGGAGGTCGGGAGAGCGAGATGGCAATTTAAAATAAGTCATAGAAATAGAACTGGAAAACTTTGCTTTGAAACCTAGATTCCACTGTTGCTAATGCTCCACAGGGAACCTATTCTGGCAAAGTGTAAAAAAATTAATTTCTCAATTTTTACTTTTATTTTTTCATTATGAAAATGTTCAAACATGAATAAAATTAGAGAGAATACATAATCAACTCCATAACATATCATCTGAATATAACTGCTATGGAAATTTTTCCATATTTACTTCAACATTTTTTGTTCTAACATAATCTCAGGTAAATCCCATGTTATAATGAAACATCACCCCTAAGCACTCCAATACGTGCCTTTAAAATCAGAAAATGTTTGTATATATCAGTGAGCTTTGATTTTCATACTCCAAACTTACTTTTGCTTCTTTTTTAAAAAATCTCTTCAGTGCATTTGACTGCAACTATTTTTTCCTTAAAGCTCTCTGCCTGTCTCTCTTTTCTAATTATTTTCCCTCCTTCCTCCTGGCCACTCTTTTTTGGTCTCATTCATATGTTCTTCTCCCCTTATCCCTGCCCCTGGACACACATTTTAATTATGTGATAAACCTGAGTTTCCTCCTTCAACATCCATCTTACAGCAAGGCTTAGTATAAGAACTATTTGCAGAGCAATAAGAACTTAAAAATTGACCAAAAAAAAAAAAAAAAAAAAAAAAAAGTAAGGTCATCTCCTTCCCTAATGTAGAAGCAAGCAAGTACAACAATCCTTCCACAAAAATCCTTGTGCTATATATTCTCCTTATTTGTGTATATTGTTTCATCTATATTCTAGTATTTCCATAATGCTAACCTCCAGATCATAACGTTCTTCTGGGCTTTGGGTCCAAAAAATTCAACTACCTTTTAGGCACTTAAAACATGGACTTAAATATGACCTACAAATGTCCAATTCAATTAAGCATTCCACATCTGTTGTTTTTCATCCTGTTCACCAAAACTGCTCAACTCTGTTCCCCATCTCAGGGAAAGGCACCATCATGAGAAGTGTCGCCCAAGCTGGAGATAAGGATTCATCTGCTACTCTTTCATATTCCACATACTTTTTAACCAATACAGAACCAATGCCTGCTTCTAAATGCACCTCCAGTCCACGTACTACTTCAGATGACCCTGCAGCTACCTCTTTCCAGAACTGCGTCTCTTACCTACCTCTAAGTTGATGTTGCTGCTGCCAGCATGCCCATCAATACGCCTTCTTCTTGCCAGGGTAATCCTGTTAAAAAATTCAATATGTCCACATGACTCCCATTTTCAAGCCTTCATTGGTTCTCCAGAGACTTCCAAGCAAAGTTTACGCACATGTTTTATCCTCTTCCTTATCTCTCACTACTCCCCAAACCTCCTTGACTACCTTCAAAACTTTAGGGCTTTCAGGCCTCTCAACTTGTTGCTCCCACTGTTTGGAACGTTCCTTTCCTTCCCTCCTTGTGCGTTACTTCAGCATTCAACTCTGCTGACACCCCCTTTTGGAAACACGCAGGTTCCCTCGGGTCTGTATTTTGTGTCCTCTTCCTGTGTTCCCTTGGGAGTTTGCGCAGACCTCTGCCTGACCTCCTATCGCACTGCACTTCAGTTATTGCTTTACCTTGACTATCTTCTATAATCTAGAGCAAGTTCCTTGAGGGTAAGAACCATGACTTACTCATATCTGTTTCCCTATGTGGAGTAGAGGGCAGTAACATTGTAAGCATTCAGTGAGTGAATAAGTAAGTGAATGATCAGGATCACAGGAAATGCTACACAAATTCACGCTAATTGTTACTTTATCTCATTTTAAAATTAGTATAAACAGACAATAGTAAAAAGGGAAAAATCATTCCCAGCCTAAAAGGTAAGAGTTTTGGAAATGATTGTCTATATATGTAAGGTTTTAAAAAATCACTTTTTTTCAATTATTAATGTAAACCTGAAAAATCTAAAAACAAAAAAAGACTACAAATTACAAAGTACCACCAACCAGAGGTAATAACTGCTGAAATATATAGACAAATATAATATATGGATTAATTTATTTCTCCAAAGTTTTTCACACTTTCCAGTATCATCAAATATTCTTCAAAAACGTGATATTTAATAGTGGTACAGCAATCAATTAAACATATAACTGTACATATAATAATATATAAAACATATACGGTATAAAACAACATACTTGAATAATACATAATTTAATAGTGTATTATGTATGATATTGTGTAATTAATGTACAGGACATAATAAAATATAATTTAAAAATTATATATTCCTGTCATTTTTCTCTCAGTATAAAACTACTTTTCTTCCACTAAATGCCACTAGAAGTTGTTCAGAAAATCATTGACATGTTTACTTTCTGAAGCTTATTTATAAATCCTATAAAACAAAAAAAAATGTTAATAGGAGGAAGAAAAAAATTATTCAAGAGAAACAGATGATAGCTCTGTTACTCTGAAAAAATTAACCTAAATCGACCTGCAGTGGTTTACTTGTTCCTCCCAAAAGATATGACCACTTGGAATCTAAGAATGTGACCTTATTTAGATTAGGCCTTTGTAGATGTCATTAAATCTCAATAGAAGCCCATCCTGGAATTAAGGTGGACCCTAAATCCAGGGGCTGGTATCCTTATAAGAGAAAGGCAGAGAGGGCTTTGACCCAGAGACACAGACGGGAGAAGGCTGTGTGAAGACAGAGACGGAGGCTGCACTTAATGCTGCCACAAGCCAAGAAATGCCAGGAATCAACAGAAGCTGAATGAGACAAGGAATAATTTTCCTCTAGAGACTTCAGCAAGAGAGTGGTCCTGCCAACACCTTGAATTCTGACTTCTAGCCTACAGACCCATGAGAGAATAGATTTCTGTTGTTTTAAGCCACCCAGTTTGTGATTATTTGTTACAGCAGCCTTAGGAGACTAAAGATAGCTGAAAGTACTAAAAAAATGCTGCCCCTCAGATATTCTCAATGTGTACATTACATCTGACTCCTAAAATCATGACAGCATCTGAAACAAGAAAAGAATAGAAATTGCATACACTGCCTAAAAATTTGTATTTAAAGCATCTGGCTAGAAATTCCAAATAATTCAGTAAAGTTGATGTGCATTTAAAGAACAAATAAAATTATTTATTTTGAAATTGTATTGTGACTTTTTTTTTCCTCGACACAAAAATGTAGTAGACCGTCTTGATGGGGTTGCAGGGGAGGAGGAGAAATATTCTTTCCCTATGTGCAATTGTTGTTGTGGTGGTGTTTTCCCCAGATAAAATAATCGCAAACCAAACTCACATGTGATTATTCAAATGGTAAACACCAGTGAGAAAGAGGTGCCAGGCTGGGGAAAAAGCTATTAAGGTAAATTGCTTGTGCTACTGAAGAGAGTGAAAGCTCCTCAGAATACTTCGTGTGCCAGAGATGAGACTTAAAAATGAAATACACCTTTAAGCATAACTTAAAATAAATAGTTTGTGTTCTTGCTGAAGGACTCTGGAGGAATATCACTGTAACAAATCGCTATATTTAATTCTTGGACAGCAGCCAGGTATAGGTCAGACATGAAATTTTTCTATTAAAATAACCACTTGGAAGGGAAAAACAGACCCCCATGCCTAGAGACACACATACACACATCTCATACTGTATGTAACCCAGTGGTCGTAATTTCATGGTGACCAGACAGGAAATATGTGACAAAAAGCATCCAAGGTCTCTTGACTAGTGAGTGATAATAATAGGGTACCTAAGATTACTGACACTCCTGTAACAGATATTTCCCCAAGAACTGCTGACGGCTGTCTTGTGCTGTAATATTTCCGAGCATTCCACTTCTGAGAGTTCAGGGGCCCCATGTAGCTCATGGAATTCAGCCAGAACTAGCGTACTGCCACCCAGGGAATCTGGAGAAACCCAATCCCCGGTAGGCGCCCCTGCCTCCTAGCAACCCTCCTCCCATCACCTGTGGCCAGTCTCACTCCGGAGGGCTAATGTCACAGACACGGGGGCTAGTTTGTGATTGAAAATGGAAATCACAGTGATTCAATCGCCTCCTTTCTTTTCGTCTCTTTTTTTTTTTCCTGTTTAAACTGAGATGATTTTGTTGAATTAAATAGCACAGGAAGCAATCTGCTGCTGTCACCTGCAGTGTTTTTGTTAGGTGGATGACTATCAACAGGTAGTAGATGGTTATTCATTCAAGTAATCATAGATATTACAAATAAGAGTATTAAGCATTAAAATATATCCTTGTGGCATCAATCTCTTTGTCTTAGAACTAAGTCTCATTTAGCTGACTAACTTGCTGGATTTGATATAAATTTACTAACATGTTAAAAAGAACTTGAAATTCCCAGAACTTTGATAAATGCGGTGACGGAACCCATTGCTGGATGTGTAACTTTTGTAAAATATTAGGACCAAGCTTAAACTGTCATAATACAAAAAAAGAGTAACACAGCCTCCCCAGACATTCATAAAAGTTAACATAGAGTAAGATGGTCATGGCTATTTATGTCTTACATCAGCTGAAATTAAATCAGTGTTTGAAAACCAGCAGTCAATGAGCTAATGAAAGCCTGAAGTTGTGTTTTGATTTGTGTTTTTTTGTCACTTGCTAACTTCTTTTTTTTTTTTTTTTGAGACAGAGTCTTGCACTGTTGCCCAGGCTGGAGTGCAGTGGTGCAATCTCAGCTCACTGCAAGCTCTGCCTCCTGGGTTCACGCTGTGCTCCTGCCTCAGCCTCCCCAGTAGCTGGGACTACAGGCGCCTGCCCCCAGGCCCAGCTAATTTTTTGTATTTTTAGCAGAGATGGAGTTTCACCGTGTTAGCCAGGATGGTCTCGATCTCCTGACCTCGTGATCCGTCTGCCTCAGCCTCCCAAAGTGCTGGGATTACAGGCGTGAGCCACCACGCCCGACTGCCAACTTCTAAAATGATCATGTGTGTTCATCTCCAAATCCCAGATTCTAGCTTTTCATGACCAGATCAGAAGATCTGACCACACTGGGCCCACGTGCACACATGAATATTATTGGCTGGAACACCCCGGTGGCTGACATTTATAGAAAGGGCACATTTTTTTCCACTTCACCACAATCCCCTCACTCCTATCATTTCACATGTGTTGGTGGCTGTTTGTCATCAGACCTGCCCTGTCACTCTGACCATTGACCTATTTATGCTGTTTCTGGCCTCTAAAACAGTGAAGTTTGCAGGCCCTGGCCTAACTGCTCATTCGTGTGTCATTTCCACCAGGTGGTGATTTTTCAAGCCCCAGAGGTGTGTTCACTTCATTAGGATTTCTGAGTCCTAAGGAATTATTTTAAAGTAACTTATGCTCTCAGACAAGTCAGACACATTGAATTATTAACTCCCAGTGTTCTTATTCTAGACATGCTATTAGCTTGTTGATCTCAATAATTATGTCAGTTAATGTTGGAAGGGTTAAACAATTTAGAAGGAAACACGCATGCTTCAGTGATGATGCCAGTTTGATGACTAGTGGGTACAAGAAGGAGGTGTGATTGGTGGTTTTCTCTAGTACAGGCCTAGACCATCCCCTCCTTGCTCACTGTAATCCAGTCCTGCCAAGCCCTTTCTTATTCTTCTTATATGCTGAGCTCGTCTCACCTTAGCACCTTTGTACTAGTTGTTTTTATTTTCTGTCCCAAACAGAAATTGTGTATTGCTGCTGGATGATTCCTGCTCATCATCCAGCTTCCAGTTCAAATAATCATTCTAAAGCAGCACACGTATGCCACGCCATGCCCCGAAGTTTTGTTTTTCTCATGGCATTTAGAGTTTCTGAGAATACTTTATGTATTTGAGTTGGTTATCTGGTGTTGTCTTTCAGTAGAATGTATACTCTATGAGAACAATTATTTTGTGTGTGGTAGCACTCTTTAAATGTAGGATGAATGTCTAAAAAAGTAGATGAATGAATGACATGGTACATATGGCATCGAAATGGCCCAGTGGTGGAAAAGGAAGAGGAGGACTGAGAAGACACAGAATGGCCTATATTCCAATTTCCTAGAGTGATAGATGTATTAAATCCACAGATTTTAGAACCAGATTAGGCATAAAGCCAATTAGTCCTAAATAGCTTTTGTCATTCAAAGTGGTTGCCCTTACCTGCTTATTAATGGCAGATGACAAGACATGGACTGTGCACCAAAAGGTAAATCCATATGGTACTTCATTGAGAGAGTCATGCTATGGTGAAAATGTAGTTGAACACAGGTGTGCCTAGTAATGTAATTGATTTACATCCTGGCACAATCTCATTACGTTGTAGATCAGTAACAATTTGAAGACTGACATCTGCCCAAGGATAACTCTTTAGGTAGTACTGGCTTGAATATATATTAAAAAATAATCCAGTTTTAAAAGAATAATTGAATCATGAGGTGGATTTCCTGAAGGAAAATATTTCTGCAATGCGAGAGAGTGCATGATGGTAATTTACTTTGTGAAACAGTTATACTTCCTATGGAAACAAATTCTTAATTGAAAGAGATGGTAAATTAGAGAGGTTGGGACAGAGAAAAAAGGTGTGGGGAGGAGGGCAGGGAAGATAATATACTTATAAAATGCACAGGAGTATATTCACTTAAATAATGGAGAAATTGATTTAACATAAAATAGTTTTTAGAAGTCATACAGTTAGTAATCTTGTGGCTTAAAAGATGTCTCTAAAGAATGGCTAAGGGAACTCAATCTGAAATATATTTTCTTTTTTTAAAAAATAATTTCAACATTTATTTTAGGTTCAGGGATAAATGTACAAGTTTGGTACCTGGTATATTGTGTGATGCTGAGGTGTGGGGTAGGATTGATCCCACCACCCAGGTAGTAAGCATAGTACCCAATAGTTTCTCAAGTCTTCCCCACCCCTTCGTCCTCCCTCTAGTAGTCTCCAGTGTCTACTGTTGCCTTCTTTATGTTCATGAATATCCAATGCTTAGCTCTGACTTATAAGAGAAAACATGCAGCATTTAGTGTTCTCTTCCTGCATTAATTCACTTAGCATAATAGCCTCCGGCTGCATCCATGCTGCAGCGAAGGACATGATGAAATATATTTTCCAGGTATGCTCTTAATACATGTATTTCCATGTGTGCTCCAATAAATTATGTGCTTTAAAAGTGTCAGACGAGACCATTTTAACTTCAGTAGAAAACCAAAATGTATTAGTAGAATTATAACAAGGCTGAACAAGTTATTCTTCTTTGGCCAGCTCTGAGCTCTTTAAGTCACTTGACTATAGATATGGCAGAATAAGTATGTCAGGTCAGTCTGGATTGCATGATTCAACCATATCAATCATATTCTGTTTGTTAGCCACAAGGTATCTTTTCATCTGAAAATTCTTCAGGATGGCCTACTGTAGGGGAAGCAGCCTAAAAGTGAGGTTTTCTCTCCCATCCATTTTATATTTATCTGGCTTTCTGAATAGCCATGAGAATGCTTCCAATAAGTAAATGTTCTCAGAGGTCAGAGAGCCAGTAGAGAGGAATTAGGGACTTGGAAAACCAGCTAGATAGGGCATTTCCAAATACAAATAATAAATGAATCTGGGTACAATCAAACAGACTTTTTAAAGTCAATTTCTTTTGAGAAATAGATTATCTGTCTAGGTGAATTCCCCTTTTAACATTAAAAGCCAGCTTCTAGATAGGTCTGATCCATTCATTCACTGACCACTAAATGGCATTGACGAATTACACTTTCTAATCGCCAGCATTGGCAATGATAAATCTCTTGACTCCTGGCTTTGCAAAGAGATTGGATTTGGTGGAGTTGTTGCCATCGCAACCATATTCTTAGAGATGTAAGCAGTCTAACTCATTGAAATGATTGTTTCCGTTGGTTTAGAGTGCTGATGAAGCCAAAGTCACCATTATGATTGCAAAGAGTAGATTAAGTTATGTCCCCTGAGTGTACCAGACCCCAGTTAGCAGGACGGATCCCATCTATTTGTTGGAAAAAGAAATAAATGAATGCCTCTTGTATTAATTCCTTGTTAATATTAGACAAATACTTTTAACTCTTTCAATGAAGCTAATAATGGAAGGCCAAATTCATTTGGCCTTCCTTGGCCGTTCTTGAAGTACCTTTATTGCAGGTTTTTTGCTCTATTTCATGTCCTAGCACATGAAAAAGGAAAAAAAAAATCCTTGGGGGCATATATGGGGCAGAGGAATTACACATTGATTTACATGGTGAGATGGACTCTCTCAGACAAAACAATTAAAGGAATAAAATGTTCTTCTTGCCGTGCTCAACAGTAACTGATGCAAGACATTTGATTGGTTTTCAAGTTCAGCTGGCTTTCTTTGACTTCTTTGTGGAATGGTTTCATATGTGGTGGCTGAATATGGAATTCAGACCTAGCAGTAGTATGATAAATTGCTATGCCAGGGAGTCCTTATCTTTCTCCACTGGAACTAATGGGCAATAGCCACAGGGACTCAAAATAACACTCAACCAACCATTGTCATAGTCAAAGTATGCATAGGAAATGGGACTTGCTTTCCCTTTATAAAATTAAGATACTATAGAACACTTCAGACATAAGCAGTAATTCCAGCATGATTTTAAGATTATGACAAAGCTCAGCTTTAGAAATTTGTATTCCAGGTGGGTAGAATTAAAATAGAAGTTTCTTAACAATGTACAGGCCTATTAACATATTTTCTATTTAGCACATTCATAGTTTTTAAAAATTACATATATGCGAATTTAACCATTTATGGAATCTTCATATTTAACAGATTGAGATTGTAAAAGCAAAAATAGGCTGGGCACGGTGGCTCATGCCTGTAATCCCAGCATTTTGGGGGGCCAAGGTGGGCAGATCACCTGAGATCAGGAGTTCAAGACCAGCCTGGTCAACATGGTGAAACCTTGTCTCTACTAAAAATACAAAAAATAGCTGGGGGTGGTGGCACATGCCTGTAATTTCATTGTGAAATTATAGCCTCAGGAGGCTGAGGCAAGGGAATCTCTTGAACCCAGGAGGTGGAGGTTGCAGGGAGACGGGATTGTGCCATTACACTGCAGCCTGGGCAACAAGAGAGAAACTTTGTCTCAATAAACAAATAAATAACTAAAGGAAAAATAACTTTTGCAGTCCTTTCCTATTCTTGCACAAATATAACATCTTTTTTTTTTTAACAGAAAAAAAACTCTATGTTGTGCTTTAGACAATGATTCATGTTTATGTGTTTTGAGTACTCTTAAGCAAAGGTTGGTAACTAATTAAATGGTAAATGAAACAGTCTCCAGACTTGGATGACACCATCAGAACTCTGGACTGCTTCTCCATTATACTTTAAGAAAGACAACACAGGTAAATGTGGGAGAGAACGCTGTGCTTTGGCTGAATGAGGGACTGCCTCTGTTTCTGGGAATACATTTATTATGTTTGTCTTTTCTTTCTCAGAGTGTGGGTGTGCAAGGGAGAGTGTGTTAGATATGTAGTTTTGATTTAAAGCACAGTGGATAACAGCAGGCTTAGTTTTATATACGAGTGGCCTCAGCAGGTGATAAATTGTTTTCGACTTTCATCAGTTGCCAATAAATAAGAAAAGTGAGAGATTTATCATGTATGTAAAAACTGTAGCAACATTCTCTATCATGTAAAATAAAATTTAATAAAATAGCATTTTTTAAAAATGCATGCTATCGCTTATTTCACTTTTATAGGCTGTAAATTCCAAGACTCTGTAGTCTTTCTAGGATGGGGAGTGGGGACTGGGGAGGTGGCCCTACTTGTCCAGAGTCAGGGTAGTGACCATTTTCCACAGCTGGCTAAGGGCCCCTTCTGTTTACAGAACTGAGTGGCTGGTGTGTGTGTGTGTGTGTGTGTGTGTGTGTCTTTACCTGTGACCCTTTTATTAAGCACCTAGCTGTGCTCAATAGCAAAATGATTCTAATTGCTTCACAGCAGGGTAAGTGATTTAACCTGAAGCAACGCAATAGTTTTTATTTGCAATTGCCAGCATTTCTACACGGACTCCCCTCCACTTCAAAGAAAACAAAACAAAAACAAAAACAAAAAAACCACCCTGAAAATAGAAAAACATGACCAAAACTATTATAGTGCATTTTTTTCTCTCTAATCACAAGAAAGGGAATATGGGCAGATGCCTCCAAAGACAAGAAAATCTTATTACTAAAAATGGCCTTAGCAACTACCCTGTTTAGTCCTTAATCTTGTTAATAAAATAATGATTCGTATTTGTTTATATTTATTCATTGACAATCTAGAGATTTCCAGAGCTGGGGCAAGTGACTAATTTTGAATGGAAGCAAAGCCATGTTTGAAACAAATATGGGGCCAATTATTTATGATTTCTCTTTTCAAATATATATTGAGTACCTTCTAAATAGTACTCACTGGGATACTTCCCATGGGGTATGAAGAAATAAAGCAGACATGGTGTCTGTCTCAAGGAACTCACAGGCTCATTAATGTCATGCTAGGGACCAAATGTCTGACTGGCACAGGGACAGAAGAAAATCATATTAAATATTAATGCATATTTTATTTTGAATCAATTTGATATTCTCCTAACCTTGAACTTCCAAAGGAATTATCGTGTTTTAGAAATTGTGTTATTTGGATCTCTGCTTTGAGTCACTTAGTTTTTCTATTTTTCTTTCTCTTTTCCCAGTGTTTGTTTAAATGAAGCAAGAGAAATTGGAAAAAACCCAGTTGTAAGAAATGGGATTATTTCTCTACTCAGATTCAGGATAATGTGATGAGCTGGGACTGTTTTCTCTCCACTATGTGTGTCTGTAGAAAATCCTGTGCTTTATTCAGGTGATGAGAACCTGTCCTCATTTCTCATTCTTTCCCATCTGCCACCCAGTGAAGATTTTGAATATTTTGAGTGCAGTTTGGGAAAAATCAGATTAGCAAACCCAAAGATTCCATTTTTGTTGGGATGAATGCTAATAATAGGAACACAATTCAAATTAGGAGTACTTTTTTTTTTCTTTTTTTGAGACGGAGTCTCGCTCTTTCACCCAGGCTGGAGTGCAGTGGCGCGATCTCGGCTCACTGCAGGCTCCACCTCCCGGGTTCACGCCATTCTCCTGCCTCAGCCTCCCGCGTAGCTGGGACTACAGACGCCCGCCACCTCGCCCGGCTAATTTTTTTGTATTTTTTAGTAGAGACGGGGTTTCACCGTGGTAGCCAGGATGGTCTCGATCTCCTGACCTCGTGATCCGCTGGCCTCGGCCTCCCAAAGTGCTGGGATTACAGGCGTGAGCCACCGCGCTCGGCCAGGAGTACCTTTTTTATTTTAAAATTTTAGATATGTGAGTTAACCTCTCCCACATGCACACAGACACGACCCTACTTCCACGCTCTGGCTAGAATCCTTCAGAAACCCATACCACAGTACAGCCCACACACGAATTAATCTCTGTAATACAATCATAATGTTTCTGTCTCTCTCCCAGGCCCTTTTTTACTCTCGGCTGATAAAAATCTCGAATGTGCTGTTGTAAATGCTCCACTTCTATCCTTAGTCTTAAAAAGAAATAGCATTTATATTTATTAGCATCCACAGAAACATTTGTCAACAACAACTGGAAGAATGACATAACTTTTTAAAGTGCACCCAACTGGGAGATTTTCCAAGTTGGGAGATACCCAAATTGGCAAAGACTCTAAGAAACCCATTCATATGCACTAAACATGACACAGTTTCTGGACTACTTTTATATTTCCAGCTATTAGATTTGGAAGTGCAAGAGATAAGACAAAAAAAATGCAAACAAAAATGGAACAAACAAAAAATGACCAGGTAGAGACCCACACCTCTAAAATGAAATAAAAGCAGATCTATAAAAGTTCTAATAGGACAGCTGGATAGCTACAGTAAAATGCAGAGCAAGGGAGAAATCAGGACTTCTTTTTTTTCTTGGTGAACTCATCTCTGAGTCTGGCCCGTTTGACCCAAAGACAAAAAGAAACTGTCTAGGAAAAAAACCTTTTATTCCGTCCTTCTGTGTTCCGATATTGGGGGCCTGTCAATCAAACTCACATTCACAGATGAGTAAGAGAAAAAAAAACAACAACAACAGATTTTAATCATATGCATACATGTAGGAACTTCACAGAAACACGTGACTTGAAGTGGTGGTTAGAATTTGAGGCTTAGATACCATCTTAATTGGTGAAAGGGATGAGAAGTGAGGTTGAGGGTAAGGGGCACTTATCAGAAAACTAGTGACTTTGGGGAAAGATAAATGCGCCCTCAGGAGAAAAAATGGGAGATATAATACTTTGTCACAGTGTCTGTTTGGGTATGGTGCTGACTTCTCTGAGATGATCAGAGTTACTCCTAGGAAGAGCTTTTATGACAATTGAGATTTTTTTGTTCTTCTGGGAGACTCTGCTTTTAAGCAGAGAAGGTATTTCAGGGACTGAAATGCCTTCAGCGTAAAATAATTTTTATGCCACAGTGGCATATTCTAGACCCGTTCAAACTATTATAAAACCATTTGGGGATCTACTTGAAGAATGAACCCTTTTCAACCAAGGAGTCTCCAGAAATGCCAGCGTGTTGTCTTCACTTGCACAATATCAGAGAACATAGGTAAAATTTGTCTTTTTCTTCTGAAAATTTGAAATCCGTGCAAGTGTTAATTTTTGGTCTCTGTTAACATCTATTACTATTTCAAGCTCGACTTGCTAGCAATGAACGGTTTGGTGACTTTTTCTCCTAGTTTACATAATTAATGTTATCTTTGTATATGGAAGAAAGCCACATACGTTTTCTACACTTTCAATTTTGCTTTTAGTAAATGTATACTGGAAAGCAGAAATGCTAGCTTACTTTGTAAATATTGACTTATTTTATCTCATTGGTTCTAAGAGTCTTTGACTTAGACCTGCATTTATTTAACACATTTGATAAGTCCTTTAGATGATGACAATGTTGAAAATATTCTATAAGAGTAGAATTTCATTTTAAAATAGAATTAAATTGTACAAAATTCAGTCAGTAAAATTGTTAATAATTATCAAGTGAACTGAAATTGGCACTCTGTCAACCGATCATTCAAAATGAATATGTGCAAAGAGAAATATTTATCCTTAATTCTCATTGCTTCAAAATTAAGTTGGCAGGGTCATTTTATCTGAAATTAACTATTCTTCTCTTAGAATTTTTAAGGAATTACATTATTTTATGTCTAGACACCAGGAAATGATTTGATCTCATGCTACCCCCAAACCCTTATTGAATTCCAAGTACCTGTTCTATAATAACTGAATTGGAAGGTAATCTTTAAGATTAAGTCAACTGTTTTTTGTTTTGTTTTGTACTGGTCACTGGTTAATATATTTTAGTATTTTTCATGGAATATATATATATATATACATACACATGTCTTATTAACACTGACATCATTAATATGATAGTTAAAAACGTGGAGTTGAATGCATCAGAAGAAATTCCACCTCTGCTATTTACAAGCTATTTGATCAAGGCAAGTTTCTTAAATGTAGTATACTCATCTTTAAAATGGGGATACCAGTAGCCTCATAGGATTGCTATTAGAATTAAATGAATTAAGACATGTAAAGCATTTTGAACAGGGTCTGGTCAGGCTAGATGAGCATTTGCCATCAATATCATTGTCATCATCATTTCAATGGAGACGTCTAGCAAGCAACTTTCATGAAGTTTGAAATAAACCCAAGATAATGCTTTCCTCAACCTGAAATAGAATAGATGTATTTTATATTTCCAACACTACATAAAATATATACAAAATAATTTACAGCCTAAGCTTCCACCAGGTTTTCAGTTTATAAAATATAGCAGTTGCTTCTCTCATAATTTGAAAATAAATTTTTAATGCCTTGGAAAATGAAGAAATGAAAGACAACCCTTCATTCTGGAGTTTTTCTATATCAGTCCAAAACTGTTCATAAATGCCAGGGTTGAAATACAAGTAATCATTTAGAATGTAGTGAGTATGGTATATATATGTAAGTGCATGTGTGTGGTTTTTAAAATTTGAATTACCTAAAATAAGGAAGATATATTTACTGTTTAAGATTTTTTAGTATTTAATATGTTCTTCCTGCCAAATAACTAGAACAATATAATTTTTTAGTTGAAAACTATGATAGAGGTCATCAATGCAAATAGCTAGTTTGATTATGGAAATTGTAGTAAAACCAGGATGCCCTAATTTACAAAGTCCATTTTATTAATTTCAATGTGATAAATATTAGCAGATATTACACCATGCGCCAGCATTGTGCTGTGTGATGGGGCATCAGAGATGAATAAAATACACCTGCCCATGATGGGAGAAGATACATGTAGTCTAGGGGTCCTGAGGTTATTCAATACCACATCATGCCTATCTATTTCTTTTTGAAAATCACTTTTGCTTTCCTAATTTCTCTCTCTTATTTGGAGAATTGGCTTGAAGTGAGAATTCTTTTTTTTTTTTTCTTAGATGGAGTCTTGCTCTGTCTCCAGGCTGGAGTACAGTGGCACAATCTTGGTTCAATACAACCTCTGCCTCCTGGGTTCAAGCGATTCTCTTACCTCAGCCTCCCGAATAGCTAGGAATACAGGCACGCGCCACCACACTGAGCTTATTTTTGGAATTTTAATAGAGATGGGGTTTCACCATGTTGGCCAGGATGGTCTTGATCTTTTGACCTTGTGATCAACCCACCTCAGCCTCCCAAAGTGCTGGGATTACAGACGTGAGCCACCACCCTCAGCCTGGAGTTAGAATTCTATCTCAAAATTAGATTCAAAGTTCTTTAATATTTAATGTTACCTTGTGGGAAACACACACACACACACAAACACACACACACATATGGACTCCTGGCTACTATGTAGAAGTCCAACAAAGTGAGTATGGAATTTCTCTGATAATTTTTGGCTTTCCTTTTTCACATTATTCAATCATATATCACTGACTCATTTTACTGTTTCTCATATTGAAAGAATACATGTTTATCTTCAAAGGAGAGTTACCAAACCAAATCTATTAGTAAACACTAGGGAAAATGAAACCAAAAATAGTAAAAAAGTTTCCAAAATATTATCATCTCTGCTTAAAGGATTTTCTATTTCTTCCTACAGTTTTACTTAGGAATATATTTTACATGCTATTTGTTTCACTTTTATTTTAGGTTGGGGGTACATGTGCAGGTTTATTGCATGAGTATACTTAGTGATGCTAAGGTTTGGGCCACTATTGATCGTGTCATCCAAATACTGAGCATAAAACACAATTGTTAGCTTTTCAACCCTTACTGCCACTTCCCTCTGCCCTCTAGCAGTCCCTAGTATCTACCATTGCCATCTTTATGTCCATGAATACCAATGTATAGCTCCCACTTATAAGTGAGAATATTCAGTATTTGGTTTTCTGTTCCTGCGTTCATTCACTTAGGATAATAACCTCTAGCTGCATCCATGTTGCTGCAAATGACAGAATGTTGTTCTTTTTTATGACTGTGCAGTATTCCATGGTGTTTATGTTTCATTTTTTCTTTAATCCACCATTAATGGGCACCTAGGTTGATTCTATGTCTTTGCTATTGTGATTAGTGCTGTGATGAACATTCAAGCGCATGTTCCTTTCTGGTAGAACAAATTATTTTCTTTGGGATATATACCTAGTAATGGGATTACTGGGTCAAATGGAAGTTCTGTTTTACATTGTTTGAGAAATCTCCAAACTGCTTTCCACAGTGGCTGAACTAGTTTACATTCCCACCAACAGTGTATAAACATTCCTTTGTCTCTGAATCCTCACCAGCATCTGTTGTTTCTTGGCTTTTTAGTAATAGCCATTCTGACTGGTTTGAGATGGTATCTCATTGCAGTTTTGATTTGCATTTATCTGATGATTAGTGACATTGAGCATTTTTTCATACGTTTATTTGATGCTTAAAAGTCTTTTGAGAAATGCCTGTTCGTGTGTTTCATTAAAAATTGGGATATTTGGTTTTTGCTTTTTCAGTTGTTTAAGTTCCTTATAGATTCTGGATATTAGACCTTTGTCAGATGCATGGTTTCTGAATATTTTCTCCCATTCTGTGGGTGGTCTGTTTGTTGATAGTTTCTTTTGTTGTACAGAAGCTCTTTAGTTTGATTAGGTCCCACTTGTCAATTGTTATTTTTGTTGCAATTCCTTTTAAGGACTTAGTCAAATTCTTTCCCAAGGCCAATGTCCAGCTGTAAGAATCTTATAAGAAAACTTAGAAATCCAAGCGTTTAATCTATCTTGAGTTAATATTTGTATATGGTTAAAGGTAGGGGTCCAGTTTAATGCTTCTGCATATGGCTAGCCATGTGCATGGAACTTTTCAGTATCGAGTATTACAATTCAGACTTTTGACGTGAATTATATAATGTATTCTACATTTTAAAATTTTTAGCAAAGGGCTTATAATAGATAAATTCATTAATTTTTTAACATTTATTTTAAGTTCAGGGATGCATGTGCAGGTTTGTTACATAGGTAAACTTGCATCACGGAGGTTCGTTGTACAGATTATTTGATAACCCAAGTTTTAAGCCTAGTACCCATTAGTTATTTTTTGCTGATCCTGTCCCTCCTCCCACCCTCCACCCTCCACTCTCCGATAGACCACAGTGTGTGTTATTCCACTGTGTGTGTCCATGTGTTCTCGCTATTTAGCTCCCACTTATAAGTGAGAACATGCAATATTTTGTTTTCTGTGCCTGCATTTGTTTGCTAAGGATAGTGGCTTATAGCTTCATCCATGTCCCTGCAAAGGATATAATCACATTCTTTTTTATGGCTGCATAGTATTAATAGAAATTTTTGCATTCTATTAAAAATTAAGTATTGCTAATATTCCAAGTACAGAGTATTTCTCCTAATCCTGTTCTTTATACAGACTCATATTCTCATGATAATCAATAATTCATAAAATTATATATCACTTATCTAAGGGGACCAAAATTAATATTCATGGCATTGTATAACTTTTTTGTTTTAAGATATTTTCATATTTCAATAAGATTCACCTGGAAAAATTAAATCCCAGAGGACAAAGAAATATAGCTAGATTAATGGCAGATGTTTGTAGGAGAAGCAAATGGGACTTCTATTCTTTACGATAGTTTAAATGTGTCCCTAAAATTTAGGCGTTGCTAATGTGATGGTATTAAGACATGAGGCCTGCAAGAGGTGATTTGGTCATAAGAGTTTCACACTTATGAATAGGATTAGGTGCTCTTATAAAGGGGATTGGTGGGGGAAGCCCATTCCCTTTTTACCTGTCTGCCTTATATCATGTGAGGACATAGCAAGAAGGCCCCAACCAGACACCAAATGCCAGCACCTTGATCTTGAACTTACAGAAATGTGAGAAATAAATTTCTATTCTTTACACATTAACCAGTCTGTTGTATTTACTGAGACATTCTCATAGGAGTTTTCATCTGGGCCTGAGAAATAAATTGACAAGGCAGATCAGCAGGAGAATAGCATACAAATTTACCTAAGTTTTACATAGCAAACAGGGGCTTTCATAAGGAAATGAAGGCCCAAAGATGCAGTTAATGTTGCACACGTATATACTGAAGTGAACAAAGAGTAGTATGTTGTGGAAAAGTAACAAAAATATATGGGGAAGCTAGAAGATAAGAGTTATTTTCATAAAGCCTGTACAAAATTCTCTCAGCCTCAACTTCTCATCCTTGATAATAATGTCATTTTTTCTTCTAGTATAGAGAGGGTATCTTTAACATGGAAATTTAATCTCCTGCTTTTAAGAAACAGCACAGGCCGGGCACGGTGGCTCACACCTGTAATCCCAGAACTTTGGGAGGCCAAGGCGGGTGGATCACCTGAGGTCAGGAGTTGAAGACCAGCCTGACCAACATGATGAAATCCCGTCTCTACTAAAAATACAAAAATTAGCCGGGCGTGGTGGTGGGCGCCTGTAATCCTAGGTACTCGGGAGGCTGAAGCAGGAGAATCTCTTGAACCTGGGAGGGAGAGCTTGCAGTGAGCTGAGATCGTGCCACTGCACTCCAGTCTGGACAACAGAGCAAGACTCGGTCTTGGAAGAAAAAAAAATAAAAGAAAGAAAGAAACAGCATAAAGGTCAGAGTGATCTTCCTGCACCTGCTGTTTTTCAAGTGCCTTTAAATCAAAATAGTCAATATGCCGAAGCAGCATATTTTGGCCTGATATACACGTAATTCCTCCATCTATATCACGTAGTGATGTGGGACACTAAAAATTCTGTGAATGTTTAAATTAACAATTTTAGTTAACAATTTAACAAATGATTATTTAGCATCTCTCCAACGTTTTACATTATTAAACATCTGATTATTTTGAATAATTTTATCAATTGTGTTTTTTCTATTATGTGTTCCCATTATGTTATACAAATTTCAGTATCTGGAAAATATAATAATACTGATGAAAAGATGATGATGACACTGATTTAAGTAAAATGTACAGATTTTAGTGGGAAAAAATGTCAGCATCTATTTTCAATGTTGTGTAAAAGTATTTTTAGTAAGCCATGTTATCTTTCTGTGAGAAATATGAATGTGGCTAATAGGAAGAGACCTTAGAAACTATCAAATGAAAGCATGAGAAAAATTTTTAGAGTCACATGAAAATTAAAGATTGGGATATTAGCCCATCTCATTCATTTTGTAGAGTATGGAGATTTGCTCCAGATAAAGGGAATGGCATGGCCAAAGGCAAGGGGTGAATAAAATAGAGTCAGAAATAAATCTGAACTACATTGATATCCTAGTCAAGAGTTATCTTTTCATCTGCTTGCTTTCATCTGTTCTTACTAGTAGACTCTCATTTCCAAGGACAGCCAAGATTGGGTCTTACTTTTCACTACTGTATCCCTGGAGCTTAGCATACTTTTAGGCACACTGTGGGTACTTAATAAAAGTGTTTTGAATAAATACAGGAATGAAAATTAAAAAAAACTACATAACTTGGAAGAAAATTTAATTTGTTAAGCAATCACTATTGTTTCACCATATTTGGATGCAAACATTAATTTAAATTCCTGATTCATACATACAGCACTTATTAGTAGCCAAAAGATTAAATTTTATTGAGTTACAATGTTTAATATACTTTCCCTAGCTTCATCAAACCCAAATATTCATTTATTCTTTTTCTGCTTCCAATTCTATTCTGTCCATTTAAAAGAATCCCCTGTATCTAAGTATAGCTACCCCTGCTCTATTTTGTTTTCTAGTTGCATGAAATAGCTTTTTTCATACCTTCATTTTCAGTCTATGTGTGTTCTTAAAGATGAAATGAGTCTCTTCTAGGCAGCCAATAGTTGGGTCCTTTTTTTTTTTTTTTTAATCCTTTCATCCACTCTATGTCTTTTGATTGGAGAATTGAATCCACTTACCTTCAAAGAATTATGGATAGGTGAGGAACTGCTACTGCCATTTTGTTATTTGTTTTCTCCTTGTTTTGTTGATTCTCTGTTTTTTTCTCTCTCTCTTTTTATTTTCTCCATGGCATCCATCAATATAAAAAATTCTGTACATATTTCATATTTTACTTATTTATGCTTTTCTCTTCCAGCTGTGCTCTAGGAGGATAGAGATTTCTGTCCCACCCCGTTTTTTTACTGCTATATGTAGGGAGCAGAACAAAGCCTGGAACATAGTAATAAACAATAAACATTCTTTGAGTAAATGAATGAAATATATATATATATAGATATTAGCATGTAAAGAAAAATTCTAGAGTGATATATACCTAAGTATTAACATTTAGGTTAATGATAGCTGGTAATGGCTGTTGATAAGCTATTTAAAAATAAAATAACTTGGGCTGGGTGCGGTGGCTCACGCCTGTAATCCCAGCACTTTGGGAGGCCAAGGTGGGTGAATCATGAGGTCAAGAGATCGAGACCATCCTGGCTAACATGGTGAAACCCTGTTTCTACTAAAAATACAAAAACTAGCCCGGAGTGGTGGTGGGCGCCCATAGTCCCAGCCACTCGGGAGGCTGAGGCAGGAGAAATGCTTGATCCCAGGAGGTGGAGGTTGCAGTGAGCTGAGACTGCACCACTGCACTCCAGCCTGGCGACAGAGTGAGACTCTGTCTCAAAAAATAAATAAATGAAATAACTTATTTTCCTGTTTATAAAATGATATATATATTTATTATAGATATTAGTAAAAAAAAATTTAAAAAGTATACTCATAACTCCAACATGTGGCAATTATTTTAATTGACATGCTCATATATATATTTTCTGTCTTTTGCTTTCTATTCATATATATTTTTACCCAAAAAAATTGGGATAATTCTGTGTATTATTGTAATTTTTAAAGGAATTTAAATAGCACCTAAACAATGAGAATATGTTTGCTTTAATGGCCCTATAAAACCAATCCCTGAAATATTAAAATAATATAGTTGAAAAAAATATATCCCCTGTGTGACAACCTTTTTTTGTGAGGCTGTTACTGCTTGGCTGTCATAAATTGAGTCAAATTTGTCTGAATTTTAATTGCTCCTGAATATATTATTGTCCTAGAAATAAGGTAGAACCATTAATACAAAAGAATGTATGTTCTATGGAAAACTATTTACTTTATTGCTATTTCCAAAAATAATCAGAAATGCATATAAAACTTCAAATTAGGAAATTGTGAAGGCTGCCTTACGGTTGATGTGGCAGAATTTGGGGAGGGGAAGAAAAGCAGGAGGAAAACACTTTAGTTTTCAGAGGCACTGGTTACATTTTTCAATGGTTCTGTTTTATCTGCATAACTTGGGTCTTCTGATTCTCTTTCTTTTTTGTGCGGATAATTGCTTTGTTGTTAGTGCTTTGACACTGAGTGACAGTGCTTTTGGGTGGTTGACAGCCAAATCTATTGGCAGACGATAGTCCTCATACATGGAGAGTTGCTTTCTTTCTGCCTAGTGACAGTAAGAGCGTCTGAGTTGACAGAGGAGGTCTCATACCTCTCAGGAGAGAGACAAAAGCAAAAGTGGGGGAGTGAGATTTCTGCCAGAATAAAAACATCTATTTAATTCTGCTGTGGAGAGAAATACAACTGGCAGTGCCTGTAATGACTACAAGTTAAAACAAATCATTTTATTTATGTGTGTTGCCTATAGAAAATTTTATCACTTGGTAAGCTATCAAGGTCTCCATATCATGCCTTTGGAAACACTGTAAACTGAAAACAAATTCATCTTCTTGCAGTGGAGTTTATTAAAAGAAGACAATTCAGAAGAGCAGAGTATAGAGAGGACATAAATGTAATTCTGATGTAATTCATATCACTGAATTCAACTTGTGTGAATAAAAATATTCCTAACAATGGTTAGCAGAATTATGTTTCCTAATTGTGGAAAAGAAATTTTGCAAGGTTATTTAGAGGTATAAGCCAGGGGATTTGATTTGTCATTGATAATTCACATTTGAAAGTTGTACAATTTAAGATAAAAGGTATCATTTTAGCTTCATTGAGAAAGGTGTTCTCCATTTAAATGCTAAATTGCCATATGGGCAACATAACTCATTGTGAAGCCAAGAAAAAAGACGTGGGGAAAACCATTACCCATCTGTAGAGATGGGGCTCCTTGAGGAGACTGGTTGAATCTTGTTCATCTTTGTAGTCTTAGTGCCTAGCGGAGGGAGTGGCAAAGGATTAAAACTCAGTAACTTGTTTATTGACTCGAGGCTGAGTCTTCAACTATTAGATGAATCGAATTTAAGATGTTAGATGAATCCAGTTTAAGATACAGCATCATTGTTATAGAAGCCCGAACTGGATCTAACTAGACAAGTTACAGCATGACAGATTCCAGCTCCTAAACTAGAAGACCTCTAGGAATAGAGGCTTCAGGCTGCCTCACAAGATAACGACTGTGGGTTTCAAATATATGTTAGTTTTATTCAACAACATGCAGCATATATGAATTGGATTTTTGCCATGTGCCTCGAAGTGTTCCTTATAATTCGGACATATTGCTGAGGAATCTAAACAAGGTCCTTGCTCTTGTAGACCTTACATTCTCTTGGACCAAGCTCAATAATAAACCAAAAAACTAATAAATAAACCTAACTACGTTGTACAGTAATAAGCACATGACGCTGGACGTGGTGGCTCATGCCTGTAATCCCAGAACTTTGGGAGGCCAAGGTGGGCAGATCACCTGAGGTCAGGAGTTCGAGACCAGCCTGGCCAACATAGTGAAACTCCATCTCTACTAAAAATACAAAAATTAGCCAGGTGTGTTGGGGAACGTGCCTGTAGTCCCAGCTACTTGGGAGGCTGAGGCAGGAGAATCGCTTGAACCCAGGAGGTGGAGCCTGCACTCCAGCCTGGGCAACAGAGTGAGACTCCATCTCAAAAAAAAAAAAAAAAAAAGTAATAAGTGCTTGAAGAAAATAAAAGAGAACAATATTATATTAAATGATTCAAGAATAGCTGTGATTTAGATGGCATGATCAGGGAGGTCCTTAGGTGATGTGTGAGAAGAAATCTGAATGACAAAATGAACCATTCATTTGACTAGTTAGGGGTTCGCAATGGCCTGCCAAGGATTTTGCAGAAGGGACTTTCTATGGGAAGCAAACTGAGAAAAACAAAAAAAGAAAAAAAGCTTTCTAAGGTCTCTTCCAACTCAATAGGGCAAGATTGAGTACGAGCTCAACTTTTAGATTTCATCATTTATTGGCCCTCATGTCTCCTTAGTGAGACAAAATTCATGAATAATTGAGTTGAAGTGACTAGATAAATTTGTTTCTTCAACTGAATGGTATCACCTACGGAGAAAACTCAACTGAGAAGGATGAATGATGATAATATTGGCTATTTTAATGGTCAATATATGATCCGCATTCACTTCTTCATTTCCTTTTAAATTGCTTTCTTCTTATTGTTACTCCAGCTAGCTATATCACAGCTACTTATCAATTTTTCATTGACATTTGTCTTATCAGTGGATTGCTGGAGGTTTTTAAGCCTTCCTATTGAAATGTTGCCGGAAAACAGAATGCAGATCATACTAATGTATTTTAAAAATTCAATTAGTGTTGAGTCCATAGTTACGGTCCTTCCATCTGCTGGTGACCCCGAGTGCTTCCCAGATGGCCCCATGCCCACCAGAACACTGAAAAGAACAGGACAAAAAAAGACACTAAAATATTTTCCAAAAGCAGGACTTCCAGAAAAAACAGCACATGTTCATTTTTTTATTTTCTTCTAAGGTTTTCCTGAATACATTTTCAGCATTCTAAGTTTTTCCTACAAGGGGTCCTGTAATATAGTGTTGTTCTCATTCTTTCATATTTTTGTCCATTTATTTCTTTTACAAACATCTATCCTTATCGTGACTAAGACACTATCCTGCATGTGTAGATCTTAGAAATGAGTAAGAAATATGTATCTGGTGCCTGAGGTTGAGGGATGGAAAATGAGTAAAGAGTGACCGAAGTATAGTAACATATAGCAAAGGATTAAACGTAGCATATAGCATAGTAAATGTAATAACGTACAGGAAAGGAATTATTACAAGAGATGTTAAACAAAAGAGGGTAATGTAAAATCTCACAGCTGGTGACTAGAATGAAACAAGATTTTTTAAAGCAATAGCATTTAGACTGAACTTTTTAGGAAGAACTGAAATTTCAACAGGTAAGAATAAAAAGGTTAATACACAAGCAAAGACATAGGGTTTTAGGGGGTCAAAGCAAATAATATAGTTTCCATATAAAATAGATCATATGTGAAGGTGTGAAGCCAGAAAGTATTCTAGTTATGGCTATGTTGGTTGTAAGGATCAGCAACACCTTGAAACTGGTTGGAGTAATGCTTTTTTAATATGATGATAGAATTAGCAATCTCATGGACATCAAAAACAGGAAGTGAAATACAGCTGAGCTCATGGGTCCAGAACGGCAAAGTCAGGTGCAATGGAGGCTGCCCATGCTGTTTCATAACAGATAGGCATGGAACACAAAGGAGAGCTAGGACTCAAAGATAACACAAAGCTTTTGAGATGGGTGAAGGAATTCAATATCCTGGCAGAGAGAGCACTCAATAAAATTACCTACTCTTAAATGACTGGCTGACAGACTGAAAGATTTCTTTCAAAAGGAAGGACATCGTGCAGCCTTTGACATCAGATTTTGATATTCTGATCCCAAGTTATAGGAGACAACTTTCTAGCCACTTGGTAAGGATTTTAATAGGAAAGGCTGAGTTGCATTTCCTGATGAATGTAAGTTTTGGTATTATAACAGGTAATGTTTGCATGTGAGTTTACTAATAACTTTAATGTACTTTGGCATATGTTGTGTGTTTGATTTTCATGTCACTGAGAATGAGTAGTAGTTTTGCAGATGAGGAAACTGATGCACAGTTACTTATTCAAACTTTAAAAATTTGCTTCTAGCAGGGAGAAGATACAGCCTAAAGAACTTGTACTATAGGGCCGGGCCTGGTGGCTCACGCCTGTAATCCTAACACCGGGAGGCCAAGGTGGGCGGATCATGAGGTCAGGAGTTTGAGACTAGCCTGGCCAGCATGATGATACCCCGACTCTACTAAAAATACACAAATTAGCTGGGCGTGGTGACGGGCGCCTGTAATCCCACCTATTCGGGCGGCTGAGGCAGGAGAACCGTTTGAACCACGGAGGTGGAGGTAGCAGTGAGCCAAGAACACGCCACTGCACTCCAGCCTGGGTGACAGGGCGAGACTCCATCTCAAAAAAAAAAAAAAAAACAACAACTTGGACTGTAAATCCCATGATGTTTCTGGTCTATTAAATAACAGTGGTATAATCCACAGATGTCTTCAAATGCCATGTTGCCTTTTCATAATGCTCATTAACTTCAATCCCCTCCTACTTAGTAACTGACAGTTCAGCTAATTTTGTTTGAATTATAAAGCACATGATCAAATTGCCCCATGGGCTATAATTATATGATTATTATATTATTATATATAACTATATTTTACTATTATTATTTCACTAAAGCAATTGATTTATTAAACCAATTAATTAGGGGTGAACTTAGATTACAGACAGCACCTATTTAATGAATATTTGCTGAATTGATTTTTATGACAGCAACTTACTTAAAACTCTGTTTTAATTCTCCAGTACTGGATCTGATTTTATATTTTCTATTCTCTCCTAAAAATGTAAGGCATTGTTAACTACCTCCACATCCAGTTTTCCTCTCACCTCATTTTTATTATTCTTCAAGTCTTATAACCTGTGTAGTTGCTGTCTAAATATAAGTGAGCAAACTTAATCTTTGCATGTTTAGAAAGCAGCCTCAATAAAGATTTTTCTCAGTGCCTGAAAATACAGTAGCCAGAGGTTGAAAAATATTATCTTTAGGTGGATGAATGTGAAAGTTACAACTTTGCTCCAATTTCATCAATATTGCAGTACCTAGTGCATTGTTGGGGTTATATAAATATTAAATTCTAATCATATTGACAAGTCTTACCTAAAAGAATCCTTTCCAGATAGGTTATGTAAAGAGTGATTCATTTGGGCAAATGAAATAAATTTGGATGTAAATATTACAGACTCATCAAACTGTTTGCTAGATATTCATGTTCTGCTGAATGAGTCCTCCAAATCATGTATGTGTGTCTGTGTAGAATATATATACCCTTCTACATGTGTGTGCCTGAGCACACGTGAATGAAAATATATATGTTGACAGGAATACACTATATATGGAACATATATATTGATAGATTTCAAAACCATGATTTTGATTAAAAAACACATTTGACACATATTGATACATTTCAGAACCATACAAAAGTGCATGTCTACATATACATGCATATGTATGGATATATACCTGCACGCATGTATGTTTAGAATGTTTCACCATCCACTTATTTATTTTACTTCTCATCTGCTGCATTTTACTGTTCTGTATATGTGACTTCACAATTTCAAGTTCTTTCTCTCATCCAGCATCCTCTGGAAATTCCCCTTGCATGTCTTCTGACTTCCCTTTTAATTGCATCTCTGCAACAATCATGAGAAGAACCTGTGGAGATTTTTGAGCGATTTGTTGCTAAGAATCAGAATTGCAGGAAACTCTTGTATAAGGTTCAGTCCTTACAAAACAATGATGTTATTTAAGAGCACTGAATCTCTTCATACCCATCACTTTGACATATGCCAGATTTCACTTGGTTGCAGACTCCTAAAAAGGACTGCTAGAAGCAATGTCAGTGCTGGTATGGGCATATTTGTAAGTGACAGGACAATTCCTGCGCAAAGCCTCTAGGTTCTAAATGAAATTATTTTGAAGACTTTAGCAAATACCAGACTACTTGCAGAATGAAGTCCTGTTTTTATAAAACTTTTGTAATTCCCAAGCACTTTTAAATAGGATCTGGGCAGAATGGGAGGCAAATGAGTTTAAGTGAAAGGCCATACCTTTACTTCCTATACTTCGTATCAATTCTGATTTTACAGAGGTATTTTTCTTAAGATGTTTTAGAGAGGCAAATAATTCTATAAGATGCATTTTTAAAAAAAGCATCAACAAAGGATTATGACCAGACAATCCACAAAAGAGAAAGACAAACAGCATATTAATTTAGGAAGCAATTCTGAGCTTTACGAATAATGAGAGACATGCAAAACATCCACAAAATGAATAAAATAAATAAGAGGTAAAATAATATCAGATAGGCAGACATTTTAAAGTCTAACAATATGAAGGATTGGCAATGACTGCTAACTCTCCAATTCTGCTTGTGGGAAGGTGAATTGAAATAACAGTTTTGGAGAGGAATTTTGCATTATCAGTAAAATTGAAAATGTACATAACCAGCAATTCCACCTTTATGTTTATACTGTAAAGTAACATTTATACAAGCTCACAAGGGGAAGATGTACAGGGATATTTATGGCAACACGGTTTGAAAGAACAAAAAAAGAAAAAGAACTCAATGTCTATCATTTACCTAATGGATAAGTTAAAAATGTATGTTTGTGTGTTTGGAAATGGGAACATATGGCAGTTAATAGAAATAGAATATACAAGAAAAAACACACTGATAGATTTAAAAACCATGATATTGATTTATAAAGCAAACTATAGAATAATGTATACACTAGAATGCTATTTATGTAAAATTTTAGAAAATATCCTCTTAAAATATATCAATTATGTACAAAAAAGTAGATCATAAAAATGGATTCAGCATAATTTATGATGATTGCTTCTGTGAGGAGGACACATATGACTTTGTCTCAATAATACTTTATTAATAACAAAGGTGAAGCAAATATAAAAGATGTTAGCAATAGTTCCGGTTAGGTAGAAGTATTTTTGTTACATTATTTTTTCAATCTCTTATTAGTTGTAAAATTTTCTCAATACAAAAAAACTCAATAAATATTCTTACTAGTTTCAATTGTCGACGAAAAGAGTCAAACTCTGTAAAATATTTGAAGAGATTTATTCTGGGCCAAATATGTGTAACCACAGCCTGTGACACGGCCCTCAGGACTTCCTGAGAACATGTACACAAGATGTTCAGGGTGCAGCTTGGTTTTATACATTTTAGGGAGAAATGAGTCTTCAATCAAACACATTTAAGAAATACACGGTGTGGTCCAGAAAGGTGGGACGCCTTGAAGTGGGGCTTCCAGCTTATAGGTAAATTTGAAATTTTTCAGGTTGACAATTGGTTGGGTTTATCTTAAAGACCTGGGATTAATAGAAAGAAATGCCTGGGTTAAGGTAATTATGGAGACCCAAGTTATTATTTGCAGAGGAAGCTTTTAGGTAATAGGCTTTAGAGAGAATAGGTTGTAAAATGTTTCTGATCAGACTTAAAGTCTGTGTTGATGTTAAGGCCACAGAGGTATAATGAGGCATGTCTGACTCCACTTCCTGGTTTGGCCTGAAACAGTCTCTCAGGTTAAAGGATAAAAGAGCCCTGGCTGAGGAGGAAGTCCATTCAGATGGTTGGAGGAGGCCTTCCAAATTTATTTTTGGTTGACACATTGTACTCTACTAATTGGTAACTTGGGAGAATATTTTCTCTCTAGCAATGAGTTGTTACGACTATTTATTTTAATGCCATTTCAGGAAACAAAGAAGTGTGTTTTCTATGAGGTTATGTTTATTCAGTATGATTTTAAATAAGACATGTAATTCTTCTGTTATGAGACCCTGAAGATTGTTTGATTTGAATTATCTAACATAATTTACCTACACAAGATTATGCTTTAATTTTAATTGTATTTAAGACACAAGTTTTCCTAAAGCAACACTCAATATGCCCCATCAATTATCTTAAAGAAAGAAATGCAGAAAATATATTAATTACAGGTCATGACCCAGCAAATTATGAATTTCCAATCAGAAGTAAATCATTGCCACTAATTAGCTTTCTTGTTTGCCAGACTAGGTTAAAGTCTTTATAACATAAGTCATTTCATAAATCATTTTCTCAACATGCAAATCTCAAAGGAATGAGAATTGAAGATATGCTAAGAGCTTAGTAATGTTCAGAGACAGAATTTTGTTGGACAGTCTCCACTGATTTCAGAAATATCTGATCAGTTCAATGTGGAATATTTGGAGTTATTGACACCTTATTTTCTTTACTAGTACAGATTGTTTAGATGTTATTTCTTATTTGTCCTTCCAGTCCACTAAGTCTTGGATAGCAGGAGTCTTTATTGGTGTTAAGTGAAAAGGGTGTGGTGTTTTGAATGTATTCCAGCTGCATAAACTTTTAGCAAACTTGTGACGTTAGCGGGGTTGTGTTTACCTCAAATCTCCACCAGCTTAAACTAGCAATACCAAATTCTCAGTGCTTTTAACTGACATGAAATAGTAGAAAATGATCTGATCTCCTTGGTCTCCTTTTTTTTTTTCCAACTCATGCTTTTCTACATCAAGAACACAGATGTTCTTCTGCCATTTTTCTAATCTTTTCAAAATTTTGTCTACCCCTGCTTTCAAAATTTACCTTTCCCTATTTCCATTTCCATCAACTCCTACTCTCTGATGTTTCAGCTAGATGATCTAACAACAAATTAGTACCAATGAGCTAATAAATATTAATGAATTATAATTGGGAAGTGCACTCACAGAGTAACACATTTGGGGGTGTGCGTGATTTTCTTTTCTAGAAGTAATCTTTTAACCTACTTCCCACTAGACTATAAACAACATGAGAGCAGGGTATTTTTGTCTCTGGTTTACTGATATGTCCCTAGGACTTGAACAGTGCATCGTGCTAACAGACGCTCTTAAACAATAAACGGAGAGCAACAACAATAACAGTGAAATTTTTTCAAAAAGGGAGAAAAGGGTAGGACAGATGTGTGGACAAGCCTGTTTTTCACTGCCTCTTACTTTTGGGTACAAGTACTGCCCCTAAGGCAGGGTGTACAGAGTTGATTTCATCAGCATTTTGATGGTACCCATAGCATTTAGAAATCAAATCAGCATACTATGCACTCAGGAGAAAAGAAGATGCTATTTTGCTGATTAGCCATTTTCCCTGAGAAATCAAACTTTTAAGGGAGCTTTGTCTCCTTGTTTGATTTCTAAGATAAAGGCCATTTCAACACTAGCATGAAATGAGGCATATTTTAGCAGTTATGAAAACTCCAGAAAACTAAAACCAGGTCAGTCTCTTGGCAACAATACAGCAAGATTTTGTAGTTAGTCCCACCCATCTTATTAGACCTCACTCCCCGAGCCTGTAGCCAAATATTCAAAAACACACACTTCACAGTCCCTAATGTCCTCATGGCCCTTCAGATAATCAACATTTTCGTGATTTTCCCCCCAAAACCAACCACAAATGTGTAACAGCAGTTTAAAAGGGTATAGCATTTGGAATAGGAGTTTCCCATATCATAAGAAGAGAGTTGAATCATCGCGTCCAGGTTCTGCTCCCCATTTCATTAATACCTGTTTTTCCAAGATCACAAGAAACCCTTCTGAATCTTCCAGTATAGTTGAAAACAGCCTCCTCTGTGGCACCACCTTTGGCTTCTTTTTTTCTTGTCACTGTTCCTGGCTCCTCCTCCTTATTTGAACTTTAAATGTTGTACTCAGGATTCTTGGTTTTAGATTCTTCTGATTCTCTCTCCAGGTGTTCTTATTCTGTCCCATGACACTAAATAAAAATTCATGTGTGTAAAATTCTCATATTTTCATCTCCAGCCCTGCTTTGTTTTCTGAGCCATGGAACTTTATGTTGGTCCTCTTAGATACTCTTCTAAGAAGTCCACTCAAAAATTACAGATATTGACATGTTCAGAACTGAGCTCAATCTCTTCTCCCCCATAAACACACTCTTCCTCCTCTAATTCTTATCACAGAAAACTGGAAGCCATCCTGAATATCTGCCTTTCCTGTAAATGCGGTATCTAGCATATAAAGTACACTCAATAAATGTGTGTGTGGAGTTGGTAGGCGGAGGAGGAGCTACAGTAGTCATGTGAGCAGCTGTGAAATCACATTATGTAGGCAATCTGCAGTTCCACCAACATGTATTTTATTGTGTATTCTTCCTAGACATTTAATTTAGTAAGACATGCAAACTCATATTTTGCTTTACATTAATAATATCAACTTAGGTCATTGGAGTACTATTTTAAATCATTTTCTTTTATCCCAAATAACCTTGAGGGATAGGCATTGTTTTTCCTGTTCTCTAGATGATGAAGATGAGGCTTAGAGAGTTTTCATGACTCTCTGAAAAAGATGCCCAGCTGGTAATTTGTAGAGCTGGGAGAGAAATTGAGATTTTTTTTTTTCATTTTTAAATATATGATTCCAGGCCATTGCAGGATTATATATATTTTTATTATATAAAATGAGGTCAATGGGAGATTAGCCTCAGTTTCTGCACCCATAGAATGAGGATAATAATATCTACCTCGATGCGATAATTAAATGAGATAATGCATGTAAAGCACTTAGGACAGTGATGGGGGCCATGGTAAGCCCTTATGATGGACTACAATTTATTAATGTGAGATTTTAAATCTCTTCCTCTATGAAATGCGAAGCAATTAAAGGATTTTGAGCAAGATAGTGATACAATGAAAGCCACTATGGGGAAGATTAATCTGTCACTTGTGGGAAGTTTATATTAAAGTAGAGAGAAACTGGAGACAAAGCAAATGGTTTGAGGACTATCATGATAGCTCAAGCACAAACTGTCACTTGCCTAAACTTAAGTGGTGGCTGTGGGAGACCCCATCACCAAGTTGGGGTACACCTGCAGGAGTGCAGCCTAGGAGAACTGCCAAGGTTTGGAATCTGTGAGCTCAGGCAGAGTCAGCCAGGAAAGTCAGAAGAAAACTGTCAAGCAGACAGGGAGAGGAACAGCATACACCAGGGCTTGTTGCGGGGGACAGGGAGAGAGGAGAGGGAACTGAGAGAACGGGTTAATAGATGCAGCAAACCATCGTGGCACATGCATACCTATGTAACAAATCTGCACGTTCTGCCCATGTATCCCGGAACTTAAAGTACAATTAAAAAAAAGAGAGAACTGTCAAGCAAAGAAAAAGGAGAGTATCAAAGCTGTAACAGAGATGAGGGTGCTAGAAGTCAAACTAGAAGTCAAGGAAAGAAGGAAAGCCATGGTTGTAAAGTTTTCCATCTCTAGACGAAATGTCCACAGAAGCATTTGTGCAGTGCTATTATTTTCCAACTATACTGTCCCTATTTGAAAATTCTGCATTTCTGGGCTCCCTTTCAAATTAGAAGCTGTAGCAGCTCAAAATTCATGTTCACATATGCTAATAATCTTCCTTAGCTGCCATGATCTCCATATCCCTGAAATTTCTACTGATGCCTGTTGTGTTACGCCAGGCCTGCTTCACTCATCCATGGGAAAGGACCAAAAGCCAGGCTGAACCTAAAGTAGGTCAGGTTGCAACAGCCCATTTTGGCTCAAGAGAAATGTTTCAGACGTGAGCCCTTAATAGTGAGAGGGTTCTTACCCCTATTTAAATAATACAGAACTGAATTTCTTGACCCATGGTGGGAGTATAGTTTAGAAGGTCCATGAGATGTCAAGACTAGCCTTGTTCAATAAGAAAATAAAGTATGATTGGCCGGGCGCGGTGGCTCACGCTTGTAATCCCAGCACTTTGGGAGGCCGAGGCGGGCGGATCACGAGGTCAGGAGATCGAGACCACGGTGAAACCCCGTCTCTACTAAAAATACAAAAAATTAGCCGGGCATGGTGGCGGGCGCCTGTAGTCCCAGCTACTCGGAGAGGCTGAGGCAGGAGAATGGCGTGAACCCAGGAGGCGGAGCTTGCGGTGAGCCGAGATTGCGCCACTGCACTCCAGCCTGGGTGACAGAGCGAGACTCCGCCTCAAAAAAAAAAAAAAAAAAAGAAAAGAAAAGAAAGTATGAAATGGAGATGTTAAAAAGGATTAATTATGGTGGTAGTTTGGATATTAGAATTCAAGGGCAAGAAAATTAGTAGTATTTCAGAAAATCTGAAAACTCATTTTGAAATAGCCAAGCCTTATGCTTATTTGATTTTTTTTTCCTCATGCCTGCAAAACTAAAAGAAGCTAAAATACAGAGTGCCATTGTTTAAAAATTAAACTTTGTGGAATGAGAAGTAAACTTCAGGAATCAACAACCTGTATTTGGCATGCTATCAAGACAGAACTGTTAATAAACTTATCTCTCAATAAAAGTGTAGAATTTGATATTTAAAAAATTGTTAACATAGCATTTTAAATTTCTTTATTGAAATCCATCACCAAACAATAACAAAACTCGCAGAAGCATTATGGCTGCTCAGTGAAGTAATAACTGCTTGGATTAGATTCTCTGCTTCAGCAGAATCTAGATACATGTACAAGAGTGATATATAGCAAGGCCGCAGATACTGTAGCATGTCTTCACAGCAGACTGAACATCAGAATTGACACTAAACCTTGTGTCAAGATACACACAAAGACTTCCAGACACAGAGTGCACCTGAGGTTATAATCTGTCAAGATTAACAGAGTGAATACCTACAAAGGCAAATAGACGGTGATATAATTGTCATCTCCAAACTGGTGAAAGAAGATTTTTCTTCCCAATTAACATTCATGTGCATGAGACTGAAATCCATTTACTCATTTTCTGATAATTTATGCAGCAATGTACAGAAGTAATAGGCATGGTTACATGGCACATTTATACAATACTTTTCATCCCTGAGGATCCTAAAGCTCTTTACAATTATAGCTAATGTTTGTTAAAGTACTTTGAAAGAGGAGAGCGCCACAGACGTTCCAAATATTATGATTATGAAAAAGCTTGATACAGTATGTATAGGAACACTTTGCTCTCATGAAATTGTTGCCAGTTCTAGTGCAGGAAATAGAACTCCTTTATGAGACTGATGAGCCAATGTTTATACAACTTATCCTTCAAGAAGCTTAAAGTCAACCTCTTCTCTACGGTAACCATCTCAGAAATTACATGCAATATGGTCTATAATTACTTATTTAAAGAATTGTAAGGAATGCAAATATCCTTAATAAGAAAAACTCATTTTTTTGGTCAACAAATAAGAGTCATTATTTCCAAACTGATAAAATTGTAGCATAGAGAGAATAATGATGTAAAAAGATCCTTCTACTTGGTGATGGCAGAGTATGCTGTATTATTTCACTAGCTCCAGCAACTGACCCACCTTTCCATACGTGAACTTGTGAGTCAAAAAACCAAGAGAATGGCAGATAATGGACTTCTCAGTTTCCCTAACAGGAGCACTGACAAATGATATAGACTGCCAATCAGACCAGGTGCCTGGATTTTGAACAAAAAGCCAATGTCATGGAAAAAAAAAAAAAAAAACAAAAAAAAAACAGATACTACATAGAAACCCAGTCTTGCAAATATGTCTCTGGTGGCCTCATCCAGTTTTTAGAGGCAGCAGTGGCAGTATTTTTAGCCATAGAGCTAGGAACAAACACAGCTGGAAAGAAGCGTGCGGTCTGTGCTCTTTGGTAGTGACAATGCAGTTATCATAGGACCAAGTCTATGGTGTGAGTCGTGGATTTTACTATAATTTCCTAGCAATGTAATCAACAAGCCTGGATCTTCAGCCCTCCTAAAGATTATATGAGTTACTTGCTGTCTTGTAAATAAACTACTTTCCTGCTGAAATTATCAGAGTGGGTCTCCGTTGCTTACAATCCAAATCTCTAAATATTTGATACACTGATGATGCTTTAATCAGTTTAAGCCAACAGTTCTTTTTTTTGGGGGGGGACAGAGTCTTGCTGTGTCGCCCAGGCTGGAGTGCAGTGGCATGATCGTGGCTCGCTGCAACCTCCAGCTCCCGGGTCAAGCAATTCTCCTGCCTCAGCCTCCTGAGTAGCTGGTATTACAGGTGCACGCCACCACACCCAGCTAATTTTTGTCTTTTTAGTAAAGATGGGTTTTCACCATGTTGGTCAGGCTGGTGTTGAACTCCTGCCCTTGTGATCTGCCCACCCCGGCCTCCCAAAGTGCTGGGATTATAGGCATGAGCCACCACTCCCGGCCTAAACCAACAGTTCTTAATCTGGTGAACTAACTGTTGTATATGACTTTGCTCCTTCCTTTTCCTTTTCCTTTTCTATTAAATTTGGATATGACAAAATTGCCCAGCTTTGGTTTCTGTTTTGTTGTGATTTGATTTGGTTCTCTTTCTTTTTCTCTCCTGTTTTCTTTCTTTCTTTCTTTCTTTCTTTCTTTCTTTCTTTCTTTCTTTCTTTCTTTCTTTCTTTTCTCTCTCTCTCTCTCTCTGTGTATGTGTGTGTGTGTCTGTGTGTGTGTGTGTCTCCATATCATTTGACCCTTCTCTGGATCTAGTAAGTTTATTGCTAGATCCAGGAACCTCCCTACATTTTCCTGAGCAAAATAAAAATAAAGGCACTTAATGAACACAGGTTTTCATTCTGCTAGTCTATATGTTTGTGTATTTATTAAAGATTTTATATCACTTTTTAAGGACAATTCAGTAACTGGTTATATGTTGGAAAGCAGATATAGCACTTATAGGAAGAATAAAAAATAGAAAAAAATGCTCTAATATAATGTGAGTGGCTACTTAGACCTAAGGATAAAATTGTCCTGGACAGATTCACACTAGTTTCAAAAAGTCTTATGTCCCCTTCGACTTAAATGAAAGTCAAAATGATGTGTGCTGAAAAGCTAGGCAGGAAGACTCAAAAGTAACTCTGGTGATTATGAACACACTAATGACAGTGACACATGAAATGAGCTCTCTCAAAACTGTTTCATGAAATGCTAGAGTAGATACATCATTATTTCTAAATGAGTATATGATCTTTTAGTTACATGAATGTACTTAAATTAATACACTAAATATTTGAGTAGACTAAAATGGAATAGTATGCTGCAGAAGTTTAAATGGACATGTCCTTTTACTCAGTAATTCTATTGAAGTTTTTTTAGGACAGTTTTGTGTGGTGGCTAAAAATCTAGGCACAGACAAATCTGGGTTCAAATCGTAGTTCTGTTGAGGACTAATTGTGTCACATAGACAATGCGCCACCTTTCCCCAGCCTCCAAATCTCCATCTAAAAAGAACAATTAATAATGCTTGCCTCAAAAGGTTGCTAAGAAGACTAAGCACATAAAGCATTTAGGATAGTGCTTAGTGCATAGTATGTGACAATGTCAGCTATTGCAATGATAAATATTATTATTATTGTTATTATCTTGCCACAGAAGTATTCACACGATTTGACATCACATAAATGTCCATCACTACACAAAGCATTAAATAAATTGTTTCACCCAGCCTTTGGAATAACAACAAACCCATCTAAGAAGTGAAGTAGCTTTGTATGCACTGACAGTGATGAAGATCCATTATATGTTACTGGTCACTATAAAAAGCAGGTTGCAGGGGGCCGGGCGCGGTGGCTCACGCTTGTAATCCCAGCACTTTGGGAGGCCGAGGCGGGCGGATCACGAGGTCAGGAGATCGAGACCACGGTGAAACCCCGTCTCTACTAAAAATACAAAAAATTAGCCGGGCGTTGTGGCGGGCGCCTGTAGTCCCAGCTACTCAGGAGGGTGAGGCAGGAGAATGGCGTGAACCCGGGAGGCGGAGCTTGCAGTGAGCCGAGATCGTGCCACTGCATCCAGCCTGGGAGACAGAGCGAGACTCCGTCTCAAAAAAAAAAAAAAAAAAAAAAAAAGCAGGTTGCAGAAAAACATGTCTCTCATAACCCCACACTTTTACGTACGTGTCTATGTTGCTGTCTGTTTGCGTGGATTCATCAATGTGTTTGAAACGTTATATACCTGTTAACACCATTTATCTCTGGGGAGTAGAAGTGTGAGTGGGAGAAAATAAAAGAAACATTTCACTTTTCTTTTATAGATTTTGTTTCTCTGTGTGTCTGTGTGTCTATGTAGGTCTTTACTTTTACACAAAACAATGAGAAAAAGTAAACTTTCACAGCCTTTTTATTCAACGGTGACCTTCCAAGTTTCACACCAGTAATAATGCCAATTTTCACCTGTAAATTATACATATATATAAGCATAGTCCTTTCTAGGCCCAGAATCCTATCATATTAACAGGGCTTGTGCGTGTATGAGGAAGAACCTCCCATACTTCTCAAATATTTTGTTTGCATTTCCAAAACTGACAATTTATTTGTAGAAAGTTTAAGATTATTTTATGAAAATATATTTTAACGTTGTCTTTAAAAAAAGAAAGTTTGTGACTATTATGCGCTGTTCTTTTTTTTTTAATTTCAATCTGAGAGCAGGCACTGTTTATTAACTGACCAGCTTAGAAAAGTAATCATGGTAGACACCTTAGTTCATTCTTCTAATAAGCCTGTTGATCCGGTCCTCCCTGTTGCCAGCATTTCCACCTTCTACAAAATCAGTGGTCTTTTTCTTCACTCTGCCTGGTGGAAAAGGTAATTTGAAGAGCCACAGAGAGTTATTTGCTTCTTTGAAGCGTTTTTCAACAGTATAGGTATGAATCTGATCCCGCATGCAGATGATGCCATATTTACCAAGAGATCGAGCAATCATAAGCATTATCTGTCAAAGCAATTCGCTTCTTATTGATTTTGCCATAACCACGTTGGTAGACTAGTTCATTTACTGAATTCAGATTTGGGTACCCCCATGCAATGTATGGCTCTACAACCCTCAGCATGTTAATTGAAGCCTTGTCGAGCTTCACAAAGCTTCCGTTGAAGATTTGACGAAGGCGAAGGAGCCGCAACACCTTTCAGACCTTTGGGCTTACACCACTGATACCTCTGATCTTGATGACAAGCTCCAGTTTGGGTTCTGCAGGTACATAGAAGTTGCCAGCTTTTCTTGCCATCCTCGTCATTCGAATTTCAGTTCTGTACATCTGCCTCTATTCCTTGTGATACTGCTCCGCTTTTTCTTAGATAAGCTTCCTCCTTGCCTTTCGAAGCATCTTTTTGGGCAAACTTCTTTCTCAGGCACTTGATCTTCAGCTCTACAAAATTCCTTCGCTTTTTCTTTTTTTCTTTTTTTTTGTTGAGACAGAGTCTCGCTCTGTCGCCCAGGCTGGAGTGCAGTGGCGCAATCTCGGCTCACTGCAAGCTCCGCCTCCCGGGTTCACGCCATTCTCCTGCCTCAGCCTCCGGAGTAGCTGGGACTACAGGCGCCTGACACCATGCCCGGCTAATTTTTTTGTATTTTTAGTAGAGACGGGGTTTCACCGTGGTCTCGATCTCCTGATCTTGTGATCCGCCCGCCTCGGCCTCCCAAAGTGCTGGGATTACAAGGGTGAGCCACCGCGCCCGGCCACCCTTCGCTTTTTCTTAAGGGTTTCTGGCACAGCCGGAACCTTCTTCTTCTCTTCTATAACCTCCATGGTTCCAGCTGAAAAAGAGACATGCCCTGTTCTTTCTAATGCCGTCGAATTAGACAATCAAATTCCTTTTCCCTCAGAACAATGCATTTTGCCTTGCCCAAGTCAGTTTCGCTTCATTTAGCTAGGACTCATAATTAACCCTTCATTTTATCTCAAAATCAATATGCAATGGATCATGGAGATCACGTGTTCACTCCACAGATATTTATTACATGTCAACTCCATAGAAGAAATTGCTTACCTGCAACACAACTCATCTGCGTCTTATAAGTGGTGGGAAAAGGACTGAATTGACGCCTTTTTTCCACATACAGTTCATTTATTTTAGGCAGAGAAAGGAGAACTCAGTGTAGTAATGAATGTCCTCTGACCAGCAATTATAGTTTGAAGTAACAAAACCAGGTAGCCTTTAAGCAATGGGTTAATAACACTTGCCACTCTGTACAGATTTAGATGATGGATGACTGGAATTTGAAGAAGTAACTGGACAGCTGTCTGAACAGACTATTTCATTATACGTGAAGGAATGGCATTTCTAACTATGATGATAATTAGAGTAGATGAAATGCATAAATCAGGGAAGTTTTTTTATAGCATTGGTTTGGGGGAACAGTTTTTAACCCTCCGTATGGGCTCAGTGCATTGGATTAGGAGCCAATGCATGTTGCTATAATAGGAAGGATGTGATATTCTTGTTTCTAGTGCTACATGGCTTTTTTTTTATATATCTGAATTCAGAGTAACACACGATGCAATAAGAATGTTCAGCTGCAATCAAGGATTTGAATAAAACATGCCTGATAATATTATAATCGGCATTGTTGTTATTTTAGCCATATAATTCCTGTAGTTCAAGTAAATTCCATTTACCCTTTTCCAATATCTCACAAATTTGTAACATCCCTCTTTCAGTTACCAACTGCTGTGTAACAAAAGTCCCCAAATCTTACAAGCTTCAAACAACTACCATGAATCACATTTGTTACGTCTCCTCATTCTGAATTGTCAGGAATCAGTTCTACTGATCTTACTCGTGAATTTTCCCAAAGTTGCCAAATTTATAAGGAGACTCAACTTAGACTCTGGGAAGGCTGAACCTCTCTTCATCATCATGCCATCCGAACGCTTCTCTTTTCCATGCGATCTTTCTGTGTGGTCCCTCTGTGTAGAATCTCCGGCGATGTAGCCAAACTTCTTACGTGGCAGAACTCCCAAAAGTCAGCTTTCCTGGAGGAAGGAAACGGACATTGCCAGTCTTCCTAAAGACTAGGCAGGTACAAATCAGCAAGGCTTCCATTCTGCCATATGATGTTGGATAAACCTAGACCCAGGACAGCTCAAATTCAATGCGTGTGGGAATTTCATGAAAACATAAATACCAGGAGGCATAGTTCTTTAGGGGTCACCTTTGAAGACCAGTTACCATGATGCCCTTTTTTATGGAAGGGAGCACAATAATGTTGTGATGGCCTGACCACTGTCTGGGTTGACTCTGGCTCAAAGCTCCTGCCACTGGACTCTACCTTTTTTTGGTAATCAAGAACCATGTTTTACATTTTGAGCACAGTTTTTTATGCTTAGCAGTATCTCAATGAAGTTTAAATTAATGGTAAATCCAACCGCATCTCTTTCTCTCCCTTATGTCTGCTCCTTTGTCACTACTACCTTAGACTGTGTTATAAAACATAATGTAGTAGTTAATTAGGAAGAACTTTGAGGCAAGATTTATCTGAGTTCAAACCCTAGATCTACCGTTCCATCCATTTATCTATCTGTCTGTCTAGATGGAATGGTGGATCGAGAGTATATATATACACACATGATTTGGATTTACCATTAATTTAAACTTCATTGAAATACTGCGATCAATAGATAGATAGACAGACAGACAGATAGATAGAATGGTGGATCTAGGATATATATGTACACCCACATGATTTGGGCTAAGTTAATTAGCATTTTAAAACTTTCTTGTACATAAAATAGATATTTTATAGTACTACTTTCATGAATTGAAATAATGCATAGAAGGTAATCTGCCTAGGGCCCAAGGCTTATAAAGCACTCAATAAATGGTAGCTGCTACTTTCTCTTAATTGCAGGCCTGTAATACTTCTCGAGTGTCCTGCTTTCTCCAGACTCACCTACTTACAGTCTACAGTGATGTTAAATTAGTGGCCCCTAAAACAAATGAAGTATCCTATCACTCTTATCCCCCTCATTCCCCCCAGATTCACTGATTCTTTCTCCATAGTTTACTCTAAATTCTCTTAGCTTGGGATTCTCATTCCTTTAAAATTGTGCATTTACTTCTACTCCTCTTCTGAAAATGCATCCAAACTGAATCAAGTAGTCTTTCTCAAACCCTCCAGGTTTGTGGCCCCATATCTCTATTTTGCTTCTTTTACTTCTCTCGATGCCTGGAACTTCTCACTCCTGCCCGTCTTCCCCAGCTAAAGGAGGCTGTAATGATTCGGTCCCTGAAAATGTTCAAAAACATATCTATCCAAAAATCACCTGAATGGTTTATTATGAGCACAGGCCCAAAGGCCTGCCTGACTCAGCTATTAGCCTAAGTAGGCTAACTAAATGCCATTGTACGAAATAGACCTCAACAGCATAACACGATTGATGCGTTTACATTTTTGTGCATATAACTGTCCAGAGTAGGTGTTCAGTGACATCTCAGGCGGAGAATTTGAAGATGTGCATAACCCAGGTCTAAAAGCAGTTCACATCACTTCCCCTCACATTCACATTCCACTGGAGAGGATTGAGTCATATGGCCCAAAGGCAAAGAAAGCTGAGAAATATAGCTAGCTTTCAGCCCAAAGAAGGGACAGTACATTTTGGCACACAGGTAGCAGCTTCTGATAGGTCACTTTATTCAATAAGTAACACACTCCAGATCTAAGAAAAGAGTGAGTTGTAAGGACCGTGGCAAACGAGAAAGCTCTTGATGTAACTACAAAGGATAATGTTAGTCACTTTAAGCAACTTTTGCCATGGAGGAATGATTGTCAGGTCCAACCAGATATGATGAGTTCAAGAAAACCAAAAGCCAATTACTGTATGTGAAAACTCCACTTAAAAATTATCAGCAGCTAATTTAATCCTTTTACAAATACTGTGGGCTACATAACCCATTGACTGACTGAATCTGCCCAGCAGGTCCCTGGTATGTGAAGTCTGCTTTAGACATTGAGTCTGCTAAATTTTTGAAGCTACACACCTTGTTGTCCCTGGAGGTTTGATTCATGTAGAGATTCTGAAACAAATTGTAAGGGAATCGGGCACTATAAATTTTACTCAGAACATTCCCTAAATTCTCTACATATTTTAGGGAACAGACTTAAATATTCCATGTTCCTTCTCTGTTCTACCTGCTAAACATGCTGTGGTATTCATTACTTGTATTCACTTGTCTATGTCACACTCTCTGGACACCTGGTAGGATTTAACTTGCCCATCCCCTTTGGAGTCAGGTGTGGCCATGTGATTTATTTGGCCATTGAAATATGACTCAAGGTGACTTGTCCCTTGGAGGAGGAAGTTTTAAGAACCCACACTGTACTTTGCTTAGCAATAAATAAATAAATAAACAAACAAACTCCCATGGTGATTGGCAAAAATCTAGATTCGGGCTGTTTCGTCAGCCTGGGGCCTAAAGTGACAACGGTCCAGAATAGAGCTCCCAGCAACCCACAATATGCAAAGTGTGAACGAAAGAAAATGTTATTTTCAACCAGCAATATTTGATGGTTGTTTGCATAGCGTAATTGACCTCTCATGATTAATCTCCTTGTTAGTGACTGTGTTTCAACAATCGCTAATTATTTAGATGAAATATTATAAGGGTTTGGACTAGGAATTACAAGACTTGACTTGAAATCCCCTGAAAGGGGGACTAATGAACTACACAGCTTGGGTCACATTACTTCTCTTTGAGTCTCAGTTTTGTCATCTGTAAAGTCAAAAGTGTGGTACTAGATAATTTGGGAGGTTTTTTAATTTACAAATTCCTCCCAGAATATCAGTTTAAAGTCCACCAGCAGTGACGCTTGCACTCCTTCTGAATGGTAAATCAGTCCTTACTGATATACTATCATCGAACTCTATACTGTTACAGTGATTTTCCCATTATAGTTGTTATCACAACTTTTTTTTTTTTTTTTTTTTTTTTGAGACCGAGTCTCTCTCTTGTTGCCCAGGCTGGAGTGCAGTGGCATGATGTCAACTCACTGAAACCTCCGCCTCTCAGGTTCAAGTGATTCTCCCACCTCAGCCTCCCTAGTAGCTTGGACTACAGGCGTCCGCTACCAGGTCTGGCTAATTTTTGTATTTTTAGTAGAGACGGGGTTTCTCCATGTTGGCTAGGCTGGTCTTGAACTCCCGACCTCAGGTGATCCACCTGCTTCAACCTCCCAATGTGCTGTGATTACAGGCGTGGGCTACCACACCCTACCCACAACTTTTAGATGTGCTTAAAATTATTAACTGTAACATTTTTGAGTGCAAGACAGAGTTCAACTAGATATAATTTATAAGGAAAAATACCAAAACTCAGAAAGATTGAGTTGCTCCTATCACAAAAATAATTAGTAGAAAAATCTAAAACTTAAGCCTATGATTTCTGAGCATATGTTATTTTCCTATTACCATATTTGCAATCTAAATTGAATTTCCTGTAGCATGCTTTATTTATTTTATTTACTTTTAATTTTTGCCCTCCGAACACAGAAAATGCAATTAGGATGGTTGTCGGAGACAATAGGTCACTTTTCACCACCCACCAAGAAAAATATGGAAGAACACATGAGGAACTCTCCTTGCTTTGAAGAAAATATTTCAATATGTCTTTTAGTAGAGGGAGAAATGAAAGAAGCAAGTTCAAGATGAGAAATCACTAGCCAGCAAGCATATTGTGATAAATCAGCCATAACATGATTATAGCAACTTCCTTGGGAAAGAAATCAATGCTGAATCAGACTTAGATAGACCAAGGGGATCAAATGGAGGTCAAAGGTACTTCTCCATCTCGAAATTGGATAATTATTACTGTTATTATTGTCAGTTGCCATAATATAATACTGGGAGAAATATACAGAGTCCCAGTGCTGCATTTATTGGCTGGCTAGACAAGTCAATCCATTACAAGGAAATAAATTCAAGCATATTACTCCATCCAAATATCAAGTGAATTAGGGTAATCAGAACAAGGCTACCTGTGAGTCTCCTTTAGATTTTTTTTTTTTTTAAATAAGCAGAAAACATAAAGCAAATAAGCAATTTTGAAAGAAGAAATTGCATTCATTTCTTTTGTTTTGAAAATTGGACAGTAAGGCTTGCTTTAATGGAAAGTATACCAGGTTCCAGATGGGCACCGTGGCTCAAGCCTATAATCCCAGAACTCTGGGAGGCTGAGGAGGGTGGATCACTTGAGGTCAGGCGTTCGAGACCAGCCTGCCCAGCATGGTGAAACCCCATGTCTACTAAAAATAAAAAATTAGCTGGGCATGGTGGTGGTGAGTGTGTGTAATCTCAGCTACTCAGGAGGCTGAGGAGGAGAAGTGCTTGAACCTGGGAGGTGGAGGTTGCAGTGAGCCAAGATCGTGCCACTGCACTCCAGCCTGAGCAACAGAGTGAGACTCTATCTCAAAAAAGAAAAAAGAAAAAGGTATACTAGGTTGGAAATCTTGGATTTGAATGTAGCCAAAACCAGGAAGCTCCGGACAGGCCTATGTTTCCCTTATTCATAACATTCAGTCAATCACCAAGTTTTCCTGTTATATTCCTTTAATAGTCCTAAAACCTCCCTCCGCCTCCATAATACTCCCACTGCTTGCACCTGGTCTTTAGCCTTCTCGCCTCCATTTCTGCACCAGCCTCTCCTTTCATCTTCCTGCCTAAGCCTCACATGTTTCTACAGCATTCTACTTAAACTAACTTAAATGATCTTTCTGAAATTCAAAGCTAATCATGACGCTTGTGTCCTTTAAACTATTTAGTGGCTTCCCTTCATAAGTAATTATTTTGTAAAGATTCGGGCTCTCTGTCTTCTCCTTGCTAGACATCAGTCAAGCTGATTATCAAGCAAACCCATCTTTCATTTTCTGTTTAATATTTAATATTTATTCTTTATTGCCCTTATTGGACTCTTAGGCTTTTGCTAGTGAGATATCTTTTTTTTTCTTCCACAGTTCAATTTGGGTCGTGGGTGGGGTGTGTTAACAGAGGTTCTTTAGTTGTCAGGCTGTTTGAGCACAAACACATCATTGCTGCTGTGAGTGGGTGCATGAGCCCTCAGTTATGTCATCAGCTTAGACCTTTCTACTTTCATTTGAAGTGGTGAGAGGGGAGCTTCATCTGTGCTTCAACAGTGATGTCAAAAAGTATATGCATATATTTGTAAGAATATGCATGTGTGTATGTATGTACATAGATCGGGTGTGTGTGTATACAGTCATGTGCTACATAACAGCGTTTCAGTCAACAACAGTCCGCATGTACTTCATGTGTGATGGCAGTCCCTTAAGATTATAATACTGTATTTTTACTGTAGTCTTTCTATGTTTAGGTATGTTCAGATACACAAATACTTACCATTGTGTTATAGTTGTCTATAGTAGTACAGTAACATGCTATACAGGTTTGTAGCCTAGGAGCAATAGGCTATACCATCTAGGTTTGGGTGAGTACACTCTATGATATTCGTACAACAACAAAATCATCCAATGACATATTTCTCACAATGTATCTCCATTAAACAGTGCAACACTGTTTATACATTAGTCACCCACTGCTTATCCTTGGGGAATATGTTCCAAGACTCCCAGGGGATGCCTGAAACTACAGATAAAACTGATCTCTCTATAAACTGTTTTCTCCTGTCCACACCTATGATAAAGTTTAATATATGAATTAGGCATAGTGAGAGACTAACAACAGTAATCATAAAATAGCACAACTCTAACAATATACAATTGTCTCTTAGTACCTGTGGGAACTTGGTTCCAGGACCCTCCACAGATATCAAAACCTCTGTATACTCAAGTCACTTTTATAAAATGATGTGGTATTTACATATAACCTATGTACATCTTACCATGCACTTTAAATTAGCTCTAGATTACTTATAATACCTAACACAATGTTAAGGCTATGTAAACAGTTATACTATATTGTTTAGGGAATAATAACACAAAATGTCTGTACATGTTCGGTGCAGATGCAATCATCTTTTTTTTCTGAATATTTTTGATCTGAGTCTGATTGAATCCATGGGTGCAGAATCCATGGATCTGGAGGGCCAACCGTACTGCAATAAAAGTTATGTCAATAAGGTCTATTTCTCTCAAAATACCTTACTGTGTTGTGCTTAACTATTTTCAGACCACTATTGACCACAGGTAACTGAAACTAGTGAAAGAGAAACCAAGGATAAAAGGGACTGCTGTATACACCTGTGTGTGTATCCAAAGCATGGTAGCCATTCCATTCCTGAAAAATAATTTATATAAGTTATAACAATAGAAGGAAAGCAACCATATATTTGTAAGTGAAGAGGCCCAAACCTTAGATTCCATGCTCCAGAAACACCATCAATAGATTATGAAGCCCATTCTTTTAAACAACCGATAATCTTTACATAAACAGCAGTCTTTTCTTGTCTCTTGATCAACTGAAATGCAGATGCAGCACAAACACAAGGAAGTGAATGCCTTATAAGGACTCTTCAATGAACAGAATAAATAAATTAGTGAAGAAATGATCCAGCTTTCCATCTTTGGTGGAAAGTTCATGTAATCTACATGTATTTCTGAGAGTTTTCAGTGGGATTGAGCTCCATTTTTCCACAAGGGTGTCTAGCTCAGTAACAACTGTAGGGTTTTCCCTTACCCCTCCCTCCCTCTGATTGCTGGGACTACCTCTCAGATAAACTAGGAGAACCCAAAGTGTTGTCTCAGACACTTTCAGAGGCACACAGACTAAGGTAAATCTGCTTTCAGTTATCTTTTCTACTAAAAAATTCATGATTGATTCTATGCTCAGGTGTCTTAGTCCATTTGTGTTGCTTAAAGAAATACTGAAGCAGATTATTTTAAAAAGATTTATTTGGCTCATGGTTCTGCAGGCCGTACAAGAAGCATGGTATTAATGTCTGCTTCTGGTGAGGATCTCAGGAAGCTTCCAGTGATGGCAGAAGGTGAAAGGGAGCAGGTATCACATGGTGAGAAAGTAAAGGAGAGAGGAGACGGAGATGCCAGGTTCTTTTTAACAGTCAGATATAGCAGGAAATAACAGAGCAAGAACTCTCATTACTGCAAGGAAGGCACCAAGTCTTTCATGAGGGACCTGCCCCCATGAACAAAACATCTCCCATCAGGCTCCATCTCTAACACTGGGGATAAAATTTCAGTAGGAGATTGGAGGTGACAAATATTCCAAACTATATTATTCTACCCTTGGATCCCCAAATCTCATGTCTTTCTCACATTATAATATACAATCATTCCTTCTTTATAATCCCCAAAAGTCTTAACTTCCAGCACCAACCCGAAACTCCAAAGTCTCACTTAACAAAGAAAGATCTGCAGCTTGAGTCTGTAAAACCAAAAATGAGTTATTTACCTCCAGAATGCAGCAGTGTATAGGCTTTGCATAAACATCTCATTCCAAAAGGGAAAAGCTGGCAAAAAGAGGGGAGTAACAGTCTCCGGGTAAGTCTGAAATGCATCAGGGCAGGCATTAAATCTTAAAGCCCCAAATAATTTAGTTTCACTCTATATTCCACATCCTGGGTGCACTGGTAAAAGAGGTAGACCACCAAAGCCTCAGGCAGCCCTATCCCAATGGCTTTGCTGGCTGAAGCCCCATATGGCTTCTCTCACCGCTTGGAATCAAATGTCTGTGATTTTTCCAGGCTAAGGGTACACACTGCCAGTGGCTCTGCCATTCTGGGGTCTGGATGGTGGTGGCCCTCCTTCCACAGCTCCACTAGGCAGTGCCCCAATGGGTACTCTCTCTGGGGACTCCATGTCTACATTCCCTCTCAGCACAGCCTTAGTCAAGTTTCTCTGCAGCAGCTTCGCCCCATGTCAGGCTTTTGCCTAGGCACCCAGGCTTTCCAATATATCCTCCAAAATGTAGGCAAAACTGCCAAGCCTCCTTCACTCTTGCATTCTGCATGCCTGCAGACTTAACACCATATGAAAGCCAGGAAGGCTTATGGCTTGTGCTCTCCAGAGAGGTGGCCTCAGCCAGACCTGGAGGCCTTTGAAGCAAGGATGGAGCCTGAGAAGCCAGGATTCAAGAAGCAGTTCCAGAGATGGTGCAAGGCAGCTGCAGGCACCATAGTTCTGGCCCCAGAAACCGTTCTGTCCTCTCAAGCCTCTGAGCCTGTGATGGGAGGGGCTGCCTTGAAGGTCCCTGAAATGCCTTTGGTGCCTTTTCCCTATTGTTTTGACCATTAGCCCCTGGCTCTCTTCTATCCTCATTAACCTTTCTAGCAAGTAGTTACTAGAAGTCTACCTGGATTCTTCACCTGAAAACACACATTTTCTCCTCTACCATATGGCCAGGCTGTGAGTTTTCCAAAAGTTTTATGCTCTGCTTCCCTTTTAATTTGAAGTTCCAACTTTAGGTCATTTCTTTGCTCCCATATGTGATTGTAGGCTTACAGAAGCCACCATGCCGTTTCTTGAATGCTTTGCTGCTCAGAAATCTCTTCTGCCAAATACCCTAGGCCACCACTCTTAAGTTCTACCTTCCACAAAGCCCTAGGGTATGGACACAGTGCAGCCAAGTTCTTTGCAAGGGCTAAAAATGGGTGACCTTTGCTCCAGTTCCAAATCATTTCCTCACTTCCGTTCTGAGACCTCCTCAGCATGGTCTTTACTGTCCATATTTCAATTAGCATTTTGGTCACAACCACTTAATTAGTCTCGAAGAAGTTCAACTTTCCCTTCTCTTCTTGTCTTCTTCTGAGCCCTCCAAACTCTTCCACTCTCTGCCTATTACCCACTACCAAAGCCACTTCCACATTTTCAAATAGCTTTATAGGAACAACCCATTCCTCAGTATCAATGTTTTTGTCTTAGTCTGTTGGTGTTGCTATAAAGAAGTACCTAAGGCTGGGTAATTATAAAGAAAAGAAGTTTATTTGGCTCACAGTTCTTCAGGCTGTACAAAAAGAATGGCATCAGCATCTACTTCTAGTGAGGGCCTCAGGAAGCTTCCACTCATGGCAGAAGGTAAAGGGGAGAAAGCATCACATGGCAAGAGAGGTAAGAAGAGAGAGGGGAGGTAAGTGCCAGGCTCTTTTTAATAATCAGACCTTGCAGGAACTAACAGAGTGAAAAACACTCATTACTGTAATGAAGGCACCAATCGGTACATGAAGAATCCATGACAATTACCCAAACACCTCCTACCTGGTCCCACGTCCAACACTGGTGATCAAATTTCAACATGGGATTTGGAGTGGACAAATATTCAGATTATAGCACCAGGTATATAAGATGTTATTTAGTGATCTATAATCTTATATACTTTGCAGTAAGAAAGCTAGAACAATTGATATGTAAAGGAGTTTCAAGAAATTGTCTTAAATAATGTTTAGTTAGTAGCTGATATCATTCCAATGTGCTCTTCAGTATAATTTTACCATGGGGTATAAGCACATATTATTATTCATATGTATCACTTTATTTTACCACTAACTTCCCCTAAATTCGAAACTTATTTGGAATAAGACAACTTTCTATTGTGAATTCAGGATAGCAGTTGAGTTTTAAGGCTATATATCTCTATTTGTATATCATGCAAATGAAAATCAATAGGCATATACAGTTTTACTGTTAACTAAATACAGGGGGCTTTTGATTTTACCACTATGTGAAAGTTTCTATCTACTTCTGAAAATAGCTGCCCTTTTATTTTTTATACAGTAATGGTTCATCTTCAAGGACTAACAAGAAAGGGTATTTTGCTCTCCCTGCAGAAAGGAAGGCATATAGATTTATATAATTCATAGATATTGAAAAACAGGATACTCTCTCCCACACATAAAATATGAGTTCTAGTTTAACGTCATCTATTTCTTATATAAAGCACATTCTGTGTATTAAAGATTAAATATCAACATAGGTAAATTAAATTTGGGCTAACTAGGTTTAGTTCAGTTTGCCTGAAATAATCGTTCTTTGTTCTTAGTTATATGCACAGATACAAACATTAAAAGAGAAAAAAAAAAATTGAGTATAACACTTCACTGTCTGTGATTCAGTGAGAAATGCCTGAAAGTCTTGTATTTTTCATTAGAATAATGAAGCAATGAAATAATACGCACTGGCTTCTGCTCCTAGCATGTGCATTTCTGCTAAGTAACAAATGCAGATTTCATTTACTAAACAACTTGCATGCTTCCTAGGGATATGGCAGGCAAAGGGAGAAAATAAATACAAATGTTTTGACTTATTTGCTAGTTTGTGATAGCTAATATTTAGATGTCTGTCTTCTCTTTTTTTAATACATTATTCTTCTTGATACATGTGTTTATGTGTATATGTTTGTGTATTCAATTCAACAGATGTATTATGCACCTACTATTTGAAAGTTCAGTGATAGATGCTAGAGGGAATACAAAGGTGAATAAATCACAAGTCTTATTTTCACAGAACTTATAGATTAATTAGAGGATATATACATATATATATCTTTATGTTCAGGGAGAACTTAACCTAACCGGAACTCACACTTAGAGGCAAACCTGGATCTGACATGAGGCTATTTATAGTTTTTATTCTTCTTTTATGTTACTATTCATATATTTGCTATGAAGATAATAACGTTTGATTATGGCATACTATCCCTGACTCCACCAGTGTATTATTAAATATACACACATATATGCCAAATTACCTTTCTAAAATCTAAATCATTCTCAATTCTGAAATACATCTAGAGGTATAGGTTTTGGATCCAGGACTAATACTGAACAGATCTGGCCTGCCATGTTTGATTGTAGCCAGTGGGAACTGCAGTCCAGCCCATTCTACTTCCACATCTGGGGCTCTGTTGGCCTGGGGAAAGCTGTTTATATATTTGCACAAAGAAGTTTTCTTCTGACAAGCCCTGCCTGGGAAGGGAACAATGGGACCTCAGGAGATACCTTTCTCTAATATGTTTCTTGAAAATTGGCTGAGGTTTTGAAAGAGATTAAGTTTGAGGTAGGAGTGATCACAAACCTGATAGTGGAAGGAATGTGTGAAGAAGATTCTAAGAAAGACTTATGAAGAATACCCATGTAATAGTGTTCCTTGAAACCATCCATATAACAGCAATGGCAAGAAGGTAGCTGGAAAAAAAGAGAGAGAGAGAGAGAACAATCGTTATCATGGCGGAAAACTCCCATTTACTCCTTATGACAGCAGTAGGAATAGAGCACTTTTATTACCCCCATTTTACCAATTAGAAGATTCACATGTATTGAGGAATTTGTCCATGACCACACAACTGTAGGTTGTGACAGGAGAAATGTAACACAAGCTGATGCCACTTTAAAGCTAGTGCTCTAACCGCTATACTAAGTTGGAATACTGGACTGGGAACATGAATGATAAATCTGGGTTCTGTTGCTAACTGTGCCAGCTCTCCACAGCAATCGTTGCCCCTTAGGGTTGCAGAGTAGCGGGGACCAAAAACAAAACCCCAACAACAACAAAAGCCAAGTTGCAGAGAATAGCCTCAAAAGACTGTTTAGTATTTTGTGATGGAGAACCCAGCTCTGGTTACCCCAATTCTAACTGCGATCCTCTGCTTTGTTTCCCTACTCCTCAATAATAAATGTCAGTTAAATTCCCTGAACTCCGACTCCTCATCTTGCAGATGGAGTAGTTGGAAAGAGTAACATTGTTTTGCTTACAATTCTCTTTTTTTTTTTTTTTTTTTTTTTTTTTTGAGACGGAGTCTGGTTCTGCCGCCCAGGCTGGAGTGCAGTGGCGCAATCTCAGCTCACTGTAAACTCTACCTCCCGGGTTCACGCCATTCTCCTGCCTCAGCATCCCGAGTAGCTGGGACTACAGGCGCCCGCCACCACGCCTGGCTAATTTTTGGAATTTTTAGTAGAGACGAGGTTTCACCGTGTTAGCCAGGATGATCTTTATCTCCTGACCTCGTGATCCGCCCGACTCGGCCTCCCGAAGTGCTGGGATTACAGGCATGAACCAACGCACCCGGCCTACAACTCTCTTAAGTGTAAAAGTTTCTCACCAAGTCCATTACTTGACAAACTTAGGACAGGCTGGTTTGAAGTCTTATGAAAAGTTTCATCTTCTCCTACATCTTAAAATCTTTGGCAGTTTTCCCCCATGCTTTCTATTTGAAACTGTTGACTCTGTTTTTACCTGTTGCACCACTTTTTATCTTTTGAGCTAACCTAGTTTTATCGTCAGAGCATTTCAGTGTGTACAAACAGTCATATGATATTTATTTTTATTTCCACATTGAATTAAATTTAATTTAATTCAAGTTAAATAATTTAACTTATTGGAATAAGTTATATTCCAATGTCAGTTTGATTTTCTTGTGTTTATTGCTTTCAAAATATTGGCTTCATTCATTCATTCATTTATTCACTCAATTTCTTCAAAACATATTGAGCTCCTACAGTGTTCCTGGAACTCTAAGAAGTACTCAAGATAAAAAGATGAATAAATCATGTTCTTTTGAAACTAATAGTTTACTTGGGTGTGTAAATGAGCAATTGCCAGGGCCAGTTGTTTTTAGTACAAGTATTACAGAATAATGAAGACCAAAAAAGAGTATTTTTTAAATTATCTTTCAATGGATCTTAAGAGGGCACCCCAGAGTTGGTAATTATCTGAGTGATATCTGGAAAGGTGACTGAGATGGGCCTGGTAAATTAGAACAGAAAGGGCATTTCAGGTAGAAAGAGCATTGTTTCATTTGTGTTATTTAATGTTTTATAATTATTGCCACCCCAATTTTTTTCATTATAGTTCTAGGAAGACAGTTCAAAGTAGTGAATTGATCTTTGTTTTTCATAGTTTCCATAAAATTAATTACGGAGATTATGCTGGAACAACCATCACATGTAAGCCATTCAGTTAATCTGGGTTCTCTTAAATTTTATATGTTATGGAAACCAAATTAGAAATGGATGATATGTCTTGGTTAAGTTATTTAAATGCTGTAAGTTGATGTCTATAAAATAAATTTCCACTGTTCAAAGGACTACACTATTAATAAAAATCTCTATGCTGATCCCTTATTTAGGTCTCTTAGTTGCAAGCAGCAGAAGTCCACTCTGGCTGATTACTCAGTTTATTAAAATAAGTCTGTTTCAAAGAATTTCTAGAAAAGAAAGAGACTTCATTTGAAACTGAACTTTTAAAAACAGTGCCACGAATCCTGCCATAAAATTGATCTGATGAGAAAATCCTTTGCCTTTGCCATAGAAATTTAGCCATTAGACTGATAACTTGTATTGCAGGCATTTTGGCCCCCAAAGCTTAACTTTACTACGACTTATATTACCAAAATTAATGTCACTGTGGCTTTTGCTTTAATGGTCCCAACTACCTGTAATAATAACTTGCACATACTTAAACCCCTGAATTCATTCTACAGAGCAACACAATTATTTACTTTTTTTCCCACCCCAAAATCTCCTAGGCAGAGATACATGAAACCTTGTTTATTCAATAAATTCTTATAGAACACTTACAACTATGCACCTAAATTTTGTGAGCAAAATATGTATTTGATTTATTGTAATCGTTCTCATTTTAACATACATCAAAAGTGATATGTACAAGGTACAGTGGTTGGCCAAAGACACAAGTAGTCTTCCCATGAGTAATTGAGGTAAGCTTCATAGAGGAGGAGATTCTTCATTGTTCTTATATGATATATACATATATCAAGTCATCAAGTTATACACCTTAAATATGTATATCTTAATTTATTTTCTGCTGCTATAGCAGAATATCCAGGCTGGATAATTTATAAAGAACAGAAGTCTATTTGGCTCATAGTTGTGGAGGCTGGAAAGTCCAAGAACGTGGCACCATCATCTGACATGGGCCATCCCACAGCAGAAGGCATCACATGGTGAGGAAGTGCATGTGTGAGTCAGAGAAGAAGGAGGCTGAACTTACGAGAAGCTCACCTCCATGATAATTAACCTACTCCCTCAATAACAACATTAATCCACTCATGAGGATGGAACTCTCATGGTCTAATGATCTCTTAAAAGCCCCACCCCTTAATACTGTTAAAATGGCAATTAAGTTTCCAATACATGAACTTTTGGGGGATAAATTCCAAACATTGCCATTAACAATTTAAAAAATTACCAGCCTGGCAAAGGGAGTAAATGCATCATAGACAAAGGCATTGAGCCAGAAAGAGAATATTACGTTCAAGAGCCTAGAAGTTTTATTTTGTTTGTATCTCAATGTTAACATTTACCTTGTGCCATAAGTATCTATTTTAGTATATTTTTCCTCCAGTAGTTTGTGAGAGCCTATTAGGACAATTTTTTTGTGAATACTAATATCCTAATGTCATTATGTAAAGCAAAAATATCCCTTTAATAATCCAAAGGTAATCAATGATATAAAAGGTTTTTTTTAAGCAACTGAAGTTGTTCTGCTACAGTGTGTTTCTGTAATGTAAATTAGCTCATAAGTGATTGGTAAATAGGGAATGCTGTCATCTAAATGTAGAAGTTGCAATTTTTCCAGCAAGTTATTGATTTTTACCACAAAGTAACAGCAGCTGAATGCAAAGTATATTGGCAAAGCTGAATGAAATAAGGAACAGAGAAATTGAATACTGTCCACAGGCCTATAGTTTCTCTTGGCACAGTTTGGCAATGTACACTGGCTTAGACAAGCTTTTCCTCAGTATTTGTGTATTCCTAGCATCTTCAACATTTTTCTACGTCCCTTTTTATCAAATTACCTACATCACACTTCATTTTGAATGTAAACTGCTTTATTCAGAACAGTATTTCTTTAAATATTTTAGAAGTTTAATTTTTTTAACTGAGGTATTTTAAATAAATTTTATTATTATTTTTGTTACTGGCCTGGTTATATTTTAAATGGTCTGGCCAACCCCATTTTCTCCATACCGTTGGTAATATTAATGTGTGATTTTCAGGAATACAAGACTTTTCTGGAATTCTTACATTTTGTGATTTCTGAAAATTGTTTTTATGAAGAAAAACAGTGAAATCATTCATGAAATATTTTCAACAGCATCATGTGGAAGGAAAAAAGCTTTTCTCCCTATTTAAATAACAATCTATGAAAAAAATTAAGAAGAAAATCTACTTGCCGTCATTCCCCAGGCAATCCAGTTAATCTACTATTCACACAAATGCTTTCAGATAGATCTTTACCCCCACAGTAAAGCCATATCCAGTGCCAAAACACAGAGTACAAAAACAAATAAATGTTAGAACAGTGAATAGCAATGTAGTCCAACACTTTGTTTTGATAATTGGCACATCCCATGCAATAAATTTCTGGCACCATTCAATTCAGCTGTTACTCTTATTTTACATTTTTTCCTGTGCTGTCTGTTGCTTTCTGTCTTTCCAATTAGATTTCAAACTACTTAAGAGACATATTTTATATTTGTGTATTTCTCAGGACTTAGCAAAATATCAGACAGAGTATGGGTACCTGAAATTTGTTTTCTAGTTGATGCGTAAGTTGGGCTGACTTGCATTAAACTTAGAGAAACAATTATTGAAAAGAGTTGCCTTTCAGCATTTGAATTGAAAGCAGACAAATCAAAGAGAAGGAATATGAGCCATCATTCACTCATACATAAAACATTTTGTGGTTATCTCTTTGGGTTTTAGAGGATATTACTTTCTTATTTTGTCTCTAGGTCTAGTCCCTGCTAAGGTTAAGAATTTCAGAGAGCCACAGAAGAGTATTATGCCCCCTCTGTGTTGACAATTTTCTTTATTATTATAGACAAATAATTGCTTCTGAGGTTATTGGCCTGAGTCACATTTCTCCTGGTAGAAAGGCTTTGTTTGTGTGTGTGTTTTCTTTTTCTCTTTTTTTTCAATCCCCTTGGTAGAAGAAAAAAATGCTTGTCCTTGGTGGCTGTATATCTTCATCAAGCTAAGAATATCAGCTTCAAAAAATAATTAATGCAGCAATTATGGCTTCTGTAGGTGATTAAATTGCTGAAAACATATATTGACACGTTGTATCTTTTTTTTTTTTTTTTTTAGGAGTGAGCTAGCACTCTCCATACCCTTCCTAGTCTTGTACTTGGTTACATTTATTTGCTTGAGCAAAAATAGGACAATTATATAAATATATATGGTCTAGGTAAGTGTGTATGCTTCTCAGTCATGAAGTTGATGTCTCTCTGTTATTATATCTAAGCAATGCTGGAAAATCCCAGTCACATTCATTTTGGATTGCATCTATATAAATGGAGGAATCCTGGTGAGAATATACCTGCACTTGATGATGTGAGATTTTGCCAATTATTTCAAGACACATTTCAACCTTATGATACCTTTTGTTAAAAGCCTTTGAAAAGAGAGATTATTTGAGGGATTTAAGGCTATTTATCATAGCCCAGAGACAGATGTGCTTTGCTGGACAGCTATAATACACCATATGGTTAGTCACGTCAGCATATGTACTGGAAGAAGGACCCTCACAATCTAGTAACCCATATATAGCTACAAATAAGAATAGAAAATAAAATAGACATGTTTTATTATAGCTATTTTAAATTTCACTGAAATTTCCCTGATATTATAAACTAAAATTTTCTGTTAGGTAGTAAATGCAGAATTACATATCTTTATAGTAGCCACTGTTATTAGTGAATTGTGCTAGGCACCAAGTTTTCCTGGCATATTGCATACTCCATATTTTCTGAAAACCCACCTAATTAGAACAACTAAAAAGAGGTGAGCTACTACTACATTATTTCTTAAGGTTATAGTACCACGGTGTTTCAGAATTGCCACAAGAATGAGTCATTATGTAATATTGTCTGCAATTGACTCTGTTTTCTTCTAGTTTTAAATGTTGCACCAAAGGAAAGAGCATGGCGCCTTTAGGAGACTTCTTAAAATCTCTCTATCTCAAATTTCTCAGTATCATTCCATCTCACTATGGAATGTAATCAATGGCAACCATCAAAGACACACAGCACCCATAATTCTTGGAGGTCCAATAAACCTCTCGGTCAACTCCAGCTTTCCTGCTGGCCTATAGATGGATGCCTTAAATTTCAACATTATACAACCCAGTTTTGTTAAGTATTGTCCCCGGTATTCCATTTTGAAATGCAAATGATGTCCAATAACCATGAGGGCCTTATCTCTTAGGGCAACTTCGTATACCATTTTTATTTCTGAACTGTGAAGTTTGGGGCAGAATGAATAAGTAGAAGGAGTGACACTGAAAGACTAGTGGTAGATGGAACCCAAAGGCAAAGTACAGGACATGGGAAAAACTTTGCTTTCTGTCTTTTTTTTTTTTTTTTTTTTTTGAAACAGAGTCTCCCTCGGTCGCCCAGGCTGGAGTGCAGTGGCGCGATCTTGGCTCACTGCAAGCTCCGCCTCCCGGGTTCACGCCATTCTCCTGCCTCAGCCTCCCGCATAGCTGGGACTACAGGTGCCCGCCACCACGCCCGGCTAATTTTTTGTACTTTTTAGTAGAGATGGGGTTTCACTGTGTTAGCCAGGATGGTCTCGATCTTCTGACCTTGTGATCCGCCCGCCTCGGCCTCCCAAAGTGCTGGGATTACAGGCGTGAGCCACCACGCCCAGCCTGCTTTCTGTCTTTACTCTGTAACCTGAACTTGCTTTTTGTTGGCTACTATTTTTTGGAAGATTAGCTGCCTAGAGAAAAGGGAACTCTCTTGGGAAGATTTGAGTATAAGAAGAAAAGGGAACTCTCTTGGGAAGATTTGAGTATAAGATCTAGTCATTAGTTGTATGATTAATTATCTGTGTGTCTTTGTCTTTTGTTGTTGTTATTAGTGTAGTTAAAAAAGAAAGTGGTAAGCAATCCCCCATTTAATGTACTGGAAGTAAGATAATAGAGAAATGGACTTCTATTTCACAGGTTGTAAACTGATGTCCCACTGATAACTTCGGCTCACAAGATGGGCTCTTTTTAGCTTAAATACCATCTAAAACGTTTTTGAATCTTTAGTTTAAAAAATTGTGCGTAGAAATATGTACATTCTGCTTCTTATAAAAAAAAAAAAACAGAAGTTCTGGGAACAGTGTGCTGAGTTGGGTGGCTGCTGTCCCTGTAGAAAATGAGTGCTCTACAGGTCACCATCATCACCATTCCCTGTTATTTGCACCTGGATGCCTTCACTCATTTATGTTACCTACATGACCACACAGGCTTTTGAATTTCTGATACCTATTGTCACCTTTGCAACTTGTCATGGTGTTACTATAAAATGACAAGGTACAGTAAGAATGGCTTAGACATCCAGGAAAATATGAAATAGAATCGTGGAGAATATTTTCTCCCTCTTATTAACTCATGTTTTCTTGAATTCAAAATGGAGAATGAGAACGTTTAATAATCTTAGCATTCATCTCTTTCTTTTCCTACCTACTCTGAAGCCATGACACATATCTCTAGTATCAAAGAACTGTTTGCTATTTCTGGTAGGGTCCATGGTTACAAGGCAGAATTTGGAAATGCCCAGCAGGCCGAAAAATACAGAACCCTGTCTTGCAGTTTCTCAAAGGAGAAGAGCATCAATATTGTCAAGTTTAAATTGTTTTCTTTCAAACTGAAAGCGGACATGTGATTTTGTTTCATTATTATTAAATGCATTTATGAAACAAGTCTTTGCATAATGAAATATTTGATACCAGTGTTATAGCCAATACTCCTGAGAAAAGAATGAGCCTGATTCCTAATCATACTTTGTTATGTATTTTAAACAAGAAACAAATTTTATTAACTTTACTAAAAAAATGTAAATATAATGCCTTTGGTTCGTAAATGAACAATATGGCTCTGACATTTTCTCGTTTTTTTAATAAAACTAATTCTGCATCCTCTTTTTGGAGATATAATAAAGTTGTATGCATTTCTTCCATTTAAAATGTTAAATATCAACTGGAGTAAAGACTGGCAAAGAACATGTAAAAGGAATGGACGTGTTATTTCTCTTTCCACGTATTTGGATTTAACTTTTCTTCTTTGATTATTAAAAGGAAAATCTTATTAATAGATTTTAAACATTTTTTAAATTATAACAATTTAAATCTATAAATTCCCTTCTAAGCAACACTTTAGCTGCATCCCATACATTTTGATATGTGTTAAATTCATATTCTCTTTAAAATATTTTTGTAATATTTTGTGATATTTTTAGCTATAATTATATAAAAGTATGTTGACAAGTTTTCAAAATTTGGGTTGATTGCCTAGATACTTTACCATTATTGAATTTTAAATTAACCCTGTTGAGGTAGTGGATTTCAACTTTTGAAATTTATTGACACATGACTCGTGTTGTGACACATCTTTACGACCTTTCCACGTGCACCTGAAAAAATTCTGCTTTCTGAAGTTGTTGAGTGTAAAATTCTGTAAATGATAGTTAGTTCAAACTACTTTATAAGGTTGTATGTGTTTCTGTATCTTTATTGATTTCTATTTGCTTAGTCATTTATTTAGATTGAGAGAAGAGTGTTAGAATCTCCAAATAGGTCATAGATTTGTCTCTTTCTACCTTTAATTCTATCTAATTTTGCTTCACGTATTTTGAAAATCTGCTATTACTGCATAAGAATTTATGATTGCTGTTTCCCTGATGAATTTACCTTTTTTATCATTATGGGATGACTTTCATTGGTTTTTATAATAATCTTGACTTTGAATATCTTATCTAATGTAGCTACACCAGGCTTCTCATGTTGATTGTGCAGAGTGTGCCTGCTTGCTTTCTTTAATATGCGATCTGCACCTTCATTTCCAAGTGCCTGACTCTTCTATGGTTTTAATGGAAAATCCAGCATGCATCTTCTGCCCTTCTAACCAAATGGATTCCAGTCTCTGCCCCTAGCAGTTGAAGTACCTGCCTAAATTTCTTAGCCTTCTAGCTTTCTGCCTTTTAGGGATTTTCTGGAATATTTCCTATTCATATTCAGCTTAGAGGTCAGTCAAGTATTTGATAGGAGTTCAAACTCAAAGTGAGAGCTTCTTTTGCTGAGAGGTTGTCCCTGGATTCCATCTCCTTCCGTTTCTAGCCTGTCTGGGAGCGCTGAGTTCCTTCCTCTGACACCCAAGCCACTGAGCAGTAGAGTTTTCTGTTTGAGTTTTAGCAGGCTTGTACCTCAGGCAGTGAGGATTGCCCTTGGGATATATAAATCCACACAGATGGATCTCAACTGTTTACTTCATTCAAGAGTCAATCCTTAGTTTCAGCCTGCTTTTGATGACTCAGTGAGTTTAAAGTTCTTGTCTGTAAGACAATGTGTCCAAAAAAATCTACACTCCCATTAATAGAACTGAAACCACCTGTACTCTAGCGGCAAATTTATACTCAGATGGTTGAAAGTGAAATGTGTTAAATCAGTGTTGTTGCAAAAATTCAAAGGGAATCCTCCATCTCCCTAGGTTGTGTCTAAGTTCAAATACTTTTATGTATTACTACAATTGGTCACACAGCTGACACTGTGTGCATAAGATAACAAAAATGTGCAGATTTGTTCCAAGGAAGGGAACTAGCAAACCTTATGATCTAAGAAACAGTTATTCCTTCATATTTCCAACAAGTAAATATTTGTACTCACTCTGCTAAGTGCTGAGGAAAAGTGATAAACAAGTAAGGCAGAAATCTTTATTCCTATGACACACTTGGAGGAGATAAGCAAAATTAAATTAGATCAGACAGTCACAAGTTATGTGAAGAAAAATCAAATAAGGTATAAACAGAGATGGACAGATCTATTTTTTAGAAAGGGGATTCAGGCGCGGCACGGTGGCTCATGCCTGTAATCCCAGCACTTTGGGAGGCCGAGGTAGGTGGATCACGAGGTCAGGAATTCAAGACCAGCCTGACCAACATGGTAAAACCCTGACTCTACTAAAAATACAAAATTAGCCAGGCATTGTGGCACGTGCCTGTAATCCCAGCTACTTAGGAGGCTGAGACAGGAGAATCGCTTGAACCCAGGAGGCAGAGGTTGCAGTGAGCCGAGATCGCACCACTGCACTCCAGCCTGGGTGACAGAGCAAGACTCTGTCTTAAAAAAAAAAAAAAAGAAAAGAAAAGAAAAGAAAGAAAGAAGGGATTCAGAGAAAATGTTTCTGAAGAGATGGAGTTTTAGCAGAGGTATGAATGAGGTTGGGGAGAAGCCTGGGTGAAGTTTGGAGAAACATCTTTCTAAGCAGAAGGGATCACAAGTACAAAGGCACAGAAGCTGGAATGGGAAAGAGAGTCATTGTGGCCAAATAGCAGGGACAATAATGGAAAATCACTGAAAGGGTCATTCCCTCCAACCAAGAGCACACCCATCAGTTCATCTCCAGGTGCCCTACAAAATTATCATTTTCTCTATTTTTTTCTGACATGAAAAAGTTTGGGAAGCACTGCTCTAAGATGGCCCTCAGAACACTTAATTTCATCTGTATGAAGCCTTCATTGCATCAACAGGTCAGATTGGCTTGTCTGTTAGAATGAAGAATTCTTGAAGCAATAAATGAACTTATAATTCTTTATAAATATACAAGGCATCTAACATCAGCTTCTTCCTTTTTCTCCCTTCACTGGATTATTTTCACTTACTAAAATTTCTGGACATACATGATCGCTAGCAATCTCTTTCTATTTCTGTTTAGAGGAAGACTTTGAACTAAGAAGAAGTCAAATTCTAGCATTCATGTCAACTTTCTATTCAATATTTTTACATATGACTTTTAAATAGAATTCATTTTTTCCTTTCCACTTAAGTCAAACAATATTCATATTCTTCCTGATTATGGTGGAAGCTCTGGAAGGTGCTGTCAGTTTGAAAACAGTTTAAATCTAGTTGCTTTTTCAGAAAAAAAAAAAAAAAATCAATTTTCTTCTGTGCTGCAAGATTTGTTAGGTAAAACTTAGGTTTACTATAATAAGAAAAATAACTTATTGCTTCAAGTTGAATAGCATACTTTTCCTGCAACTTGAGAATATTTTAATCAGTAACATTTGTTAAATAAAAAAATTGTTTATGAATGCCCACATATAGGTTGTTTTCACATTTTCCTGATAGATATAAGCTAAGAATGTCCCCATTATTCAAGTAGCCAGTAAATGTCCCAATTCTGCTGACTAGAAACTAAGAAATACATTTTGAGTTTAGGAGGAACTGATACAATTAGCAGTCACTACTTACAGGCAAGCACACCTGTAAATACCTGCCTTGAGACAGATCTGTGTTTTAATAGAGCAGTAATAGTAGCTTTCTCTCTCTCATATATGGAAATATAGCTTCTAAACCACAGTAGCAGGGCTAGGCTTTGATTTTTTTTCCCAGTATTCCTAGTGTTTCAAAATCAATTTTCTGAGTACCTATTAGGGGACAGACATCCTTTTAGTCAGTGAAAATAAATAGATGAATGTGACATATTCCATTCCTTCTCTGAACTCACAAGAAGTAGGAAAAAATGGATTCAGATACAACTTACGATACTAATTCTTTTTAACAAATGGCTATAGTGAAACTGTGAATCTAAGTAAAACAAAGTTGTAGAAGTTCAGAGGTTCTATCTTAGAAGAAAATGGTCCTGGGAAATGTATTTCTACTTATTAAATTAAATTAGATCAGACAGTCCTAAGTTATATGAAGAAAAATCAAATAAAGCATAAAGAGAGATGTACAACTCTATGGGATTTGTCCCAAGAAAAGCTTCCCAAGGTGTGGATACATGAGCTGTTTCTTGAGAGTAGGTGTTGTCAGTGGAGAAATTGTTTGGATCCGTTATAGACTTAGAAAGTAGTATGAGAAACCATGGACACCTGGTGTTTTCGAGACGTTAGTATGATCAGAAAAGAGGTGAGATGGAAAGGTTAAAGTCAGACTATCAAAGTCATCGAGTGCCATGTTAAAGAGTTCCAAGTTTATTCTGCAGTCAAGGAGGACAGCCAGAGATTTTTGAATTAATGGGAAATAAGATCAAGTCCTATAATTTTGGAGGTAACCCTGATGAAAGCATCTTGAAATAGCTACTAAAGGGGTGACTCAACTTGGGGCCTCCAACAGGATGGGTCCAGATAAAAAGCGTGACATTTTTAGTGTTAGTTCTGTTGGCATACAAGCATACATTTAGAGATTTCCCATAATATTGGAAGTTTTTACATATTTTTCTCTCCCCAAAGTTTATGATACATTCTTCAAAATTAAAAAAAAAAATCTCAGAAGACTTAACAGTCGATATATTGGTCCTATATTTTCTAATTTAGTGTTTCCTGGGCTTATTTCACCACAGCTTTCAGTGAGGACATTAATAAATGTGGGAGCTAGAGTGAAAACACCGTTCTATGCCAACACAGTAACAGAATAACTGATGAATGTAATGTGCCAGACATGTATTCAACTTGATTGGCAGGTGACATGTTATTTACCCCTCACAATAACCCCAGCCATCAATAAGGTATACACTATTGTGTTCCAACATGCAATACATGAGAAAACTGAGAGTTCGGGAGATGATGTGGTTTGCCAAGGTCACAGAAATAACAAGCAGTCCCGCCAAAATGTGAACACAGGAAATTTGACTCCAGTTCTCTTAATAGGTATTTTTTTATGCTGTCACCCCGTCCTTTTGCCCCAACTTGTGCTCCCTGGGGGAAAAAAAAGGAATAGTATAAATACGTTTCTTTTTAAGAAAAAAGAATTTTAAAGCTTTCTGTTTCCTATGTATGCCTTTGGAAAGAAAAGAATTCCAAACATGCTTTGCTCATTGCTTTGCCATGTATTTTCATCACATAAAGAATACCCTGGAACATTTTTTCAATTAGGTAAAAGAATTTCCTTCTTAACTACTATCTTATTCTTTTTTTTTTTTTTTTTTTTTGAGACGGAGTCTTGCTCTGTCGCCCAGCCTGGAGTGCAGTGGCGATATCTTGGCTCACTGCAAGCGCTACCTCCCGGGTTCACGCCGTTCTCCTGCCTCAGCCTCCCGAGTAGCTGGGACTACAGACGCCTGCCACCACGCCCGGCTTTTTGTATTTTTAGTAGCGATGGGGTTTCACCATGTTAGCCAGGATGGTTTTGATCTCCTGACCTTGTGATCTGCCCGCCTCGGCCTCCCAAAATGCTGGGATTAGAGGCGTGAGCCACCGCACCCGGCCTTTTTTTTTTTTTTTTTTTCACATGGAGTCTCACTGTCACCCAGGCTGAAGTGCAATGGCATGATCTTGGCTCACTGCAACCTCTACCTCCCAGGTTCAAGTGATTCTCATGCATCAGCCTCCTGAGTAGCTGCGATTATGGGTGTGTGCCACCATGCCCCACTAATTTTGTATTTTTAGTAGAGACAGGTTGATCTCTACTAAAGAGACATGTTACCTGTGTTGGTCTTGAATTCCTGACCTCAGGTGATTCACCCACCTCGGCCTCCCAAAGTGCTGGGATTACAGGCATGAGCCACTGTGCCCAGGCTTAACTATTATCTTATTGAACTGCCATATTAAAATTGTCTTAATGACAGATTTCCAACTCTCGCTTTCAGTGTTTGGAATTTTCCTAACTTGATGCTCAGTCTTTTACTCCATTCTTAATTCCAGGCAAATCGTAGTAGCTATGGGCTCAGCAAATCAACTATATGACTCTTTGTTTTCAGTGTTTTTGATATCACTGAAAACTTTTCTATAAAATAAGTCTTAAAAGGTTTAGGAATATTTATCAACAATACATTCTATACATTCTCTTCATGACTGGGATGTTATCATGAAGAAGTGAAGAATTAAGGGGTTTAAAACGCGTTATTATCAGCCCAAGGAAACAGAGGAATTGTTAAATATAATTAAATTGTGGACTCTACTGTCTATGCTTTGCCAGAAACTGTCAAAAAAAATACCCACAATAATAATAATTGTGAAAATTTATTTAGTGCTGGCTGAACATGGTGGCTTGTGCCTGTAGTGCTAGCTGCTCTGAAGGCTGAGGCAGGAGAGTTGTTTGAGCCCAGAAGTTTGTGGTTGCAGTGAGCTATGATCATGACACTACACTCCAGCCTGGGCAACAGAGAGATAGAGTGAGACCCTGTCTCAAAAAAAAATGGATGGATGGATAGATAGATTAGATAGATAGATGATAGAGAGAGAGAGAGAGAGAGAGATACAGTGCTTTTCACAACATCAAGGGAAGTGTTACACTAGTTTCATTTTACAAACAATAGACTCAACCTAGGAGTCATGACTTAAGTAGGCATGTTAGAAAATAAGGCAGCTAATCTCTAAAAGTTCTGTTTGGTGATGATCCCAAGTCAGGATTCATCAAGGATGCTTCTTTTGTCAGAGACATTGCTGTCTGTGCTACAAGATGACGGGATTTGGTGGGGCTCTGGGTGCTGGCTTGGAGACATACATGGATGCATCTGGGCAGTTTCCACTTTTGACGAGGGCTTGTGCATTTGTCCAGAACCATGTTCTGCTGACTTCTTACGCTGTTCATCACTTGCCTCCCCCTAGGGGATTTTTGTCAGTAACAGTTAAACCACTGGCAGCTTAAGTATTCCCTATCAACCTCAATCTATTTTGGGGCATGTTCCTGACACAGTGCTGCAAAATTCTCACTAATAATCATTTATTCTTCCATTAGTTATGACATTTTCTCTCAGTGTTACCTGAACTCTCTCTAACACGCACAAATGCATACACATACACAATATACAACGGAAAGATAGTCATTACAGAAGACAGGGATTTATTTTTTAGATTGAAAATAAAAGTCTAAGTTTTCCCTTAATTGAACCTGAAAATCTGCCTTAGCATAACAAAACAAAGTAAATAAACTAAACTCCCTCTAAATATTTAATTCTTCTCTGAAAGCTTGAGTTCTGGCATCTGCCCTTACTTCACCTCCCAGGTTCTGAGTCAATATAATAGAAGACATTTTAACCTTTTTCTCCTATCTCATAGACATTTCCAAACTTGTATTATAAGTGAGGTTATTTACTAGTTATCTTTCCTCTTTTCATTTTAAAAAGAAGAATTTTAGCCATTCAAATAATTTTTAAACTATGGGTTAGGTTCAATGTGTTGGAAGAAAATCACGACTGTTAAGTCAGTGACTACAGAGGAAATCAAAGCTTTATGATTTTCTCCTGATCATAGTAAAAATATGTACTTACTTGTATGCATTTCTTCAGCCTAAGACTATATAAGGCATGACACCTGAATTAAATATGAAAAAAGTACAATTTTTATGTCTTCAATCATCCATCAGGCTGATCTTATGCCTCTGTCTGAGTTGTTACTGAGTATTAGATTAAGAGATATTCTTAGGCCAGGCGCGGTGGCTCAAGCCTGTAATCCTAGCACTTTGGGAGGCTGAGGTGGGCGGATCACGAGGTCAGGAGTTCAAGACCATCCTGGCCAACATAGTGAAACCCTATCTCTACTAAAAATACAAAAAAATTAGCAGGGCGTGGTGGCGGGCGCCTGTAGTCCCAGCTACTCGGGAGGCTGAGGCAGGAGAATGGTGTGAACCTGGGAGGCGGAGCTTGCAATGAGCCGAGATGGTGCCACTGCACTCCAGCAAAAAAAAAAAAAAAAAAAAAAAAGATGTTCTTTCTGTATTCAGACTTTTTAAGAACTACAAAGAGAAAAAAATTGGTAGATTATAGAATAAGATTTTATTACTCCTCTTTGAAATCCAAACTCAGTGTTTAAAATACCATTCTTTTAGTTGTGAAAAAGAAACCACTATGTTTTGGAGAGACTAGCACCAGCTGAATGAATCAAAGAGAAAAAGAATTTCAAATGTATTGCAGACTTAAGAAAATGTGGGCCGGGCGTGGTGGCTCACGCCTATAATCCTAGCACTTTGGGAGGACGAGGCCGGCAGTTCACCTGAGCTCAGGAGTTCGAAACCAGTCTGGGCAACACTGTGAAACCCTGTCTCTACTAAAAACACAAAAAAAGTAGCCGGGTGTGGCAGCGTGCACCTGTAGTCCCAGCTACTTGGGAAGCTGAGGCAGAAGAATTGCTTGAACCTGGGAGGCAGAGGTTGCAGTGAGCCTACATGATGCCACTACACTCCACACTCCAGCCTGGGCAACAAAGCGAGATTCTGTCTCCAAAAAAAAAACAAAAAGAAAAAAAGAAAATGTGATCATATTATAAATGGACCTACATGCCATGTTAGCTTGGGAAAGTCATTGTTTATGTGGCCTTAATAAGACTTTTAACTAGTTGTGATGAGCTTATCAGTTATAAAAATCATGAAAGTCACAATAGTAGGTAATAAAGTTAGACAGGTGACAAATGAAAACCCAAGAAGGATATATCAGCTGCACAGCTAAATATTTATTAGGTGGCCAGTAACAAAACATATCACCTGCCATAAGGGTAGACATTTTAATTGGTGAAAAATATTATTTTCTGACTGCTAGTGAAATTGTCATATAATACCCTGCAAGAAGAATTTCTTTTAGAAGCACTCCCTTTCCTACTTTAGAATTCGTTTGTCCTCTCCCTGTTCTTAGATGAAGAAAATGCAACACAGTAACTATGTTCTATGATGCTTGTTTAAGGTGGTGGAAACCAAATCTAGAATCAAATTACCTCATGTGATAAAAGTTTGGTCCCTGAGTTCTCTTCTCTCACTTAGACCAAGTTGCACAATGGAAAATAATTTATCAGCAAAGTACCACAGAACTTCAAATTTAAGTGCTACTTGTTTGGAAGGTTAAGGCAGGAGGTGATGATGTGACTTTTTAATAATATTACATCACATTATAGATAACAGATATTTTAAGCTTTTAAAATATTATTTATATTTAACAATCTTTACTTCTCTATGGAAATTATCCTTATTGTCTGGTTCAAAGACAAACATTCCCACATGGCTCGTTTTATATTTATTCAATCATTACTTAGTAGTTTAGTCTCTTGCAGTATCATATTTATATATTGGATCAGTGATTGATATAAATATTTGCATAAGGCAGCTTCTTCTTTATCGTGTCTTAGAGAATGGTCATTGCTGCCTTTCCTTCTTTCTCCCTATTATAATTACTCAGGTATGGTGCTTGAGAGCAAATACTATGAGGGAGGAAAAGGGAGTGAAGAAGGGAGGGAGAAAGAGAGGCAAGAAAAGAATGAAGGTGGAAAGGAAGAAGGAAGAGAGGGAAGGAGGGAATAAGGAACTGAGAAGAAGGAGGGAAAAAAAAAAGGGATCACTCTGATTGGTTCTTATTTATCCCAGATATTTGTAGTACTCAATTTATCAAAAAAATTAAGTATGCCAGTAGCAAGTTTTGGGGGGATAATCTTGCTAAATCTTCACCAGAGTAAAAATATAAGGAAGATATCATTTTAAGCCACAGACTTCAGATTTCAGCAAAATTCTACCCCATTTTCCAAAATGCAACTGCCCAGCATAAGGATCCCTTTTTCCTCCATCCTTCTCATCCCGATAGCCTTTCACCCCTTTCATACTCCTGACCACTTCATTTTCAGCAGAGCCCCACAGGAATAATAGCTTCTGTCACAAGAAGTGGGAGGAATATGATGTAATGCTCTGGGTAATTTTGTTAAACCCACTTAGCACCTAATCCACTCAAGTCAAAGCTGGTATTGAAGTTATCACTCAGTAGACTGGCTTTGTGCGCAGAGCAATTCAGTACCCACACATCTTCACAAATTACTGGTACGCATCTTCAGACAGTAGGCTGCGACAGCTGAAAAAGATACCTCTTCAGCTCCTAATTTTCTATATTTTTATTTCATTCTTAACACCTCTTTGCAGACAATTAGCTTTTTTCCTCTTTTCTTTCTCAGACTATTTTAAATTAGCCCATTTGAGGCTGATGAATGAGCCAAGTTACAGCCCATGAAGGAAGCACTAACTGAATGCTAAAATGGTGCTCGTTGCTAGAATGCAATGCAGCATATTTTATTCTCGGAGGCAAGCAATGGAATATACATGTTTACACATTTTCAAGATAATTTATTTAACTAAATATGAGACATATACTATGCATTATTGAAGAACTATGTAAAGACCCCATAGGTGACTGGGAATCTCCTTCTGGGTACATTTCTTGCTTTTAAAACGTGATTAACCTCTTTTTTTTTTTTTTTTGAGATGGAGTTTCACTCTATTGCCCAGGCTGGAGTGCAGTGGTGCAATCTCGGCTCACTGCAAGCTCCGCCTCCCGGGTTCATGCCATTCTCCTGCCTCAGTCTCTCCGAGTAGCTGGGACTACAGGTGCCTGCCACCACACCCGGCTAATTTTTTTGTATTTTTAGTAGAGATGGGATTTCACCATGGTCTCGATCTCCTGACCTCATGATCCGCCCGCCTCGGCCTCCCAAAGTGCTGGGATTACATTTTTTTGTTTGCTTTTTTTGTTTTTTTGAGACAGGGTCTTACTCTCTCACCCAGTGCAAAAGTGCAGTGGTATGATCATAGCTCACTGCAGCCTCAATCTCGCAGGCTCAAGTCACCCTCCCACCTCAGTCTCCCAAGTAGCTGGGACCACAGGTCCATGCCATCATGCCCAGCTAACTTAAAAAAATTTTTTTAGAGACAGGCTCTCCTTATGTTTCCCCAGGTTGGTCTTGAACTCCTGAGCTCAAGCATCCTCCCACCTTGGCTTCTCAAAGTGCTAGGATTACAGACATGAGCCACGCACTCGGCCTTATTAACCTTTTTTAATAAGTCTTCTTGCTTCGCACGTTGCTTTTTCTAGTGTGGATTTCAATTCTTATAAAGATTCACAGTGACAATGTCAACCATGACATTGTTTTATTATTATTATTATGTTAAACAGAGAGTACTAAGTATTCTAAGTATCTCTTTCCTCCATAACTCAGAGCCATCATTACGAAGGCCATCATTATATTCTACTATATTATAGTAATGCCTTCACAGACTTTTGAGATCCTGTGTCCTTTCCCTAAGTCATAGATTGCAGTACTAATTCTATCTTTCTCAAGTCCCATCACTGCTGTCTTCTAATCTGCTACAGTATTTTACATACAACTGCCTGAACCACTGCTGTTCCTTCTTCCTTTAGAGTAAAACTCAGGGCCTCTGTGACAGACATTTGCTACTCACCAACAGTTTCTATCTATTTTATTTTTGTGACCATGCCCTGAAAGGGATTTGTCAAATCTTTATAGATGTGATTAATTTGAAGATGTCCACTCTGAAAAAAAAAATAAAATAAAATCAAAGAGCCACACTAAACAAGAAACATCAGAGGTTCTGAAGAATGATTCACAGGAGCTTTGTCCTAATTTTAAAAACTCAAGTTGATACAAAGTAAATTTTGCATCCACAAGGCTTCCTAGCTTATTACACTCCTAAATTGTGACCGTAGCGGTTAAACACCATTCTAAAGTAATTATATAATGCTGCAGTTTGAATGTTGGTCTCCTCCAAAATGGATGTTAAAATTTAATTGCTATTGTAACAATATTATATTAAGAGGTGAGACCATTAATTGTTGATTAGGCCGCGAGGGCTCCACCATCATGGGTGGGATTGGTGCTGTTGTAAAAGGGTGAGTTCAACCCCTTCTTACTCTCTCACCCTCTTGCCTTCCTCCATGTGATGATGCAGCAGGAAAGCCCCTGCTGGATGCTGGCATATTGAAGTTAAACTTTCCAGCCTTTAGAACTGTGAGCCAATACAGTTCTGTTTATTATAAGTGGCCTATTCTCAGATATGTTGTTATAATAGCCCAAAACAGACTAAGGCATGCACTAATCTAAAAGCTTAACAATATAATATGTTATGGATATTTATGATATGAAATTTTTCATTTGCTGATCTCAAAGCAGGATAAAAACAATTTCAGATTTATGTATTTATTTCTCTATTCACCTAGTTCTAGTGTCCAAATTTCTAAAGAACACTGAATAATTTTATTGAACAAAATGGGTTCATACTTAATGGTATTGTCACATGTCACAAACAGATCTATATTTTAGAGTGGGGTTCCACTTTTATTTTCCTTAAAGGGCCAGATGATAAATATTTTTGTCTTTGCAGGACATATGTTCTCTGTTATAACTAGTCACCTGTGACATTATAGCCGTAGATAATAAATTGTCTAAAACTTCATTTATAGACTTTGAAATTTGAACGTTATATAATATTTATGTGTTATGAAATACTCTTCCTTTGACTTTTCTCAATCATTTAAGAGTATTTAAGTTTTTCTTAGCTCACAGGCTATATAAAAACAGGCTATGATCCTGATTTGGCTCAGGGGCCAGTTTGTCATTCCTGCTACAGAGAGCTTTAACAGCAGGAGAAATGCCATGCTAAACTCTCAAGGTTTTGAGACATCTGCACATGACATCAAGCTTCCAGTGAGAGTTTTGGTCATTGATTATTTCTAAATATATTGGTAATTTAAAAAGAGAAAATCTAAGAATATTTTACAGAGTTTTTGCTTGTTTTTCTTTTGAGTATTGGTTAGACCAGAGCATCTCAAACTTTAATGTGCCTGGAAATTACCTAGGCATCCTGCTAAAAGGAAAACTCTGATTTGGGTAGGGCAGGTGTGGGGCCTGAGACTCTGCATTTCCAACAAGCTCCCCGGTGGTGCCAGTGTTGCTGGTCCTTTGAAAACTCTTTGAGTAGTAAGAACACAGTACAGAAAGCCCAATTTGACTTAATAAGGGATAATAATAAGTCTATGCTGATGACTTTCAACGAATAAAGTGTGATGCTTTTAAATGAAATCGCACAGCCCTTGAAAAATAAAAGCCAAAAGGTATTAAAAAAATAGTGATAACACATTAAAATGATATAAAAGCCTTCACCAAATAAAACGAGTTGTACTAAAAGCCTTGTATACTTAACTTATTAAGCAGCAAGTATCCTGGCTACTACCAAAAATACAGCTTTTCATCCAGACCACATTCATTCAAACTCTTCAAGTATTTTTCACCTTTTAGGTAGATTATTTAACACTTCCCAAGGCAATGAGGAATTCAGTACAAACTATAAAGTATAAGACCTATTAAAACTTGATATATATTGTGTAGGCTTACATGTTGCATTTACTGTGTGCATACATAAATATGCAAGTATGCATGATGTTTAAAATGCATTTGGTCTGAGGATTTTTAATGTCAAGTTTCAATCCCATGCAAATGAAAAGGGCTGAATACATAAACCTGTCAAAATCATGATTTTAATGGAAATGTCAAGATACTTCTGAAAGCCAATATAATAATCCCTTTTATGCAGCACTAGGAAGAAGCCTATGATCCTAAAAGAACTAACCTGTCACCCTGCACTATCCGTTTCATCCTATTACCATCCTGGGCTCCATTATCTAAATGACCAAGCACTCCTTCAATTCTAGGGCTAAATGATGTCATGACATAACTATCATCATATTTATACCTCATAAAATTAGAAAGGTTATTAAACATAATTTGACCTTTGGCATACTCTAACAGAATCTTGATTTTTGCTGTTTTCTTTCTTTCCTCCTTTTCCCCTCCTTCATTCACTCAAATCTCTCATTTCAGTTTTTTATACTCTTTTTTCTTTTTTCCTTTAAAATAAACTGTTTTCCACTTACACTGACATCATGTTGCATGACCAAATCTAGGATTTTAGAAAATAAAATTTTTATTACGGTGCTTTCTAATTATTCTTTAAAACTACCACTCAGGAGAGAGATGTTGCTTCCATTCAAACCTAAATTCAATGCCAAGTACATTTGCCCTTGAAAATTTTCTAAAGCACTGGGTGATGTGGGGTCTGAGGTGTCTCATGGTTTTGCTGTTACTATTGTCTTTAACTAGCTTGTACTGCAGTAGAGAAGGCAATTAGCTGTGTTTATCTTTGTTGGTACACTCTGATCAAAACAGTCAAGGAACAGATGCTTCCAGGTGGACAAAGGTCAGGCATTGGGTATGTTGGACAATTGAAAAGGAAAAAGTATTTGTCAGAACCTCTAAAGACTCCTGAGCTGTAAAACAACTTTTCCTTTAGCATTCTGAGGTATTTTCAATAGATTAAACAGAAATCATTATGTTTTGTAAATGCTTCAAAATAAGGTCAATGAGCTTCCTTCTTTGTATTGCTTCCAGTCTATGTACACACTGACAGAGAAGTAATAAGCTGCGTGTGTGTGTGTGTGTGTGTATGTATGTGTGTATGTATACTTTCTTTGCGTTTCAGTGTTAATTTGTTTTATTCTAAATGTATATGACTCTATACGAAGGAAGTTATCTGTTTCAAAGCCTCCTCCACACAGAATCTCAGCTTTTAGGCTCCTCCAGCACATTTGTTAGTTTTTAGCATTCTCCAAGCTTCCTGTGAAAGTCCCCGATGACAGTGGCTTCCCACTGCAGAGACATTTTCACAATTAATTTCCATTCAAGAAAGAAGTCTCTTACGCTCAACTCACAGCTTCCTGTTTTCAGTTTGATTTATTATGTCATTTATTTACACTCAGTAGCTATTTATTGAATACCTACTACATGACGAAAAAACACAGTTTCTGCTCTCAAGGAATTTGTAGTCTGGTAGGGATATGGGCAAGAAAATGGATAATAAAAATATGATGTGATAGGCTATCTTTTAAATCTATGAATCAATCAATATATATTCATGAAATATAAACCAGGGACTGTCATCAAGCCTTTATTAGACGTAGATGTGGCTGTGGATATAAATACAGACACACATAGAGTTATTGGCCCCAAAGAGTTTGGAGACCAGTAGGAGGAAAAATAATAATAAAAAAATAATAATAAATAATAATAAAATAATATAAAAATATATCTTGTTACAAGATATTATACATATAACAACTGTTATACATTCTTATTAGAGGCAGAAAGTTCATAGGAATTTAATCCTCCTCTAGAAAGAACAGTTTTCTCACCTAGTGTTCAATATTGGTAATAATTCTTTATTTGTTCCATATTTTCTTGATCACAGAATGAATAATTTATCTCCTTATGCAATTTATTTTAAGCACTGACCACAGATGTCATTTTGTTTCTTTGCTCTTTCCTGATCTTTTTTCTTTAATTCGCCTCATTTTTTGTAAGATGATTGCATTAGTCTGTTCAGGATGCAATAATCAAATGCCAAAACAGGATAGGCTGGGTGGCTTAAACAACAGATATCTATTTTCTCATGGTTAGGAAGGGAAGAAGTTCCAGCTCAAGTTGCCAGCCCATTTGGTTCCTGGTGAGGGCCCTCTCCCTGGCTGCCTTCTCATTGTATCCTGACTTGGCCACCCTGATTGCGTGCACACAGAGAGGGAGTGAGAGAACACGTGTAAGTTCTGTCATGTCTCTTTTTATACAGACAGTATTCCTATGGGATCAGGGCCCCACTCTTCTGACCTCTTTTTAATCTTAATTATTCCCTTAGAGGCGGCATCTCCAAATACAGCCACAATTGGGTTTCAGGTTTCAATGTACCAGTTTTGGGGGAAGGAAGGTGAAGACAAAAATAGTGGATTAGAAGTACCAATATGATTAGTTAGCTATCTGGCATAATGTTACAGTTTCAATAAGTGAACTTCCCAGAAACAAGACAAAATGTCATCTTCCAGTTTTGTGTTTCAATTACATGTAGGCGTGTTGCTGACAATTAACACATTTTCTGGTAGATAAAATACTGATTATCAAAAACAAAGCATATACCATGGAGGAAAGTCTGAAGAATATGAATCTCAAAGTCAATAAATATCACAGATATGTGTTGTATCACTTTAACAATTAGGAAAAACTAAGCAATTTATTTTCTGTACCGGCAGAAATGAAAATACATATTTTTACAAATGCTTGCTTACTAAACATATTGTAGTTTGCCTCATTCTACATAATTCGTATAAAGTATATTCTTCTTAAAGTTCAAACTTGGATTAATATGTCTGACGTGTGAGGTTATCCAATTCATATTCGGTCATTTCACAGCTGTGTGGTTCTAATCAAATAAAAATAATCTTGCCTAGGAGAAGAAAATGGCTCTTGTTTACAGAAGAACCAGAAACACACTTCCTATCATGATGGTAGTATTTATTTTTCTGTTTTTGGTCATAGCCTTTATTTGGACTTTAGCCATCACACGTACACACACACATACACGCACACATTGCCACAAAGGCTGATTTCTTATTGTACTCTTATTTTATAGCTAATCTTAATATGCTGAGGAAGCAACAACAAAAACAGAGTCAGTACATTCTTTCTTCCATAAAGACCTATTGAGTAGGTCTTAAGCCAACTCAGTTTTTCTGCCTCCTTTCTTTCTACTTTGTAATTTGCCCAATAAACTTTTCCTAAATTAGTCACCTTATAACACTGCTTTTTATCACATTATCCTCCTGCTCTAAAACCTTCCATGGTTCCCTATTACCTTGAGACAAACTGCAAATGCATACCTTTTACATACTGTCAATAGCAGAGCTTTTCTAGCTGTACTTTCCTACTGCCATATATAAGCCCCCCTGAGATCTTATTGGTATCTTTATTATCTCCTAAACTTTATACATATGTTTTCATTTATATGCAGGCTATGTGCAAGATTTCCTCCAAGTAACACACTTCTCAGCAACTAGTGTTTCTCTAAGGGGCAATATTGGCATTTGCGGCAGAACAATTTTTCTCTCTGTAGAATTTTTCTACAACTTTACAGAACATTAAGAATCCCTGATCCTTTCCTGTGACATTCTAGTAAAGCCCTCATATTGTAGTGACAACCAAAAATGCCTCCACAGTTTTCCAAGGATGCTTCTGTGTGTAATAGAAATTCTCAATCTATGTGGCTTAAGCAATTAAGTGATTGTACTGGTCAGTGGAATTGAAACATACAGAGAAAGGTTTATGATTTCAGGTACATATGGTAAGATCTAAAATATTTGTTCTCTATCCATGTGTTCTGTTTCCTAGTATATTTCGAAACAGACACTCCTCCTAGGTTGGCTTCCAGTAGTATCAGACTTATATCCTCAAAGCTCTCTTCTCAGCAAAAAAGAGCGTGTCTCTTCCCAATCTTCCAGATAAAAGTTCCCTTTGGATTCTGAATTTTCTTGACTGGGGTCATGATCCTTTACAAAGGTTTTACTGTGTCCAGAGAAAAAAAATAGACTTGTTTGGACATCCCTCAAGCCTAGAGTATGGACTCACATTTTTGAAAGAGATGGTTTACCAAGGAAATATAGTGTTATATACACCATGGAGGAAGTCTGAAGAATATGAATCTCAAAGTCAATAGTGTTATATATTATATTTCCTTGGTAAAGGAATATATACCAGAAGAAAGAAGAATGAATGCTGGGTAGCTACATAACAACAAGAAGTGACCTATACAAATATTTGTTGCTTAATCTTAGGCAGAGAATTTCAATTCTCAGCCTCTTCTCCAAATCTATAAAATCTAAATAAGGATCGCTACCTTGTAGGTAGATGGTAAGAGATTCAATGTAGGAAGTAGCTAACGTAATACCTAAAACATCTGTGCTTAAAACATGTCTTATTCCTTGTGAATTCCCCCTTTAAGGTGCTAGTCAGGGCAGTTTTTAAAATAATTAACAACTAGTAGGCATGACCACCACCCATTCAGAAGAATTCCCTGAAGCTTCAAAATGGAACTCTTCCAGTACACATCATTGTATACAGTGGCTGACCAGCCTTGATCCTAGTAAAGCCCTCAGGATTGCATTTGTCTGAATTCATCTCTCTCCATTCATCTAAACCATGGTGGAACTCCTACTGATTTCTGTCCAAAACTTTTTATTACCGAACATGACTTATTATCATCCCTATCCCTCTGCATTTTGATTTTTACCATTTTGAATACATACTTGCATTTGTTCTGTAAAACTTAATAATTCAGTTTTTGTTGTAAATAATGAAAGACACATGCCAATTTGAGCTATATGAACACCTAGTTCACATAGTTTCTGCGTAGAGCAGTGACATGCACCTAAGTTAGCCTGCACACATTATAGCTCATAAGCCAGAAAGGCATTCAGAGAATCTGGCCGAAAATTGTGGACTGTGTGGGGCTCCATACACTAAACTCATCCATTCCTGAATGTTCTATAGGCTTCTGTGCACATGGAATAAAGATGAAAATTATGATCTTTGGAGTCAGATTCCCAGCTTTTCTATAATGAACTGTGTAACTTTGGACAAAGTTTTTTTGTTTGTTTGTTTTTAACATCACTAATCCTGGTGGGTATTTGACTATAAAATAAAAATAACCATTCCTAGTTTTCAGGGAAAATGTGAGAATTAGAAATCCACCTATCAAACTTTATGACACAGTAAGCCATTTGGAAAAAGGTATCTTCATACTTTATGAAGATGATGGTTTTTGTGACATCTCTGTGACGTTTGTTGTTTAACAATTACTTACATGTCATTCTTTTTAGTTCTGTTTGTTGGAAAATTTTTTGTGTTCTTGAGTTCTTATTCCCTGTTTTGCCTATTAAAGTGGTTCACAAGCATTAAGGTATGACTGAATAAATGAATGAATAAGTTTTTCATGTAGACCTTTGAAAATGAGAATGAAAACAATTTAGAGAATCATACATGAGACCGCTAAAACTGTGGGAAATTTTTGTACCTAAGCAAAAGGTTTTTGCTCTATAAGAAAGATTCAGATTTTCATCAGAATTTCAAAAAATAAGTTATGTCTAATTTTCAAACATTTTGATAATTTCAGACAAAACTTCTGAAATTTTTTGTTAAGGCCTATTTAAAGCTAAGTCTTCATAATAGATTCCAATATGTCAGAGACAGGTTTGAAATGGGAGCCAGAAATAAGGGTCTAAGTTTACTATTTCAATTCCACATTCTCAACTTTAAAACAAGGCAGTTGGAGTAGATAATCTTTCTGGATTCAATTTTTTGTAGATTCTAGGATCCATTGCAAAGATTTTGAAAGTACTTTTCAAGGCATTTCCAAATGCCCATGCTCAGTAGAAAACAGAACATTCTCAAAATATAAAGATTCGGACAACTTTTTAATCTCTCAGCGACAGACAAGGGCTACTACTGTCTGGAGCACATTTTCTATTGTAATAAAGGGAGGCAAAAAATATACCATGATATGAGGAATATAAAAACAGAGTAATGTGATAAAGAGTGAGTCACCATGACCAAATTTGTTGAGTGGTCAAGGAAAGTCTTTCTGAGAAGAAGAAATTTGAGCTATGCCAGCAAGGAGGAAAAGGGTCCAGGTATGCAACCTATTAATGGTGAGAAGGAATATTGCAAGACAAGGACCATCAAAGGCCAAACTCTGGAGGCTGGCTGGGCTTGGTATCTCAGAGCCAGAGAGCCAGAAGACCAGCGTATGACGTGACAACAAACAGTGGGCATGTTCATCCAAGTATATTTTAACTTAGATGAGGTACACAACAGTTAAATCACAGAATGCTGAAAGGGTTTGGATTTTAGATTTTCTTCTAAGTGTTGAAGAGTGATAGTATCAGATTTAGCTTATTAAATCCTGATGTGTAAGAAAATCACATTCCTAAAAGCTAGAATTTTTTTTTAAATGATGAGGTCCTGATTTAAATAAAAAGAAACTGCCGTTAAAGCATGATTTTGCATTAAACATTTCGTCCAAGTATCTACTGCTATTTTATTCACACACCCTACTCAGTACTCAAGGAATAGGTTATAACTTCGTTTAAATGAGTCAGTTCTTGGCTGACATAGCTATTGCCAGCATGTTCATGCGTTCTAGTTGTTTTTTAAACTGCATTTTACACCAAGGGAAATTGCACACAGTAAATGTCAAGGATTCACTAGGGGCACTACAGTTTCCGAGGCATGAAGCTAATACATATTTGTCTCATTACTGTCAGCAGATCAACTTTATTCTGTGAAAGGCAAGGGTTCATAGCTCATAGGAGATGTAGTTACAAATGACCTTTGGGAGGTTGTGGGGAGCACAACTTCTAAAATTTACAGTAATGTCATGTTATTAATAAGGAACTAGAGAAATAGTGTTCAGAGACTTTTTGCTACTTGACTTTTTCATAGAAACAGGTAGGGGAATCACATTTTTTCAGCTCTGATTCATCAAACCTTAAATTGAAGATGACGTAGAGCATTTGCGTAGGCAGCCTAATCCACTCCTGTGGTTTCCATATTGCCCAACAGTTTTCCTGAGATAAACATGTTTTGCAGGATCATCAGGCAATTAATGGTCTTTTGCTTGAATAGTTTCAAAGACAGAGGGAAAGAAAATCCTGATTTCATGGTAGGGCAGTTATGCACTATGGAGATCAGATTATTTTTTGTCTCCCATCTATGTAAGTATATTCTTCATATTTTTAAGCAAGTATCATAATTATTAGAAATAGATTATTTCAGTTTATTATTGTGTTTTCATGTTATTTGAAATTATAAGTCTCAAAATATTTCCTCCCAAGGGATTTAAGTGGTGAAAAGCATCTATAGGTAACATTAATTTTTCCTAGAATATATTCATAATCCCAGAACTTAATATATTATAGTACTCAATGAATAATCATTGGTGATGAGTAGGTGACATTAACAGTATGGGAGATATCAACTGTTTATGTTCAGTTTTATACTATCTAAATGCAGTGATGAGGGTTTTTCCCTCTTTTCCATGGTCTCCCCAGGCCATGTCTCTACTGCCTGTATGATGGAGCTCACAGGCACGGGTATTGGCAGCTTTGCCAGTGTTCATGGTGTAAATATTCCACCATGACTGATTACAGGCTACTGATGTTTAATAAGTGGCTTGCAAGATTGCTGAATATTTTACAATCATAATGCAAACAAAAAGGCTAAGAAAGAATTGGCAAAATTACTCCCCAAGAAGATCCTAGGGAACAGTGGAGATGGCTGTGGAGGGGAATGCTCCCAGAGGATGGGCAAAGGGAAGGGCAACAGGCATGCCCCTGAGCACAGGCAAAATGGGAGTGGTGTTTTGAATGGCAAAGGACTCACTCTGATCATTGATAGGTTTCTCTATAGTTCCCTATTAGTGACTGTGGAGGGAGTCCCACTCAAACAGAGACCAGCCCATCTCTCAAAGCCAACTCACTGTGGTCTTTCCCAGGCCAGGTGGCTGTAATGGCCTCTCTCCCCTCATGCCCTGCTCTGTCTTCCTGCATCACAGCTCTTTTTTTTTTTTAGACAGGGTCTCACTCTGTCACCCAGGCTGGATGCAGTGGCGTGATCTCGGCTCACTGCAACCTCCAACTCCTGGGCTCAGGGGATCCTCCTACCTCAGCCCTACAAGTAGCTGGAAGTACAGGTGTGAGCCACCATGCCTGGCTAATTTTTGTATTTTTTATAGAGACAGTTTCACCACGTTGCCCAGGCTGGTCTCAGACTCCTGAGCTCAAGCACTCTACCCGTCTTGGCCTCCCAAATTGCTAGGATTACAGGTGTGAGCCATGTGCCAGGCTCTGTATCACAACTCTGTAGTCAGTCATTGTTTACAGTTTAAGTTTTTCCCTTGTTCTTTCAGAATGAACCCCCATCTACCCTCACCTCCCCCGACCCGCCAAATGATTTCCACAAGCTTGCAAATTAAAATAGTTGTTTTGTCACACATGTGTTTTCCCTAATGGAGACTTTGAAGATCCACTTTTAGAATCAAAAACCTCATTATTCACCATTGAATTTTTCAGATTTTGAAAAATCATGTGCAGAGTGGAGGAGAGAGGGTTGGGGCTCTGGCAAAGTGATTCTGGATGGCTCGTTTAAGTTAATAAATAAAGTTCTGTTTCTCTATGGAATAATTCTAGGACTGAAAGTTACAGCAGTTCTGCCATTTTCAAAAGATGGCTTCCTGGATAAACCTAAGGTATTTTCATGCAGTCAGCAGGAAGTCTGAGAGCTTATGAAGGCATCCTCCGTGGAAGTTTCAGGGGCCAAGAAAACACTTGTGACAGACCAACTATTTTGCAAGCACACGGATATTATTTGGCAGGAACAGAGTAGTTGGTAGTTTATTCTGAAAGAACAAGGCAAAAACTTCAACCATAAACAATGATTGACTAAAGAATTGTGATGCAGGAAGACAGAGCGGGGCATGCGTTAATTAATGTTAATATTAATTAACATATTTCACACTGACTTACATTCCACTGGGAAGAAATCAGTCCTACAGCCACCCCAGTGGAGCCTGAGAGATGTAGTATAACTTGAGTCTATGCCCAACTATTAAGACAGAAAGGGAAAACAGACAGATAGTAGTCAGCAATAGCTCTACCACTGGGCAGTGGGGAGGCTGGATGGAAAATGAGGTGAAATCTACTTAAATTTCTTAACCTAGTGTTTTTCAAACTAGTTCATCACGGAAGCTCCTTTAGAAGGCACCTATTAAAATATTGCATAAAAATGCTAACCTAGGGCAAAAATCTCACTCTATGATCATGCCCTTAATCTAGTTGCAATTTCTGTTAAAAATGTATGTGATAAGGTGAAACCCATGTTCCAGGGTTAAAATCTCTGCACTTGTAGGTTTCTGCATGTGAGTGCTGCTTTCACTCCTCTAGTTTGGACAGGTTTTGCTTCAAGTTGTTGGAGGGCTTTACCTGCGTCAGGAATCACTCACTTCCTTATTTATATCCAGAGCTTTCATACACCATAGATAGATACTTTTTTCTTACTATCCGCCAAAAATAACAGCACTGAAAAAAATGACAGAACACATTTTATGAAGGCATAATATAACCCACTGCTGGGAACATGTCACTCGAGGCAAAAGCAGTTAGATCTGCCGGCTGGATGCTTTTCTGATGTTTCTCCTTAAATAACTTCATTATTCAATAAGAAGCGTTTTAATTATTTAAGTGACATAAAAGATGAGGTTGTAGTATTTATATCTAGATTCTGTTTACCGATTTTAAGTCTTTCTGTCTATTTATATTGGAGTTGTAAGCACTTACTAAACCCCATTTAGCAGGAAATCTCTCTATATTTAGAGAAACAAAAGGTTTCTGTGCCCTCCGAGTTTTTGTGTTTTCCCAGCAGGATTCCTGTGATAACTCTTTTGCTGTCCATTGTGGACCTGGCTTTATTAAAAGAAATTTGCCCCTTTCCTTTGCAAAAGCTTTTACTTTTTTTACTAATGCTCATACCTAGTGCAATGATATTTACTGATAATGGATTTTCTCCCACCAATGTAATGTATGATGGTTAGGGATCACTTTCATCACAATAATAAAAATAACAGTAATTAATCAATGGCATTATCATCACTGCTATTTATTTAGTGTGCATTATTTATTAGGCGCTAAAGAGGTTCGTTTACATAATTTCACACAAACCCCGAAACAGAAATTATAAGCTTCATATTATAGATTTGGAAACTGGGAAAATTCAGTGGTATTAAAACAAGAGAAACAACAATAGAAACAAATGTTGACGTGCTTTTGAACATCAGAGCCAATATCCTAACAGAGTTCTGATTAACTTTAAGTCATGTGCTTTCTTTTTTGTTTATTTCGTGCATTTTCTAATGCAGAGTAGGCAGATTTTTGAGAACACATCCAGGCCTTACTTTCCTCCCTGTTACCATCTATATGTAAATGTTTTGACTCTTGTATTTGTATATTGATCCAAGACTATGAAATTGTGAAGCCTTCCTTGAATGCAAATCCAAGATTTGTATAAGGGTTGGAAAACAGCACAGAGGAGAAAAAAAGAATGAGAATGCTCATCATAGCCTCAGTGATAGAACTGGAAGAGATCAATGTCTTCAGAGCCCCTGAACAGCTCTCAGCAAGGACTTAACCAGAGGATCAGCAAGTGAGTTTCATAGGCAGCACCTCAGGGCTCCACGTAGCAGCCTGCATTCCCTCGAGCTGTGGGAAGCAAAACTCATACAACTGGTTGCAGACATGTTTACAAGTCACTGATGGGCCAAAGATGTGGCCAGAATTGGTCTCAAGAAACAGAGAAATCAATAAAAGAAGAAAAAGAAAGGATAACAAAGTAAGAACCAAACTGATGAGCCAAAGATGTGGCCAGAATTGGTCTCAAGAAACAGAGAAATCAATAAAAAGAAGAAAAAGAAAGGGTAACAAAGTAAGAACCAAACTAAGAAAGCTACATTAAAAATATAATTAGAATCTGGGTGATGCGTGTTGGCTCACGCCTGTAATTTCCAGCACTTTGGGAAGCCGAGGCAGGTGGATTACCTGAGGTCAGAAGTTCAAGACAAGCCTGGCCAACATGGCGAAACCCCGTGTCTACTAAAAATGCAAAATTAGCTGGGCGTGGTGGCGCATGCCGGTAATCCAAGCTACTTGGGAGGCTGAGGCAGAAGAATTGCTTGAACCCGGGAGGCGGAGGTTGCAGTGAGTCAAGGTCGCACCACTGCACTCCAGCCTGGGTGACAGAGCAAGACTCTGTCTCAAAAGAAAAAAAAAACTATACACACACACATATATATATGTGTGCATGTGTTTAATTATATATCTATATATAATATATATAATTAATATCTGTATGCATCAACCAACACAGACACATGTATAGACAATGGATTGAAAGAAAAGAGAAAAACGGGAAAGAGGGGAGGAAGGAGAAAGAGGATTAGATAGGACAGTATGAGTGGGACGGGACCGATGTACGCCAGGGTTTCTCTGTCCTTTATTATATATACATATGAAAATGAGCTTAGTTCCCATTTTACACATACCAGTTATCATTCTTTTATTGCAAGTAGGAAAAAGCGAGTAATGGATCATGTAAAAAAAAAAAACAATAGAGGTGATAAGGGAAGGCCGTAGGGTAGCTTAGTAGCTCAGCAAAACCGATGAAACAACTCAAGAACTATGGTTCATCACAGAGTTGGAGTGAAAGGAGCTCCTGGACTCTGGCATGCAGACGCTAATGAATAGTATCTTTAAGCTGCTGACATTGGGATGAATTCACTTCAACATTTTGTGTCCTGAGCCATTCGATTAAAGGTGCACTTACCCTTGAGAGTTTCACAGGTCCAGCTCAGCCCCGATCGTTTGTCCACCACTTGGCGGGGGAATAGAGAGGGGAGGCACATTGATTGGCAGTTCCCACAAAGCTATAGAGAGTAGGGAGGGGTAGTTCCTTAAAAAAAAAAAAAAAAAGTGAAATCCTGGTGATAATATGAGGAAAAAAAAAAAAAAAAGATTCTGGGCAGGTACTCCCAACCGAGATCTACCATACTGCATGGCTGTGCCCAGTCCACAGCTCTCCTCCCCAGTTTTCCAATGATTCCCGAGATGGGGAATAGCCAAGAGAAATTGCACCAGGCATTTGTTTAAAACAGCAGGGAAGATTATTCAAGACTATTGCAATAGGGGAGATTGAACTCAACGCCATTTGAAACAAAAAGTGGAAGAGTTTTTAAATGCTGGGGTGAGCTAATGGAAAAGTATTGGAGGAGATTAGGCAGGAGGCTAGTCGATGTGATAAGGCCTTCTGTGTTTGCTAATTGAAATGGATTGAAGTTAGGCTCCACCCTCCCACAGAGACTAGGGGAGGTGCTGCCTTTCTTGATGTTTACATTTCAAAGGGAGAGATCCCAGGTCTTCAGAAAGACAATCCTGGGTTGTAAACCTGGTAAAAGGCTGAAAGAAGATTTACATCTCAAAAAGGTAGAGAAAGAATTTTCAACTGAAAGTTGTTTTCTGAAGTAAATTCTCTAAGAAAAGGGAGGTCAGAGCCCTGGAGTCAGAAAGAAACCTATCTAAAATTTAGTTAAGCTGAAAGAAACGTTAAGACCTCTGGGGTCATATGTTCTTTTTTCTTGTCTTTTCTTTTCTTTTCTTTTCTTTTTTTCTTTCCTTTTCTTTTCTCTTTTCTTTTCTCTTTCCTTTTCTTTTTTCTTTTCTTTTCTTTCCCTTTCCCTCCCCTCCCCTCCCCCTCTTCTTCTCTTCTTTCTTTTCTTTTTCTTTCTTTTATAGAGTCGAGGGTCTTGCTATGTTCCCCAAACTGTCCCAGGTTCAAGCAATCCTCCCACCTTAGCCTCCCAGTGTGCTGGAATTACAGGTGTGAGCTACCACCCCCAGCCACATTCTCTTGGTGATATCTTATCACTGTAGCTTCCATTTGCTGCTCCTGAACTTCCCCAGTTATTCTACTCTCCCTGCAGGCTGTTGTTGCTCATTTTCGTTTTCTTCTCTCAGAACAGGAAGGAAGCCTCCTGTTTACTGTTCTCCAGAGCAGCAATCACACACATGCTGGGCTAGTAAGCCTCGTGGGAGACTTGCAGATAGAGGCAGGGAATTACAGCATACAGTAGAGAACAACTTACATTTGTAAGTTGGAAGTCAGTCCTTTTGAAGTTACACACTCATGTTCCTTCATAGGGAACATCTCACACTATTAGGATGACTCAGCACCCACCTAGTAAAGATTGCTTTTACTCTCTAGCTTCTTTGAATCTCAAGCCACTCCCATCTCCCAATGTCCTCCTTCTCAAGCTTCCTGGGGAAAGTGGAAAATTCACATTACATTATTATGCAAAGCAAATTGCCCTTTCTTTGTTTCAACCTCTCCTACTCCAGCTAAATCTTAGGATTTACCCATGCATATTCAAATAAGATGTTTTTCTACACAAAAGAGTCTTCCATCCTGGTTTCCACATTTAAAAGACGAGGGAAAGTTTCAAATTTATATTTGTTGTACATGCTTCAGGTCAAATTCTTATGATGGAATCAACATCAGAGTATTTGTGTTTTTATCTAAGGGTGTAAAAGGAGAAAGAGGCTGAGAAAAGGCAATAAAAATTTTATTTTCCTCCTCCATGGAGGGCTTATTTATTTATTTATTTATTCATACTCTGAAAGGGGGAGGGAGGGAAGAAGGAAGGATGGGAGAAAGAGACAGGCAGAGAGAGACAGAGAAACTCTTCAAACAAATTACCAGTGAGATCATAACCACAGTGTTAATGAGATTTTTTAAATATTTATTTCTACTCACCTCTGTATTTTTTAATTGTATACTTACTGTTTTCATCTTTGAAAAGAAACAGAAGTGAAATCAAGACAGAAAGCAAGGCTGGGCGTGGTGGCTCATGCCTGTAATCCCAGTGCTTTGGGAGGCCGAGGTGGGCGAATCGCTTAAGGTCAGGAGTTCGAGACCAGCCTGGCCAATGTGGTGAAACCCCATCTCTATGAAAATAGAAAAGTTAGCTGGGCACAGTGGTGCACGCCTGTAATCCTAGCTCCTCAGGAGGATGAGGCAGGAGAATCACGTGAACCTGGGAGGCGGAGGTTGCAGTGAGCTGAGATCATGCTGCCGCACTCCCACCTGGGCAACAGAGCCAGACTTCATCTCAAAAAAAAAAAAAAAAAAAATAATAATGTCCTTGATATATAGATGCATAGACATAGAGATAGATTAATAGATAGAATCGATAATCAGTCACTTGCTGACATCCAGATCATAGAATACCTGGACGTTAAATAGTCTGGGAAGACCTGAGTGAGCAAATGACTAAATAAAGACCTAAAAAGATATATATTTAAAAATGACAAGATAAGTATGTGAGGTGATGGATTTATAAATTAATTAATCATTCCACAATATAAACATGTATCAAACCATGACATCATACCCCATACATATATACAATTATTATTTCTCAAAAACAAAATTTTAATTTTTTAAAATTTTATTTCAAAATAATAATTTAAAGAAAAAAACAGTATCTAGAGATTACTAAATAGCCTATTTCTAGAGATTTTTAGAGATTACTAACAACATTTCTACCATTACAAAGAGGAAAAGGTTTAGGAAAGAAGGGGAAAAATTTAATAAGATCATAGTGAGTGTAGTATAATAGCCTTATGGTTGTACTACAGCCAACATCAGAGGGTTCAAAATATTGTGCCATGGGTCTAAATAAAGACTTAGATCGTTTTCAGTTTTTTTTATTGGAAAATACGACAACAGACTTTTATTTCTATATAGTAACAACCAGCTAAATAACATTCCTCCCAACGTAGGCAGGGCAGGACGTTCACTTACCCAGATCCATTTGGCAGGTGACAGAGTTATAATCTGGCATCGATGCCTCTGAGCGAGGCAGATGTTCAAAGGAAAATTCTCTTTTATTCTTTTCCCTGGGGAGATGTGGTACCACTGTACCTGGAAACACCCCACTGGACATCTGTAATCGTGTGCTGTCAGCTCAGGCGTTATCCTCTATTTGGCCTCTTACAACTTGTCCTATGCCACTGACTTTTAGTGACCTGTGTTGAGGCCACTTTGCCCTCCCAGTGTTTTCCTTGGGCAGCATCTCTTTTAAGACACTAAAATTGGCTCCCTTACTCAGAGTCCACATCTGTCCTTTCTTCTACCGTTGGTAGAAAGACAGTCTACTTTTACCATAGCCCCTTCTTCTGGTACCTACTGTTGCTGGCTTTGGGGCTCTTATAAGACACTCCTTAACAATAGAAAAGGTCATGTTTAGCTTCCTCTTGTTTGATAGAATTTAGGTATCTCTTATGGTGAATCTACTCATTCCTTACGCTGTATTTATCATAGCCCATACATATTATCATAGCCCATACATAGTTACTTGATCGAAGGACTTCTACTTGGTTCCACCTCACCTCTCTAGCCCCTGGCCTATGGATCAACTGTTTTCTTATTCTTCTGGTAGTTGCCTCAGAGTACACTCGCTCTAAGAGTCACCAAGAGAGGAATTATGTTTATGTCTCCTGCCAGAAGAGCCTGGCAGGAGCTTGGTAATGGATGAACAGAGACCCGAATGTGACTCTTTTAAGAATGCAGGAGGCAAAGAGAGAGGGCTTGTTTGCAGAAATGATGATCTGTGCCTGGTTAACCACCTAACCCAGTTGTGCTACTACCTAATGATGCTCCATTTCTCTTTTGAGTAAGAAGTGGAGTTGAGCTGGTAGGGAAAAATGTGCCATAGCAAATTGACCATGAATAAAACAAATTTACAAGTTTTTCCTGGGTGTCTGATTGTCTAAAAATCTGCCAGGGAATTGAATTGCCTGTCAGCTGCCCAAATTATTTTACATGCTGCTATTGAAATTCTTGGTGGGGTAGGTTTTTTAAAAGGAAAAATAGGAAATGAGTTGGAAATGATTGATCAAAGTTGAAAATAACAGTATACAGTTACTTCTTCCACGCAACAAGAACACCATTCATTGCATTTTCTCATCTGCTCAAAGAAGAGAGAATCAAAACGGAAGACCTATTTTAAATGGCACAACTGTTTTACCTGAGGCTTATTAATTTTTCTCTTGATGTGTCATTGAGAGTTAAGGATTACAGTAACTCTAGTATCTGACAATATTGCTCTATTACTTAAATTAATTGAGTGAAATCAATCCATCAATGAACTGTGAATTCATGTAAAGGAAAATAACACAGAAGGAACAATTGCTTTAATACACTCTAAATCTGAGTTAGAATATTCAAATTCTACCAACAAGGTTTTTTGTTTTGTTTTTGATGGTCCCATTACCTCTTTTTATTACCCAGCCCTCCCCTGAGGACGCTACTTATCCTAGTGGGTTGCATTCTCCCTGCCTGCATTTTCCTGTACCACACATGAGACAGGTGCCCTTCTTGTTTCTCAATGCCGCCTTCAGACTATCCTTCTTTACATTTCCCTAAAAATTCCAGCTTTGAAGTTCAAGCTATCAGATTACATCATCAGTATCCCTTGTCGTTACTGTCAACCACGGGACCCCAGGTCATTTCTTCTCGTTTCAAGATGATTTTACCACAGGATTTACTGTCATTCTCTCCAACACTACTCCAGTTTTAATTCTTGGTGGCAAATGTTTCTTCTAACACCTTAGATCCTCATTTTTTAAATTCATCTTCTCTGAAGATTTTTTTTATCTCCACCTCGCCTCAGGAACTCACTCCCAAGGTCAGACCTTGAGAGAATGTTCTAATCACACATAATCAATACCAATAACTGCAACCCTTCAATATCAATTATGTGCACCATTTCTGCCTTCAATATTTCTAACTCCCTCTAGGACTCAGCCTCCTTTAATGACATTCACATCCCCAGTCAATGGATCTTATCAAGTTTTTACTGTAGCTCTTCATTTATTATCCTTACTGTTTTCTCTACATATATTAATTCTGTGGTCAATTATTATAAATACCTCCTTACTAATATTTTGACTTTCACTTTTCTTTATTATCCTCCATTGGTAAAACCACAACCTTACAAAAGCTGTCTGCCTATTCTACACTGGTACCTGTGAAGCTTAAATGCAATAGAGAAGAACACACAACCACTCTGCCTTGTCTCATTGTGGTTTCATGAACAAAAACCTCAACTGAGGCTCTAATGGTACCAAGCAGTCATACTTTAATTTTCTAGTCTAAATATTTTTCCATTTTCCTAATTAATGATTTCATAGCTTCTCCCCTCTTGGATCCTCCAACATTCCTTCTTTAGACTTGTCCCCAGCTGATGATACTACTTCTTACCTCACTGAGAAAATTCAATCCACTGGAAGGAAATCTCTACATACTCCCTGCACCTCTTATACTCACCTACTAGCATTTGCGCCCTGTTATTCTGGCTTGTTGTCTATTCCTATAGCATTGTCTAAAGCCAGCCCCTGTCTTGCATGTTATATCCTACTCCTTTTTGGATTCTTAAGGACATCCTTGCACAATTCTCTTGATGTTCCTACTACTAGATCATTCTCGTCAACACACAAATGGTATTATTTCTCATACATTAAAACAACGGAATATTTTCATGATATCACAGTTTTGTTATACCTCTGGTTCTTTGCTTCTCATTTGCAACAAAACTCTTTGTAATGTTGCTCCTACCCACATTCTCCAATCCTCTCTTCACATTCTTTCTTAAACTCACTCCAGTAAGACTTTCGCCACACCACTCCACCAACATTGCACTTGTCAAGGTTAACATAAGTCTTCCTTTCTGAATTTCTCTCCATTTTTTGTGATCTCATCCAGTGTGATGACTAAAACCACACTCCTCTGGGTTTTTCTACCTTACGAATCATTCTCTGTCTCCTTTGCTAGTCTCTCATTATCTCTTCATTCTCTTGAAATTGAAGTGAGTCATGACCATCTTCTTTTCTATATTTAGCATTCATCCTTCATGATCCCATCCAGTTTAAAGGCTTTAAATACCATCAGTAGATGACAATTTCCAAATGTATTTCTCCAACACAAACATTGCTCTTGAACCTCAGACTCATGTAACCAGCTGCCCGCTGGACATCCGTGTTTGAGTGTGGCAGGTACAATGCAGTGTCCACACTCCCCAAACTGAACTTCAGATCTCCCTGAACTCCTCCTCTCGTGCTTTCCCTATGCTCTGACTCCTCTTTTACGCAAATACTCATATCCAGTTCTTCAGGAAACCTTCCTGCCTCTGCCTCCAAAATATATCTAGAATTCAATCATTTTTAATCACCTCCAGGGATATTACTCCAATCCTAGCCACTACCACCACCATCTTTCATCTAAATTATTGCAAAAGCCTCCTAGCTGGTCCCCTTGCATCTGTCTTTGTCTGCTGCCCTCACCCAAACTATTTTCAGAGAAAATGCATTGAAATTTCAGTCTGATTATGTGTCATTTCTCTGCTTAACACCCTGCCATGGTTTCCCACTTTGTTTAAATGCCTCCATTCCTAGAATAGCCTTAATGGCTCCTTCACTTTCTTTCCTTTTTTTTTTCTTTTTCTGAGACAGAGTCTCGCTCTGTCGCCCAGGCTGGAGTGCAGTGGCGCGATCTCGGCTCACTGCAAGCTCTGCGCCCCGGGTTCATGCCATTCTCCTGCCTCAGCCTCCCGAGTAGCTGGGACTACAGGCACTTGCCACCATGCCCGGCTAATTTTTTGTGTTTTTAGTAGAGACGAGATTTCACCATGTTAGCCGGGATGGTGCCGATCTTCTGACCTCGTGATCCACCCGCCTCGGCCTCCCAAAGTGCTGAGATCAAAGGCCTGAGCCACCGTGCCCAGCCGGCGCCTTCACTTTCTGACCTCACCTTTCACGCACCCCAGCCCACCAACACTGGGGATTCTTCTTCCTCAGAGTTTGCCCCATGAATGTTCCCCACTCCCTGGAGGAGCCTGACTCCAATAGCTACATGGTAAATTCCCTCACGTATTTCAGGTATTTCTGCAAATGTGACCTTCCTCATGACCACCTATCTTCACCACCCTGTTTGCTTCATCTGACCAACTTGCCTCCATTTATTTCTATAGTTTATTACCTATTTTTTAAATAATATTTGTTACCTTTAAAGTACCAAATACTTTACCTGTTTATTATTTATCTACTATTTTATTTCCTCAGTGTCAGATCTCTTCATTTGGTTTGTTCACTGATGTATCTTAAAGGGTCTAAGAAATCAACTGACAAATAGCAAGAGAACAATAAATATTTGTGTAATCTTTAAATAAACCCTCTCTTAGTGCTGGGACTCTGCATTGTGACATGTATCTTTTGCTTCAATTTTTTTGTATTACAAACACAAAGGTATTTATATTGTCCATTCAGTAAATTGGCTAGCATTTATTTTTCTCAGTATGGCTATGTTTTAATTTATATACTAGTTTATGTTTTCTGTGGTTATGACCCCTTAATTTCCCCTTGTTTTCTCTCTCTCTCTCTTTTTTTTTTTTCTTTTTTGAGATGGAGTTTTGCTCTTTTTGCCCAAGCTGGAGTGCAATGGCGTGATCTCAATTCACTGCAACCTCCGCCTCCCAGGTTCAAGCAATTCTCCTGCCTCAGCCTCCCGAGTAGCTGGGATTACAGGCATGAGCCACCATGCCCAGCTAATTTTGTATTTTTTTGTAGAGATGAGGTTTCACCATGTTGGTCAAGCTGGTCTCGAACTCCTGACCTCAGGTGATCCACTTGCTCTCTCCTCCCAAAGTGCTGGGATTACAGGTGTGAGCTTCCACGTCCCGCAAGACTCTTACCTTTCATCTAACTTACTTTGTTTTGAAATTTTACTAGGGTTCACAGCTAATTTGACCCATTTTATAGATGATGCAGATAGAAGGGGCCTTTGAGAAAATATACTCTACTTTATTCATAGCTGAGACACTTATGGCACAGACAAGTGAACAGTATTTTATTTAATAATAAAACTGAGCTCCAATTCTCCTGGTTTTGTTCTCCTTTCATTACAAACTGAAATGGCAAATACATGGCTCATTCCATCTTCCCTCTTCCATAAGACTGACACTGCTTAAACAGTGCTGCAATCTTTTACAGACAGACTGGAGGAAATGAGACTTGGAAATAGGGACCAGAGCACAAATTCAGTCTTTTGAACATAGGAGCAGCTCAGACAATGAACTCAGGACTACATTTCCTGATAGCATTTCAGAGAAAGGGCAAGGAACTGAGTTAGTATTGGAGGACAGTGGTGAAACATAGTGACCTATTTGATAACACCTAATTGCTTCCCAGGTCATATTTGAAGAGCTTTAGTTAGAGAATGCCTGTTGTATTATGCCATCATGCAGCACAGTTTCCTAGGCTACTGTTAGACGGATGGTTATTTCCCTTAAACTATCAATTATTGAGTCCTTTCTATGTGTCAGATACTATTTTATTCAATCCTTTCAATACTTTTGTATTAGGTACTACTATGATCCTCATTTCACAGATGAGAAAAAGGACATCAAATGATTCAGTGATTTGTCAATTTCTACAGATCTAATAAGGGTGAGCTAGCCTAAATTGAACAAAAACCCTCATGTAACAGTGCCCTTCCACCACATTTAAGAAGGGATTGAGATTAAGGCTGCTTAAATATTTCTAGCTTTAAGTTTCAGTTGATTTCAGAATTGGGACAGGGTCAATCTTATAGCTGGGAGAATATGAACACATCTATGAGAGAAAGCTAGAGTAATCAGGGTTAGAAATAAGAGAGGATGCTAATTAAAAAAAGAAAATGATTAACAAATTTCTTCTAAATGGTTTTGAATTGTTAAGATTATTTGACAGACTATAGGATGACACAAATGACGTTAATATTAACAATTTTTTTTTCACAAACACCTTTGGGGTCAATTATTTCACCAATAGAGGCAATTCTCCATTTTGCCCGTAAATAAATAAATTTTGGAACCTCTGAGAACTTTGGTTGGGGTGGGGGGTGGCAATGATTCTAAAATCATTGCCCTTTGTCACAGAGGGGCCTATCTAATAAGAAGTAGTTTTCCACCAAAAAAAGGCAGTTGGTTGCACATCAAACTGCATGTGGAATGATAGGGATCGCTGAAAATTTGCTGGCCTGGCAGTGAATTAGTTTTTCCGTGTCCTCAGGGATAGACTGCCCTGTGAGAATTTGAACCTATCAGTTAGCTGTCAAATTTCATCTGACACCTCATCCAAAATTTAAAAGGGGCTGCCATCTGATGTCGAGGGTGTTCTTGGAGGAAGGGAAAGGGCTATTTCTTTCTGGACTAGCAAGATCGAAGCTGCCAAGTGCTTCTACTAAGGGCAGCAAGCGGGCAGCCATTCACTGAGCAAACTTCACAGATATTATGGCTTCCTAATGTAAGCAATTCTTTCTCAGCCCCTAAACTCATTTGTTTCTCTCTCTTTTAGACAGAGGGCGCCCAGAGGCATGAAATCCCTAAGGGGATATTTAGCAGAACTCGCAGAACTGCCACTGGAGTGTCAGCCGACAGAGGTTACACCTTCTAACTCCCTGGTTTTTTAACTGCAATTGAGTTTTTTATTCTCTTCTTGTCTTCTTCTGTGCATTTTTTTTTTTTCACTTTACCCCGAATATTTTGCATGCCTGCCCCCTTTTTCAAAATGTAAGGTTTTCATTTTTTCGGTTATGAATGAAGGAAGTTGACGGTAAAGTTGTCCCTGCACATCCTGCAGAAGCGTTTCTCAGGGGAAATGTTCTCTCCCTTCAGCTGGACCCCTGAAGTTGATGTTTTCTCCAGTGCCACCATGCCCCACTCTCGCCCCACTCTGGCTAACTGCTTTAAATGGCTTATTTGAGTGAGGGCTTCAACAATTTGGAAACTGCCCTGAGACAAGGACCCATGATGGATTCATGATTGACCTCTTGATTATCCACGGCCATTCGAGGAAGATTAAAAGGGCATGGCAGGAGAGGTACATTATCTGCAATCAATCTGCTCTCCCTTCTTCCTTTCTCCTTCACACAGACTGATTCATCAAAGGACATTTGCAATGCCTCATTTCAGAGATTCTGGCTTCAAAGCCAGGCTTTATTTTACAAAGAGAAAAATACTAAAGTCTCTTGCTAGATCCCTTCAGGGCCAAAGAAAAAAAAGAATCATCCTCTAATTGTCACTTCTATGCTGGCTCTGGAAAAAAAAAAAAAAAAAAAAAGATAAGTACATATGTAAGGGAAGTCATTTTTCATTTGAAAAGTGTAAAGAAAAAACTAGTCCCTTTTGTTTTATCCCACCATAATTTCTTTGTTAGTTTATCTGGGCTAGATATTGGTAGGAAATCTACATGTCTAGAAAACTACAGAGGGCATATAAAGGTTTTAATTTAAACATTAACTTCTTACGTAAATGAAGCTAGGTTCCTGCCTTTGCAATCTAATTCATACAGGGACAATTTTATTCTTGTTCCATTATTTCATAGAGCTTCTGTGATCGCCAGTCTCCCTTTGAAGTTGGTTGGAACTCTGAGCACAGGTAGATTCCCTGGGTCTTGGAGTAAAATGAGTAGTAGATCTGTAACCTCACAGTTCCAAAGGCTTGCTCATGCTCTTGCTCTCTCTCTCTCTCTCTCTCTCTCTTCCCTTGAGGTCCTCCTCCATGCTCTGGAAATGGCTAAAATTTGTATAACTTCTGAAATGAGATCTGTCACACTAACTTGCTAAATGTAGGAATTTTAGTGAACAGACAACTTGTGTGCAAAACAAAAATTACAATAAAGTTTGATTTTGTTTCAGGTTATCTTTGTTAGATAGGTTGAACAATCCAGGAAATATAAAACCAGAATGACCATATGCAATCCCATCATATGTGACTCTTAAGGATGATATTGGATAAGAGGTCACACAAGCTAGATTTTCATGCCAGAGACAATCATTCAATCCAACTGGTTGTTGGTCCCCATTTAGTCCTATCTCTGGCTTGGCGAGCAGTGCCACAGGTGATGTGGTCAGAAGCTACCACAGGGACCTTGGCCTCCCCAACCCCACATAAACTTGAGGGCCATAAACCCATTATGTGTTCTTATGGAGGAAAAAAGAAAGGTGTGGTCCACATGTGGTGAAAAATAAAAACAAAACAACAGCAACAAATCCTCATCGGTGGATCTAGAATAGGGTGATACATTGTCCCAGTTTGCCCAGATCTGAGGGGTTTCCTGGGATATGGGCCTTTCCATGTGCCTTTCTGTGTAAAACTGGCTGTAAGGAAATTATCTGACCTACATTGTTTGACTGCAGGTCATGAGACACCCCATTCCAGAGAGAGTCTTGCCTCACACCCAGAAGGAAGGAATGCTGCACAGAGAGGCCTAAAAGAATCTAACTAGAGAGAAGAATCTAAGCAGACAGAAGAATCTAACCAGACAGGCCTTGCTGTGTTTCCCTACCCAGTTCATTAGCCTTGGATCATGCCCTTTTCGTCCAATTATATTTCTACATGGGTATCCAAATGGATGTCCATCCTTTGTTGAATCTAAGCATTAACATGGCAGCTCCCTCTGTATCTTTGAGTCTTCATTCTGAAGGCTTCCGTGTTAGGTAAAACTATGACCAAATAAATTTGTGTGTCTTTTCTCCTATTAATCTGCCTTTTGTCAGCTACTTTCAGCAAACCTTCAGAGGGCAAAGGGTAGTTTTCCATTGGCCCCTACATCTTGAAAAGTAAGGTGTGGGAACAAAGGGTCCACATGTGTATCAGACAACAACAATCATCTGGAGTTGTACTGCACCGACCCATAGAACATGGAAACAGTATGCCCCCTACTCACTTGCATTAACTGCCTAGGTCCTGCAGGCATTTGAATAGGCAGCTCCTGAACTAGATCAGAGATTGGCAATAAATTCACATGAGGCTCACCTACCTTGGAGTAATGGCCCTTGATCAAATTTTTGGAAGAAAGATTGCTTCTGTGCTGCTAATTCTCAAATGAACCCAGATAGTAACATCCTAGTGGCCCCCAAAATAAAAATGCCATCTTCTCGTTGGCATTCCTCAATGAAACGTCATAAAGCTTAGAGGATCTCTAAGGTCTCCTGCAGCTCTAAGACTCTACACTAAAGGCAGGGAATTGCCTATTTTTTGCCTCTCATTGAAAATACATGTTGTTTTATCCTTTTAATAGCTGAAATACTTCCTACTTAAAATATGTCAGAAGTGTAAGCCTAACCAGTTTACTCTGATTGCAAATCAAGTGTTTCTTCCAATATGCTTTTCTGAACTGGGAAAAATGGGGCTCTTAGAGATCAATATGTGGCATTCTTCGTGTTGTGATCAATTGGTGATTAAGTGAAAATGGTTTAGCTTAATTTGCTTTGGAAAGCTGTGCTTGCACTGATAAAGTGTAGAAGCATTTCTGAGATGAGATACAAGGAACAGATGTTTAGTATAAAATATTGATAGCACTGAGCAAAGATAAGCTTGGTATTTAATTTGTCTTAATATTTCCATTGCTACAAATTCAACAGCTTTTATCTTACTGGGTAATTACAACTTTTTCCCCCTCTGGCATAAGATAAGATAGACTTTTTTCAGTTTTCTGTCACATTTAAACTCTTTATACTCCCTTTCTCTCTGTGTTGTTTTTTCTTCCCCTAGGTACTAGTTTCTTTATTTTAGTTTCAACTGCAATCTTCAGTTACAAGATTAGATAATTTGTTTGTAAAAGTTGACATTTTTCTTGCCTATTGTTTTTAGGGTATCTAGTCGTGTTACCCCTGAAAATGAAATGCACATGTTAGGATGTATATTGTTTTGTCTAGAAGGTCACAGAATGGGGAGATTCAGACAACAGAGGAGTTTGTTTTTATTTGTTTGTTTCACGTGACATTAAGGCTAAGAAAGGGTTTCTGTTCCACGAGGTCATTTAGGAATCCAGGCAGAACAGTAGGTTCTGTCCTCCTTGACATATGGTTTCCTTTACCATATATGGACAACTGGGGCTTCATTTGTTACTATTTTTCAGGCAACAGGAAGGGGGCTGGGAGCTAGGTGGGTGAGAAGTTCAAGGCAAGCAACTTGTCTTCGAGGAAGTGACCCAGAAGGTGCACATATCAATTATACTCATTTATCATTGGCTTTTTGTAAATATGTTCACATCTCACTGGAAGTGAGTCTAGACAATCATTTTATCAATGAAAACAATGTAGATTCCCTCTTCTAGTAATACAGCAAAGCAGGTATGCTGAGAGGTCCTCCAAAAAAAAAAAATGACCTAGAAGGACATCATAAAATAATAGCGTTATTGTGTTGTTGGAATCAAGAACATGAGGGAAATCTCTTGACAGACAAAGGACAGAAGAACAGAAATTTTCAAAACAAAACAAACAAACAAACAGAAACCCCCCAAAGCAAGCTAAAACAAAGACTGTGAGCAGTGAGTACCCATATTGTCCCCCACTGGGTGCATACTAAGCCTTAGGCTGCCAGACATAGATTTTCAGGATGAAGGCAGAATGGGACTAGAGTAGACCAAGTCAGTCATGAGCCTTGTCTCTTAAACAAAATAACTCAATGAAAGAGAACATCTGAAAAAAAAAATCTATCAATTTAAGCATTCAGATTTTGCACAGATAAGAACAAATATGAACTTCCATTCAATATCCCCAGATATACCCAGGAGTGACAGCAGAAACACTAAATGAAAGATTTAGTTCCCCAAGTACTTCAGATCTCACAGTGATAAGGTACAAAATATAAAATGCTCACCTATGACTATTTAAATAAATAAAAGATGGGATCACAAAAATGAGAAACCAAAAACAGGCTAAAAAGAAAGAGCAGAAAGATTTGAAAAAAAAAAAAAAACATAAATAAATAACTTAGAAACTTGAAATATGATTCTTGAAATTACAAAAATAATTCAAAATACAACAAAATAATAATGATTATTATTGTTGTACAAGTTGTACAAGAATGAGGCTGGGTTTTGGAAAGAGACAGTGACTCTGGGCCACACTTCATTTCCTGGGCCCTAAAGCCATGCTCATATGAGGCCAGAATATTACATACTGTCTTGTGAAAAGAGTTTTCATCCACTTTTAGTGTCCACTCTTTTAACCACAGTCACTGGGACTCACTCAAGGAGGCCAGGCAATCTGATGATTAGATTAGATTAGATTAGATTAGATTAGATTAGATTAGATTAGATTAGATTAGATTAGAAGGCATTTTCTCCTACAGCAACCCGAGTAGACAACTTTTCCATCCATTCTCATGAAATAGTTTTCACTCTTTAGAACCACATCTCCATTTCCAAAGAGAATTTGCTTTACATTTGTGTGACTAAAAGGCTCAGTTAGGTGACTTTCCAAGAACAAAGGAGCATTTTGTCTAAAGAAATGCAGGATTTAAATATCTGACACTTGAGAGTTAGAAACCACTTAGCTGCTTTCAACTGTCACTTTCTCTCTCCCCCCCACCAACCCCCACCCATCCCCATCCCCACTCCCACTCGAGTTTATATCCATAAGTATTTTCAAAAATCCTAGGGACAGTAGCTACCAGGATACTTGAAGCACTGGCCATACCAGCTTAGTAGTTTCTCACTGCTGGTTCCATAAAGTCCAGTAAATCACAAAACTCAAGTTTAATTGGGAGCTTTTTTTCTCCATATATGAAAATTGTACAAATAGGAAACTAACAAAAAGAGCAGTGTCAGAGGTTTATTTGTTTTAAAACAGCAGAATAGTATGTTTTATAAGGTGTTTAGTAAACATCCTTGGACCTGAACATTGTTGACTCAAATACTGTATCACCTTACAATTCCCACTGAATAGTCAAATAGAGATGACTGACCTCTCTGTAGCCTTTGTATTTAGATTGTACCAAAAATATATTATGTCTGTTTTCTTATTAAATCCTTAGGGACCTCTCTGCTACAGTGTTCTTTATCATCTTAATTTACAGAAGAGCAAACTGAGGCTGAATACATAGCTGCTACTATTACTACTACTACTACCACCTCTGCTAATTCTCCCTATGAAATCTGTGTTATTTACATTACACTATGCTTTCTTCTTTATGTATAAGAAGTGTTGTGTATAATGTAAGTTTCTGTTGTCCAGAATCAATAAAAATTTACATATAATAGAACAGTTATATATGGGAAGTCAGAAAACTTGGTGGTCCATGCAAATCCCTGGAATTAACCATCTGGGTGACTTGGAGCCAGTCAAAAATTTCACTGGGTCCCAGGTTACTTATATGCAATTTAAGTGATGATGATTGCTAGTGCTTCTGTCTGTGAAAAAAGTCTATGACATTTATATATGTACTTTATCTCAGAAATACATGTCCATGCTTTTTCAGTTCAAAACAAGTTATTTGTCTCAATACTGCATTTTTTTAAAAAAGTTACATCAGTTTGTGTCAGTTACATTACATCTCTGGACCTACTTTTGCCACCTATTAAAATAAAGGGATTGTACCACGTTTTTTAGATATTCTATGGGACTTGCTATTCCTAACTATTGAAACAAAACAGTCTGTCTATGTCATGAGAAACTGTCCTTAAAATGCATCACCATTAAAGCATGAAACAGAAGCACTTTAAAATACACAATTAGGCCAGATGCGGTGGCTCACACCTGCAATCCGATCACTTTGGGAGGCTGAAGTGGGCAGATCACCTGAGGTCAGGAGTTCAAGACCAGGCTGGCCAATATGGTGAAACTGCATCTCTATTAAAAATACAAAAATTAACCAGGTGTGGTGGTGTGTGCCTGTAATCCCAGCTACTCAGGAGGCTGAGGCAGGAGAATCACTTGAAATTGGGAGGTGAAGAGGTTTCAGTGAGTTGAGATCATGCCACTGCACTCCAGCCTAGGTGACAGAGCAAGACTCTGTCTCAAAAAAAAAAAAGAAGAAGAAGAAGGGAAAATTGAATGTTAAATTTTTTTATTGTTGAAATTCAAGTTTTATTTAGAATTAATAAAAATATAATTTTTTTGTTCTTTTGTTGCTGTTGTAAGAGGAACAGAACTAGTTCCTTTAAATAAAAAGAAGAGAAAGCCCGTATTTTAATCTGAAGCATAGGTTGTTTCACAAAGTTTTGGGACAAAATGGCTGCACACCTCGTTTTGTAAATTTCGTCTCCTCAGCCATGTCAGTTGCCTTCATGTGACTTTATTATTTTTCTTATCTTCCCCAATGAACTATATTAATACCTGATTATCCTACCCTGAAGATCTGTGAAGAAAACTGGGTGAAATTTTGACAGTAACTTTTATTTAATGTAAAGTAAAATATTTTTAATGACTTCCAAGAATTCAGAGATTAGGGGAGTTTCTTTAATTTGTTTGCATGGATTCTCCAAATGATTCTTCCTTGTTTCTGATTTGGTGAGAAATTTCATATGTGAAATTTCAGCTGAGCACAGCATGGTACAGCTGCCAACATCTTTGACTTTGGCATTGAAAAATTGAGAGTAGTTTTCAGTGTTCTAAAAGGGTACTTCTATGATTCTGGAAATGTGCCACACACCTTTCTTTCGTGAAATGGATAGGTATCCATTAATTAGACATTATTATTAATGTCATGTTCAGCTGCACGCTAAAGGGCACAATGCGGAACTGAGGGCAGGAATGATGACTTTGATGATATATGGACAGTTTCATGAATTACTTAAAGAAAATTCTCCCTTTTTACCCTATTGCACACAATAATTAAAAGATAATAAATAACTATGAGAACCTATAGTAGGCCTATGGATCAGGTTTGTTCTTAGCTTCCTTCTTTTTTGTTATTTGTCAACAGTGGTCCGAAGTCTCTGAAACACTGCACAGGTTTAAGAATCACACAATGCAAAGAGTTATGAATGTACTTAATACCTGTTTGACGACCTCCTCACTAAATTTTTTAGGAATCTTATTTTATTTTTGGTTTTGATACGTTTCTTAACTCTAAAATTCAGCACCTTACAGGCATAAAGAGGGAGAAAGTATTTTTAAGTGTGATAATCTCAAATGGTATGGATGTTTGGCCACAAAGTCTATGAGGGTTTGTTATCTAGCTAACGCAATATTGTGCCAAGGTAGAGTTTCCCAAAGTATGTTCCATGATCTTCTAGTTCTTAGAAAAAGGAGAAGATTTTAGGTTCCAATGAGTTTAAGAAAAATATTTAGACGTAGGTAAACATTTCTGATTCTAGAACATCTAAGAGTCTTAAATATGTGACTATGCATTATGAGTCTCCCACAGGAATATTTCACACATTTAGGTAAATCATATTGTGCTCTTTGTCATGGAACATCGAGTGGGACTATTTTGGAACACATGTTGGATGCCCTGCATTAAGGGATTCATATAGCAGACATATGCCACAGTCCTTAACTTGAGTAGACTTTTCAGAGAATAGATGCACTGAAGTGAAGTTCCCAGGTGTGGTGATGTCAGTGTATCATGATATTGTACATCATAACTGCATTAGTAATCAACTAAAACTATAAAACCTTTGGTGAAAACAACAGATACAACACAGAGTTTTAATATACCTTAAAATAGTAAACATCCCTTCAAATACAACACTTATCTCAGCTTTCTGATGGTTAAGGTACTAGAAGGGATTGGTCAATACAATTTACTGCATCTTATTTTGCAAACTCCTGTGCATAAGGATTTTACTGGATTTGACTAATCCAGTAAAATCAGGAAGTACATTTATCTGTGCATTGTCTTTTCCTGTGTTGCTATAAAGAAATGCCTGAGATTGGGTAATTTATAAAAGAAAGAGGTTTAGTTGGCTCATGGTTCTGCAGGCTGTGCAAGCATGGTACCAGCATCTGCTCAGCTTCTGAGCAGGCCTCGGGGAATATTTACTTATGGTGGAAGGCAAAGTGGGAGCAGGCACTTCAAATGGTGAAAGCAGGAGCAATAGAGGGTTGGGGAGGTGCCAGACACTTTTTTTTTTTAATTAATTATTTGAGACAAAGTCTCACTCTGTTGCCCAGGCTGGAGTTCAGTGGCATGATCTCGGCTCACTGCACCTCTACCTCCCAGGTTCAAGCGATTTTCCTGCCTCAGCCTCCCAAGTAGCTGGGATTACAGACACCCACCACCACGCCCAGCTTTTTTTATATTTTTACTAGAGACAGGGCTTCACCACGTTGGCCAGGCTGGTCTCGAACTTCTGACTCAAGTGATCCACCCACCCTGGCCCCCCAAAGTGCTGAGATTATAGGCGTGAGCCACCGTACCTGAACCCAGACACTTTCAAACAATCAGATTTCACGAGAACTCACTCACTCTCACAAACACAGCACTAAGCCATGAGACATGTGGCCCCATGACCCAAACATACCCCATTAGGTCCCACCTTCAGCAGTGGGAATTAAAATGAGATTTGGGCAGGAATAAATATCCAAACTATGTTATTCCGTCCTGGCTCTTCCCCAATCTCATGCCATTCTTACATTGCAAAATACAATCGTGCCTTCCAACAGTCCCTCAAAGTCCTGACTTATTTCAGCATTAACTCAAAAGTCCAAAGTCTCATCTGAGACAAGGTACATCCCTTCCACCTATGAGCCTGTATAATTAAAAACAAAATACTTCCAAAATACAATGTTATAATGTTATTTACTTCCAAAATACAATGTTATAATGAGGGTATAGGCATTTGGTAAGCACCGTCATTCTAAAAGGGAGAAATTGGCCAAAAGAAGGGGGCTACTGGCCACATGAAAGTTCAAAACCCAGCAGGGAAGTCATTAAATCTTAAAGCTACAAAATAATCTCCTTTGAGGGCTGCGTGCAATGGCTCACACCTGTAATCCCAGCACTGTAGGAGGCCAAGGCAGGTGGATCACAAGGTCAGGAGTTTGAGACCAGCCTGACCAACATGGTGAAACCCCGTCTCTACCAAAAATACAAAAATTAGCCGGGTGTGGTAGGACACGCCTGTAATCCCAGCTACTAGGGAGGCTGAGGCAGGAGAATTGCTTGAAATTGGGAGGTGGAGGTTGCAGTGAGCCAAGATCGTGCCACTGCACTCCAGCATAGGTGACAGAGCAAGATTCCATCTTGAAAAAAAAAAATCTCCTTTGACTCCATATCCTGCATTCAGGGCACACTCCTGCAAGGGGTAGCCTCCCAAGCCTTGGGCAGCTCTGCTTCTGTGGCTTCGCAGGTTTCAGCGGCTGCTCTCATGGGTTGACGTTGAGTATCTGCCGCTTTTTCATACTGAGGGTACAAGCTGCTGGTGGATCTGCCATTCTGGGGTCTGGAGGATGGTGGCCCTCTTCCAGTAGCTCCTAAAGGCAGTGCAAGAGTGGGGACTCTGTGTTGGGCTTCAACCCCACGTTTCCCCCCGACTCTGTCCTAGTAGAGGTTTTCTGTGAGGAGTCTGCCCCTGCATCATGCTTCCTTCCACCTGAGCACCCAGGCTCTCTCATACATCCTCCGAAATCTATGCAGAGGCTGGCAGGCCTCCACTCTTACACTCTGTGTGCCCACAGGTTTAATGCTGTGTGGAAGCTGCCAAGGCTTATGACTTGACTTCTTTAAAGTGGCAGCTTGAGCTGTCCCTGGGCCCCTTTGAGGCCCAGCTGGAACTTGAGCAGCCAGGATGTGGGAAGCAGTATCTTGAGGCTGCGCCGCTCAGCAGGGCCCTGGTCCTAGCTGTTAAATCATGTGTTTCTCTAGACCTCTAGGTCTATGATGGGAGGAGCTGCCATGAAGTTCTCTAAGATACCTTCAAGGTCTTTTTCTCATTGTCTTGGTTTATTTCTCTGCCACATGGCCAGGCTGCAAATTTTCCAAACTTTTGTGCGCTACTTCCCTTTTAAATATGTGTTCCAATTTTTGGTCATTTATTTGCTTGCACATATGAGTATAGGTTGTGGAAGCAGCCAAGTCACTTCTTGAACCCTTTGCTGCTTAGAAATTTCTTTTGGATAACCTAAATCATCAATCTGAAGTTTAAACATCCACAGATCCCCAGGGTATGAACAGAATGCAGCCAAACTCTTTGCTAAGGCACAACACATGTGACCTTAGCCCCAGTTTCCAATAAGATCCTCATTTCCATCTGCGACATCATCAGCCTGGACTTCATTGTTCGCTAAAGCATTTTGGTCACAACTATTTAAACAGTCTCCAAGAAGTTCTGAACTTTTGCTCATCTTCCTGTCTTCTAAGCCCTCTAAATTATTTCAGCCTCTGTCTGTTACCCACTTCCAAAGCTGCTTCCACATTTTTATAGCAATACCCTACTTCTTAGTGCCAATTTTCTGTATTAGGCCATTCTTGCGTTGCATAAAGAGATATCTAAGGCTGTGTAATTTATAAAGAAAAGAGGTTTAATTGGCTCATGGTTCTGCAGGCTGTACAGGAAGCATGGTGTTGGCATCTGCTTGGCTTCTAGGGAGGCCTCAGGAAGCTGACAATCCTCACAGAAAGTGAAGAGGGAACAGGAACATCACATGACCAAAGCAGGGGCAAGAAAGAGTCAGGGGAGGCACCAAACACTTTTAAACAGCCAGATCTCGTGTGAACTTAGAGTGGGAGCTCACTTATCACCAAGGAGATGGCCCAAGCTGTTCACGAGGGATTCACCCTCATGATCCAAACACCTCCCGTCAGGCCCCACCTCCAACACTGGGAATTACAATTCAGCATGAGATTTGGGTGGGAACAAATCTCCAAAGTATATCCGTCTGTATGTGAATAAATAATTATGTTAAATAATCTCAAATAAATAATTGTCTTTAATATTTACATAAGAAATCATCTGCCAAACTTACATATTTAGAAGATTGCTTTAGTGAAAAAATGATAATGTTTTGAGATTAACAGCTCAAATATATGCTTGTAAATATTGGATCGCTAATAGGTTGAGAATACTTGAAAATGGATACCTTTCTTGGCAATTTTTCCCTGTTTTCTTGTAATAACCCTGCCCTTGAAATATACATATATATTTATGTTGAAAAATTTGGGGCAATGTGTTCCACTGAAAGAATCCCATAGGAAGGTTGTGGGATTCTTCAAGCTAAAGAATACATATGCCATATATGTAATTTTTATTTACATCAAAGACATTTGGAAATACACAATATGCTTTTATGCAAACCAGCATGTGCATTCTCAGATCACCTATTTTCTCATATAATTTATTACCAAAACACACATCAGTACTTTTGTTTTCAGAGCCCTGTGTATGAAATACAATGAGAAAAAAAAAAAAACTGGAATCCCTAGTTTTTAAGGGCACTCCTAATACATATATAATTATTTATTTTTTAGGGCAGATTGCATTTACAAAAATGTTTTTGTCTGTGAAGTAGAATTTACATATTAGGCCTCTTTTGCTCATACATGTTATGTAAGTAATTTCAGCCTCGGTCAAGGGACCAAGGATGAGTGAAAGATAAGATGTAAAGTTCTTCCTAGCGTAGGCCTGGCACATGGTACACCCTTCATTGGCATATGTCTGTGATCATCCACTGACCTTACCTTTTGCCCAGTTTTCTTTTTCCTGTATGTAGAAGTGAAGGAGGAAAAAGGTTGTAAAAAATGTAGTAGTGACCATTTCCTATCTCCATCCCTCAGCTTTAAAATGTGAAGCCTTTTATTTTCATTTCAAAAATATGTATTTAGTTTCTTCTTCTTCTTCTTTTCTGTTTTTTTTTTTTTTTTTTTTTTGGTGATGGACTTTCACTCTTGTCACCCAGGCTGGAATGCAATGTGCAGTCTCGGCTTACTGCAACCTATACCTCCTGGGTTCAAGCGATTCTGCCTCAGCCACCCGAGTAGCTGGTAGCTGCGATTATGGACATGTGCCACCACACCTGGCTAATTCTTTTGTATTTTTAGTAGAGACGGGGTTCCACCATGTTGGCCAGGCTGGTCTCGAACTGCTGAGCTTATGTGATCTGCCCACCTTAGCACCTCAGCCTCCCAAAGTGTTGGGATTATAGGCATGAGCCACCGTACCTGGCCCCTTTATTTAGTTTTTTAAATAAGTAAACTTATTTCAAATTTAAATAAGTTGTAAATAACTAAACTTATTTCTGTTTTGTTGTTTTTTGTTTGTTTGTGTTTTGTTTTTTTGAGACGGAGTCTCGCTCTGTCGCCTAGGCTGGAGTGCAATGGCGCAATCATGGCTCACTGCAACCTCCGCTTCCCAGGTTCAAGTGATTCTCCTGCCTCAGCCTCCTGAGTAGCTGGGTTTACAGGCACACACCACCATGCTCAGCTAATTTTTGTATTTTTAGTAGAGACGGGGTTTCACCATGTTGGTCAGGCTGGTCTTGAACTCCTGACCTCATGATCCGCCCGCCTTGGCCTCCCAAAGTGCTGGGATTACAGCCACCACGCCTGGCCGACTATACTTATTTCTAACAAATAAGTTATAAATAAGTCCTTAAAATAAAAATAAGTTATTTCTAAATTTTATTGCAAAGCAAGATTAATTCAATGACTGTTGGAAATATTTTTAAACATTTTATTAGTGAACTCAAAGTGCATGAGGTTTTGGTTTCTTCTTTTCTTTTTTATTTATTTATTTTTTTGCATCTGTAATTAATTCAGGATTAATATTGCAAGCAGTTGCTTCAAAAGTAAAGACGAAGTCTCCAGACCTCTGGAATTTGGTCCCGCCTCTTGCCTGCTGTGCAACCTGCATGACTTAGATAATGTCTCTGATATTTACATCTGTTGAATGAGGGAATTTTTTCAAGGCTGTTTCTAATTGGCAAATTTAGTGATGTAACCCCTCTGAAATCAGTTTGCCCTGTGCAGAGGAAATCTATATATTCTATAGGCTGTTCCCCTATGTTGGCTACTTTTAAGGAAAGTGACTGAAATCAGTAGATGATTCAAATTAAACATTAACATTACTATAAAATAAGTAAGAATACTGACCCTAATGATAGTATAATTAGTAAGAGATGTTTATTTTACGATAATCGTATTGTGGCTAATGGGGTAGAGAAATGGTGAAGCAAAATACCTAAGTAAATGTCAGCAAGTTGCAGTTTACTTTATTCGTTAAACAGCACTGATCCCAAATGCTGTAATGTAATAACTTAATCTCAAAGGTGCGCACCTCTTATTTTTAGTTTTTCTGTATAGAAAAGGCTTAAGGTCATGATTGCCAATTGAAATTTACAAAAACCAACTGCTGCTTCTCTGCAAAGTTACTTTTACACGTTCTTTGCCAGAAAGCAACAGTGTAGGGATTAAAAAAGACACAGGGATCTGTTAAATTATACTGAGTTTTTTGTTGTTGTTGTTTTGTTTCATGGAATGTGTATGTATATTCTGAGAATAGAAAACTCACACACAGCATGTAACCTTTTCAACTTTCCAAAGATTAAAAAACACACTGCATTGCTTTATTGCATTTTCCCGCATCAAGGGACATATTTCAGTCGAAAAGGGCAAACCAGGAAATTTACTCATGAAAACCAATTTATATAAGCATATGAATAGTATAACTATTCCCGTAGTAAGTCTGGTATTCATCTTGAGAACTCTTGGGGACACATGAGTAATCCTCAGTGCAACTTCAATTTAGTCTGTGTTTAAATATAGAAAGGGAATGAAGTTTGTCCTGGATTTTTTATTATTATTATTTTCTCTCTGGTATCAAATCAACCAGTGTGATGGCCTGTGAACTCTTTCAGCATTCTCTCTGCAAAATCAGAGTGTGACAAGGTGTCAGCATTGACAGATCAGTAGTGGAGATTGAGCAGACTTGAATTAATAAAGGTCAAAATTGTCAACAGGAGGAGTGCCTGGTGGCATGTGGGGACTTGCTCCTAAATAGCATTTGAAAAGCAAAAAGTGGCTCTGGAACAGACCCCAAGGCACCTGGACGAGCCAGGAATTTCCTGAGAATCATCTTTAAAATAAATTCTTACTCAAATAATTTTTTTAATGTCCTGCATTTCTTCTCCTCTCTATCCTTAAATGCTCAAAAACATCTCTGTCCCAAAGGAAACAAAGGTGTTAGAGTGAAGGAAATGATAGTTTTTATGGGATCCTTATAGAAAGCAATCTCCATGTCTGCATGTAAGCAAAGTTCCTTGCACACCTCCACTCTTATCCCTGCCGCCTTTTCCCCTCTCCTATCTTTATGATGTTTTCAAAACAATTTGTAGAAGCAAACTGCTTTTCCTCTGTATCGCATAATTTGGCCATTGATTTTGGTGTCAGTTCCACCTCTTAAGCAAAATATCTAAGAAACTGAGAGGAGATATCTTATATTTCTCTTACACACCCTGGAATGTTAACTGAGTCCACGTACATACTCAATTCAGAGGAGATAATCTTACTTGAGTTGATGAGGAAGGAACTTTAAATTAGTTATATTTCAGGGGGGAAATTAACATTTTTTTCAGCCCTTCAAATGTATTCTTCAAAATTGCAAGAGTGTCAATGTTGCTTCAAAATAAATAAAACCATTTTGTACTTCTACAGGAATAATGAAAATGTGTGACATAAGATTTTCTGGAAGACTTGGATTTCTCTATAAGTTTTCTTATTGGAGCTATGTTTGCTAGCTTTCTTGTCTCTTGATCTTTTATTTAAAGAGAAGATCTGGATTCTATGACAGGGAAATATATCTCTATGTTTCCAAACTCTGCCTTTTTTATGCTGATTTTGTGTGGTGTGTTTGTGTGCATATGTGTGTGTGTGTGTGTGCATGTGTGTGTGTTGCTCTGTGACTATCACTTCATGATGCTCAATTTTTATTTTTTTATTTTTTATTTTTTGAGACACAGTCTCACTCTCTCCCCCAGGCTGGAGTGCAGTGGCCCGATCTCGGCTCACTGCAACCTCTGACTTTCGGGTTCACGCCATTCTCCTTCCTCAGCCTCCCAAGCAGCTGGGACTGCAGGCGCCCGCCTGGCTAATTTTTTATATTTTTAGTAGGGACGGGGTTTCACTGTGTTAGCCAGGATGGTCTCTATACATGTGCCATGTTGGTGTGCTGCACCCATTAACTCATCATTTACATTAGGTGTATCTCCTAATGCTATCCCTCCCCCCTTCCCCCACCCCATGACCGGCCACGGTGTGTGATGTTCCCAACCCTGTGTCCAAGTGTTCTCATTGTTCAATTCCCACCTATGAGTGAGAACATGCGGTGTCTGGTTTTCTGTCCTTGCGACAGTTTGCTCAGAATGTTGGTTTCCAGCTTATCGAGGATTTTTGCATTGATGTTCATGAGGCATATTGGTCTAAAATTCTCTTTTTTGTTGTTGTGTCTCTGCCAGGCTTTGGTATCAGGATGATGCTGGCCTCATAAAATGAGTTAGGGAGGATTCCCTCTTTTTCTATTGATTGGAAGAGTTTCAGAAGGAATGGTACCAGCTCCTCTTTGTACCTCTGGTAGAATTCAGCTGTGAATCTGTCTGGTCCTGGACTCTTTTTGGTTGGTAGGCTACTGATTATTGCCTCAATTTCAGAGCCTGTTATTGGTCTATTCAGGGAATCTTCTTCTTCCTGGTTTAGTCTTGGGAGGGTGTATGTGTCCAGGAATTTATCCATTTCTTCTAGATTTTCTAGTTTATTTACATAGAGGTGTTTATAGTATTCTCTGATGGTAGATTGTATTTCTGTGGGATCGGTGGTGATATCCCCTTTATCATTTTTTATTGCGTCTATTTGATTCTTCTCTCTTTTCTTCTTTATTGGTCTTGCTAGCAGTCTATCAATTTTGTTGATCTTTTCAAAAAACCAGCTCCTGGATTCATTGATTTTTTGAAGGGTTTTTTTGTGTCTCTATCTCCTTCAGTTCTGCTCTGATCTTAGTTATTTCTAGCCTTCTGCTAGCTTTTGAATGTGTTTGCTCTTGCTTCTCTAGTTCTTTTAATTATGATGTTAGGGTGTCAATTTTGATCTTTCCTGCTTTTTCCTGTGGGCATTTAGTGCTATAAATTTCTCTCTACACACTGCTTTAAATGTGTCCCAGAGATTCTGGTATGTTGTGTCTTTGTTCTCGTTGGTTTCAAAGAACATCTTTATTTCTGCCTTCATTCCATTATGTACCCAATAGTCATTCAGGAGCAGGTTGTTCAGTTTCCATGTAGCTGAGTGGTTTTGAGAGTTTCTTAATCCTGAGTTCTAGTTTGATTGCACTGTGGTCTGAGAGACAGTTTGTTATAATTTCTGTTCGTTTACATTTGCTGAGGAGTGCTTTACTTCTAATTATGTGGTCAATTTTGGAATAAGTGCGATATGGTACTGAGAAGAATGTATATTCTGTTGATTTGGGGTGGAGAGTTCTGTAGATGTCTATTAGGTCCACTTGGTGCAGAGCTGAGTTCAATTCCTGTATATCCTTTTAAACTTTCTGTCTCGTTGATCTGTCTAATGTTGACAGTGGGGTGTTGTAAGTCTCCCATTATTATTGTGTGGGAGTCTAGGGACTTCCATTATTATTGTGTGGGAGTCTAAGTAGGTCACTCAGGACTTGCTTTATGAATCTGGGTGCTCCTGCATTGGGTGCATATATATTTAGGATAGTTAGCTTTTGTTGTTGAATTGATCCCTTTACCATTTTGTAATGCCCTTCTTTGCCTCTTTTGATCTTTGTTGGTTTAAAATCTGTTTTATCAGAGACTAGTATTGCAACCCCTGCTTTTTTGTGTTTTCCATTTGCTTGGTAGATCTTCCTCCATCCCTTTCTTTTGAGCCTGTGTGTGTCTCTGCACGTGAGATGGGTCTCCTGAATACAGCACACTGATGGGTCTTGACTCTTTATCCGATTTGCCAGTCTGTTTCTTTTAATTGGAACATTTAGCCCATTTACATTTAAGGTTAATATTGTTATGTGTGAATTTGATCCTGTCATTATGATGTTAGCTGTTTATTTTGCTTGCTAGTTGATGCAGTTTCTTCCTAGCCTTGATGGTCTTTAAAATTTGGCATGTTTTTGCAGTGGCTGGTACCGGTTGTTCCTTTCCATGTTTAGTGCTTCCTTCAGGAGCTCTTGTAAGGCAGGTCTGGTGGTGACAAAATCTCTCAGCATTTGCTTGTCTGTAAAGTATTTTATGTCCCCTTCACTTATGAAGCTTAGTTTGGCTGGATATGAAATTCTGGTTTGGAAATTCTTTTCTTTAAGGATGTTGAATGTTGCCCCCACTCTCTTCTGGCTTGTAGAGTTTCTGCCCAGAGATCCACTGTTAGTCTGATGGGCTTCCCTTTGTGGGTGACCTGACCTTTCTCTCTGGCTGCCCTTAATATTTTTTCCTTCATTTCAACTTTGGTGAATCTGACAATTAGGTGTCTTGGATTTGCTCTTCTCAAGAAGTATCTTTGTGACGTTCTCTGTATTTCCTGAATTTGAATGTTGGCCTGCCTTGCTAGTTTGGGGAAGTTCTCCAGATAATATCCTGCAGAGTGTTTTCCAACTTGATTCCATTCTCCCCATCACTTTCAGGTACACCAATCAGATGTAGATTTGGTCTTTTCACATAGTCTCATATTTCTTGCAGGCTTTGTTCATTTCTTTTTATTCTTTTTGCTCTCAACTTCTCTTCTCGCTTCATTTCATTCATTTGATCTTCAATCACTGATACCCTTTCTTCCACTTGATCGAATCGGCTACTGAAGCTTATGCATGCATCACGTAGTTCTCATGTCATGGTTTACAACTCCATCAGGTCATTTAAGGGCTTCTCTATGCTGTTTATTCTAGTTAGCCATTCATCTAGCCTTTTTTCAAGGTTTTTAGCTTCTTTACAATGGGTTCAAATATCCTCTTTTAGCTTGGAGAAGTTTGTTATTACCAATCGTCTGAAGCCTTCTTCTCTCAACTTGTCAAAGTCATTCTCCGTCCAGCTTTGTTCCATTGCTAGTGAGGAGCTGCATTCCTTTGGAGGAGAAGAGGTGCTCTGATTTTTAGAGTTTTCAGCTTTTCTGCTCTGGTTTCTCCCCATCTTTGTAGTTTTATCTACCTTTGGTCTTTGATGATGGTGACGTACAGATGGGGTTTTGGTGTGGATGTCCTTTCTGTTTGTTAGTTTTCCTTCTAACAGTCGGGACCCTCAGCTGCAGGTCTGTTGGAGTTTGCTGGAGGTCCACTCCAGACCTTGTTTGCCTGGGTATCACCAGTGGGGGCTGCAGAACAGCAAATATTGCAGAACAGCAAATATTGCTGCCTGATCCTTTCTCTGGGAGCTTCATCTCAGAGGAGAACCCAGCTGTATGAGATGTCAGTCGACCCCTGCTGGGAGGTGTCTCCTAGTTAGGCTAGTCGGGGGTCAGGGACGCACTTGAGGAGGCAGTCTCGACAGACTCAGATCTCAAACTCCGTGCTGGGAGAACCACTACTCTCTTCAAAGCTGTCAGACAAGGACATTTAAGTCTGCAGAAGTTTCTGCTGTCTTTTGCTCAGCTATGCCCTGCCCCCAGAGGTGTACTCCACCTCTACAGAGGCAGGCAGGCCTCCTTGAGCTGCAGTGGGCTCCACTCAGTTCGAGCTTCCAAGCCTCTTTGTTCACCTACTCAAGCCTCAGTAATGGTGGACACCCCTCTCCCAGCCTTGCTGCTGCCTTGCAGTTCGATGTCAGACTACTATGCTAGCAGTGAGCGAGGCTCCGTGGGTGTGGGTCCCTCTGAGCTAGGCAGGGGATATAATCTCCTGGTGTCCCATTTGCTAAGACCATTGGAAAAGCACAGTACTAGGGTGGGAATGTCCCGATTTTCCAGGTACCATCTGTCACGGCTTCTCTTGGCTAGGAAAGGGAATTCCCCGACCCCTTTTGCTTCCCAGGCGAAGCAATGCCCCGCTCTGCTTTGGCTCACACTCCATGGGCTGCACCCACTGTCAGACAAGCCCCAGTGAGATAAACCCAGTACCTCAGTTGGAAATGCAGAAATCACCTGTCTTCTGTGTCGCTCATGCTGGGAGCTGTAGCCTGGAGCTGTTCGTATTCAGCCATCTTGCCATGATGCCCAGTTAACTTCTAAATTATCTGAGCTGAAAACAAAAATAGCTACAAAGCTACCTATGTTTTGCTTGAGAGGTATGACACAGACATATTTTAGTTTTACCCCTCATGTTTATCCTCGCAAAAGGCAGCCTAGAAGTAACCAAATTCCCTCCACCCCTCAAAATTTTACTTTTTTTCCTGTGAATGACTATTAGACAATTTTCTTCAGTAAGCATTAGTTTGAGAAGCACCAATATAGCAAATACATTTTCTTTATTCTCTAACTGCTAGAGAAAGTGTACTAATTAGAGGAAAGCATGAACTAAAAATTTTTTCTCTACCTGTTTACCAGATTGTTTTAATACCAGGATCTTTTCCAGCTTTCTTTTTTGCCTCTAGACTTTTATTCCTGTTTGACAACATCCTAGTAAAAGTTAGACAATCTTGTTTCACTACCATTTGGATAGGATCATTATTTTGTAAAATGGAACCATCTAAAGATGCCATCTAAGTGACTTTAAATAAAATTGCAATCCAAATCCTTCTTTGTGATTTTCTTTTTCTTTCTTAGTGTATTAAGCTCTCATGGGACGAAAATGTTAAAACACAGTATCTTTCATAACTCCTGTTTTACACTTTTTATCTTATAGGTAATCGTTATCTAAAATTAAATTGGCTAAGTGATTTTTTTAATGGCATAGATTGTATTTTCTCTCATAAGCACCTTTACAAAGTTAGTTCCTTATGGAAAAGTCAGACACTATTGTTAGTAACCAGTTACCATGCCATCTGGTTCCAATGGGATAATTGGTAAACAATTAGGCTGTGTTGTTAATAAAATCCTGAAGACTCTCAGATGCCCAAATCATTGTATAATGAAAAATATGAAATTTTCTAGAACATAAAAGACTAACCTGTTCCACTATACATAGTGAAAAATGAAGGATATTAAACTGAGAGAGAACATTTAAAAATGTCTATAATGATACCTTTTTTCTTAAATAAGGCACTGTCTTAATAAATAATCATAGATTTTAATGAAGAAAAAACTGAATGCCTGATGGAAGAAAAAATATTCATAATCTTATCAATGTCAATATTATCTGACATGAAATATCTCTAGCTTTTTTATTTACCCACATAAATGTGTGTATATATAAATATTAGATTGCCTTTTTGAAGATTATGATTATAAATTTTATATTTGAAGTCTATATTTATATTTAAATACATAGGTTATTCAAGCCCCTATGTTGTTAAATTTTTTTTTTTTAAATAAGGTTTTTAGTTGGCTGTGCAATATTTGGTGTTTTTTTTAAAATAATATTTGGGTATTTTAAAGTTACATCTATTTTTCTATCATCAATAATGTTCTTACATTTGTATAACAAAATTATATTTTCATGCATAACTCCACTTTATTTTTAACCCTTTACACTAATTTCCTATAGATAAAAATTGTAACATCTAGGTCATTTACATTTTTAGTTTGATAAACATGGGCATATTATACACCAAAATGTTGATCCAACCCTCACAGCCTCACCAGTTTATGATCCTCTCAATGTTTATATTCAGATCTATTTCTTCTACTATATTCATTTTTATATTTTATGTGTCATTTATTTTTCTTGTACCCATTTTACTGTTGAAGTATTAGATTGGTGCAAAGGTAATTGTGGTCTTTGCCATTAAAAGTAATTGCCTTTGCACCAACCTAATATTTACTGTTTTCCCATAAGGTATCATACTATTGTCTTTAAATATTTTCTGAGTATATTTCTTTATTTTTGTGATTGTCTTACAGTTAATTTACTAAATTAGAACAAGCCAAACTTTCGAGTAATATTAGTGTTATAACGATCTGTTCTTCAATATTTTTCAGAATCTGTTCTGTTTTTGTTAGCTATAATGTATACATATGTGTTTGTATGTCATGTGCATACAGAGAAAGAGATAGCTTTGTAGACATGGAAAAATCTTTGAATCTCCTTTAACTTTTTTCACTGTATGCTCTCCATTTCTCTTTCTTTCTTCCCTCCTTATTAAAGTTTCATGAGAAAGCAAAAAAGAAAGGGAACTGAGAGAGAAACATATGTTAATTTTACATATTACTTTTTAGTGAACTCATGTTATAAAAGACATATACACTATAAAACTGAATTGCATTCAGTGGAAGTTTGGAAGATAATTTTAAATGCCTCTCATTTAAGGTTCTTATGCAAAGAAAATGGAAAAGAGGAAAAATTAGTTTTAATATTAAAAATTGGACCTCTTAATTTGCTAATCAAAATGCTAGCATGAAATTAGAAAAGAAGTATATAATAATCTTTCTAAACTTGGTAGCTTGTTTTATTAAGAGCTGTTATAACATTAACTACAACATAAAACTAAGAAGAGAAATTGATCTACAGGTATTAAAAAATAAAAAGAAAGAAAATATACACAGTTACGGCCAGGCACGGTGGCTCATGACTGTAATCCCAGCACTTTGGGAGACAAAAGGAGGCAGATAGCTTGAGGCCAGGAGTTTGAGACCAACCTGGCCAACATGGTGAAACTCCATGTCTACTAAAAATACAAAAATTAGCCAGGCATGGTGGGAGGCACCAGTAATCCCAGCTACTTGGGAGGCGGAGGCAGGAGGATCACTTGAACCTGGAAGACAGAGGTTGCAGTGAGCTGAGATCATGCCACTGCACTTCATCCAGCCTGGGTGATAGAGTGAGTGAGACTCCATCTCAAAAAAAAAAAAAAAGAAAGGAAAATATACACAGTTAAAATGTAGAAGTGAAATGTGAAACTGACACTAGTAATATACAATTGAAAAGTAGTGATACTGAATGAAATCACTAGATATGTTATTTTTCACCTTTCAAGTTTCAAAAGACATGTAGGATATTCAATGTATCCATTACAAATCAACTCTCAGAATGAGCTAAGACTTCCAACAGACAAGACGTCTAAAAAGTAAAAATTAGAAGTAATAATCATTAATAAACTTATTTTATTTTTCCTTGTTCTCCCCCCTTCAATATTATATTCACTGAATATTATATGACAGCGATTCTAACTGAAATCTTTGGAAGACATTGAAAAATCTTCAACTTGTTAATTTTATGAATAAGGAGACTGAGACACTGCATACATGATTTGCTAAAACCACAAAAACCACATTGCAAGTTAATGAAAGACTTTTCAAAAAATATGTGTTAGGGAGAAAAACAAATGAAGTTTCAAGACAGAAATCATTTATTTGTTCAATTTCAGGAAGATCACTTTTCCAACAATTTGAACACACGATTTTCTTATATGTCTAGTTAACATTATATATACTTCCTTATATGCATAATTAACATAATTAATACAACATATTTACGATAATACACATTATTAACATAATTACTGGGTTATTCATTCATTTAACCAACATTTATTAGGCTCTATGTGCCAGACTTTGTGATTTATTAAAAAATTAGTTAATGTATGTGTGTACAGGTATTTAGAAAATTCAATGGAAATTTTTTTATCAAATTCATTTATTCCCAGAAGTTATCACGTGTATTAGAGTTCTCTAGAGAAACAGCAATCAATAGGAGATTTTATATATATTTATGTCAAATATGTATGTACATATTATATACATCAGCCATACGTCAAAGATATTGCACTTTTGGTTTCATATCATCCCAATAAAGCAAATATTGCAAAAAAAGGAGCAATAAACAGAGTTAACGCACATTTTTTGGTTTCCCGGCACATATAAAAGTGATGTTAAGGCCAGGCACGGTGTGGTGGCTTACACCTGTAATCTCAGCATTTTGGGAGGCCAAGGCGGGCAGATCACGAGATCAGAAGATCGAGACCATCCTGGCTAACATGGCGAAAACCCATCTTTACTAAAAATACAAAAAATTAGCCAGGCATGGCGGCAGACGCCTGTAGTCCCAGCTACTCGGGAGGCTGAGGCAGGAAAATGGGGTGAACCCAGGAGGCGGAGCTTGCAGTGAGCCGAGATTGCACCACTGCACTTCAGCCTGGGCGACAGAGCGAGACTCCATCTCAAAAAAAAAAAAAAAGAAAAAGTGATGTTACATTTGGCTCTACTAAATTTGCAATAACACTACATTTAAAAAAATGCATATAATTTCAATTTTTAATAAACTTTATTACTAATGTGCAATATCATGTGAGCCTTCAGCAAGTTGTAATCTTTTTGCTGATGGGGGGTATCTTGACTCAATGTTGATGGCTACTTACTGATCAGGATGGGGATTGCTAAAAGTTGGGATGACTGTGGCAATTCTTTAAAAGAACAATGAGGTTTGCCACATCAATTATCTCTTCTTTTCACAAAAGGTTTCTCTGAAGCATGCCATGCTGTTTGATAGCATTTTACCCACAGTAGAACTTTTTTCAAAATTGGAGTCAATCCTCTTGAACCCTGACACTCCTTTTTCATCTAAGTTTATAGAATGGTTTAAACCCTTTTTTGTCATTTCAACAATGTTTACGGCATCTTTACTAGGAGTAGATTCCATCTCAGGAAACCACTTTCTTTAAAAAGCCATAAGAAACATTGCCTTATTCATTAAAGTTTCATCATGACATTACAGGAATTCAGTCCCATCTTCAGACTCCACTTCTAATTATAGTTCTTTTGCTATTTCCACCAAATCTGCAGTAACTTTGTCCGATGAAGTCTCGAATTCCTCAAAGTCATCCATGAGTGTGGGAATCAACTTATTTCTAATTTCTGTTAATGTTGATATTTTGTTCTCTTCTCATGAATCACAGTGTTCTTAATAACATCTAGAATGCTAAATCCTTTTCAGAAAGATCTCAATTTTCTTTGCCCAGATCCATGAGAAAAAGCATTTTCTATGACAGCTCTAACCTTACAAAATGTATTTCTTAAATAATATAAGACTTGAAGGTCAAAATTACTTCTTGATCCATAGGATACAGAATGCATGTTGTGTTCATAGGCATGGAAACAACATTAATCTGTTTGTACACCTCAATCAGAGCTCTTGGGTGACTAGGTATATTGTCACTGAGCAATAATGTTTTGAAATACATCTTTTTTTTTGAGCAGTAGTTCTCAACATTATGCTTATAATGTTCAGTAAACCATTCTGTAAAGACTTGTGCTCTCATCCCGGCTTTGTTTTTGCATTTATAGAGCATAGACAGAGTAGATTTATCATCATTTTAAAGGCTCTAAGACTTTCCAAATGGTAAATGAGCACTGTCTTCAATTTAAAGTCAAAGTTGTATAAGCCCCTAACAAGAAAGTGAGCTCTTCTTCTCTCCTTTGAAGCTTTGAAGCCAGGCATTGACTTCTCTCTTCTACCTGTGAAAGTCCTACATGGCATCTTCTTCCAATAGAAGGCTGTTTTGTCTACACTGAAAGCCTGTTGATTCCTGGATTCCTGTAGCCACCTTCATCAATTACCTTAGCTAGTTCTTCCGGATAACTTGCTGAAGCTTCTCCATCAGACCTTGCTGCTTCACTTTGTAATTTTAGTTTATGGAGATGGTTTCCTTCATTAAACTGCATGAACCATCCTTTGCTTGCTTTAAACTTTTTTCTGCCATTTCCTCACTTCTCTCAGCCTTCATAGAGTGAAAGAGAGTTAAGGCTTATCTTTGGATTTGGTTTTGACTTAGGGAATGTTGTGGTTGCTTTGATCTTCTATCCAGACCTCTCAAACTTTCTCCATTTCAGCGATAAGGCCATTTTGCTTTCTTATCATTTGTGTGTTCACTGGAATAGGAATTTAAATATCCTTCGAGAACTTTTCCTTTGCTTTTACAACTTAGTTAACTGGTACAAGGGATTTAGCTTCCAGCCTGTCTCAGATTTCAACGTGGCATCCTCTCTAAGATTAATCATTTCTAGCTTTTGGGTTAAATCGTGAGATGTGCTATGCATCCTTTTACTTGAACACTTAGAAACCATTGTAGGATTACTAACTGGGCTAATTATAATATTTTTGTGTCTCAGGGAAGAGGGAGGCTCAAGGAAATTGCGAGAGATGAGGGAATGGCTGATTGGTAGAGCAGTCAAAATAAACACAACTTTTATCAATTGAGTTCACTGTGTTATGTATGCGTTAATTGTAGTGTACTGAAACAATTACAATAATAACATCAAAGATAACTGATCATCATAACAGATATAACAATAGTGGAAAAGTTGAAGTATTGTAAGAATTATCAAAATGTGACACAGGGACACAGTGAGCACATACTGTTGGAAGGAGACATTTGCTCAGTGAAGGATTGCCACTAATCTTTAATTTGTAAGAAATGCAGTATCTGTGAAGCACAATAAAGCAAAATGCAATAACACAAGGTATGCCTGCATATGTGTAAATGTATATATGACCCTGTCTAACATACATTATATAATATATACAGTGAAATCCTATATATTATATACATATACAGTATGTAAAAGAAGGAATTGGCTCATGTGATTATGGAGGCTGGCAAGTCTCCACATCTGCAATGGGCAAGCTGGAGAACTAGGAGGATCAATGATGTAGTTTGAGTCTGAAGACTGATAGGTTTGAGACCCAGGAAGGATTGATAATCCAGCTTGAGTCCAAAGGCAGGAAAAGAACTGATGTGCCAGCTAGAAGACAGTCTGATAGGGGTGGCTCCCCCTTATCATAGGCAGGTCAGCTGTTTTGTTCTCATCAGGCCTTCAATTAATTGGAGAGAGGCCCACCTATATTGTGCTTGAACTCAGCCTACCCATTCAAATGTTAATCTCAGCCAGCAACACTCTCACAGACACACCCAGAATAATGTTTAACTACTGTGTGGACACTCCATGGCCCAGTCAATTTGACACATCAATTTAACCATCACACCATATTTTCCTGATTATTATTACATCATGCCTCCACAGCCCCATACCAAAGATGCTACACAAAGACATAAGCAGGAGGTAGGTAGTAGAGCCTTGTGTGAAGAAACTTTACCATTCATATTCCATAAGTCATGACAGTGACTAGGTCTTACAATATTCTCTAGGATTTCTTTAACTTCAGAAACATAAAGCTACTTTGGGAAATCATGACATGAGAACTCTACACACAACCAATAAATGGGAGTCCTAAGTAACTCTTTGAAAGACTAAACTTAGCCCATAAGATTGGAACCACCGTTGCAAAATTATGACTGAGACAGTGAAAGAGATCTGACTTAACTGACTCCATCTTGCTTCTAACCTCCAAGCTGTCCTTGTTCATTCCTGGGTCTAGGCTGAACTAACTTTGGGAGAAACTTTGTTTATGGTTTATACTTTAAAACAAAGACAATAATATAGCCCCTTCCCAAAGCAAACCTCCTTCTTGCCTCGGAACTGGATTGCCTTTGTAGGACTACATTAGCCACAAGATTAGAAATTATTGTTTAGGGGTCATGCAGCTGGAGGCTACAAGATTCTGACCTTCCCTAAACTTCTCCTAAGATCAGCGCCTGAGATATTTTCCAGACCCTGCACTTGATGGATCAGTTGGCACCAGATGGATAAGCTGGCTCATCTGATCTTGTGGCCCCCACCCGGGAACTGACTCAGCACAGTAAGACAGCTTCAACTCCCTATGATTTCATCTCTGAGCAATCAGCACTTCCGGCTCACTGGCTTCCTCCCACCCACAAAGTTATCCTTAAAATCATTGCTTCCGGGATTCTCAGAGAGACTGATTTGGGTAACAATAAAACTCCAGTCTCCCACACAGCTGGCTCTGCATGATTTGCTCTTTCTCTATTGCAATTCTCCTGTCTTGATAAATCAGCTCTGTGTAGGCAGTGGGCAAGGTGAACCTGTTAGGTGATTACATGATTACTATATTAATATAGTAATTGGTTACTAAATTACTATAAGGAGTGGAAAAGTGATTGACAATTGAATAATCCACTCACAATTGATAATCAAACTGATAGGATACTTGGATCCTTGGGAAGCAAATATGAATAAAGAACAGTCTTAAGGAGATTGCACTCTATTGAAGAAGTCAGCGTTAAGAGGCCACAGAAGATACAATTTGCTGTAGTGTATTGGTCATCTTCAAGCTTTTAAAAGTTGCAGATCTCTGTATTTTCAGTATAAAATTTAAAAGGATATAAATCAAAGGCTCGATTGTGAAATGGAGCTGTGAAATCGGCAGTGAGAAAATGTCTTTAACTAGATATTCTGGAAAGTTCCTGGAAAGGTTTATCAATTTTTTTTTTTTAACCAAGAAACACCCTTCTCCATCTTTACCTGTACAGAAAACTCTTTCTGTACCAGGTGACTCAAAGCAAATGTATGAAATAAAATGTGCCTTCTTGAACCTTCAAACCAGTGCATTGCATCTCCCCACACCTTCAGGTGATCTATCCCTTCTGCCTTCTCCTTTATCTTTTTCTGCTGCCAGTACAGATTGCCATAGAACTCATTTATACCTTTCTTATTCTAGATAAATGCTACCAGCTGTTGCCAGGAACTACCTACCATTAGTAATAACTCATTATACTTGAAAGTAAAAATCTCTCCTATGTGGCAAATGCTAGCTGGTAGACTTCATACTGATGAATCCATTTGGATTCATTTTCAGCCAGTGGGTAAACCTGAAGTGGGGAATTGGATAGTGCCTAAGATTGCTCCATTGTATAACTCTCATTCCTTTTTTATGAGCTCACCCAGCATGAAAATAATTCATTAGCAATGAACATATTTAATTGTTCTTTCTAGTTCATCCCTTTGTACATTTTAAACAGATTATCCGGGCTGGCTACAAACAAACCTGAAATCAAAAAGCAGATGCTACCTCTAATTGGAAGACTCAGGTAGGGTACTTAAAACACAAACAAGCACACGTCTATTTAGGATTTTATGTTTAACCTTTGATTGTGCCTGGAACATGATGTAATGAATAAATGAATTAATAAATAAATTGCATGCATTAATGAATAAATTAATAGAAGAATGAGTAAAAGATCACTCTTTGATGCCCATGTTTACCACTATAATAAAGAAAGAAAGCGGACAGTCAGAGAAAGGAAAGAATATAGTTAACAAGAGCGATGAGTGGGGAACAGCAAATAAACAGATTTCTGCATCTTTCTGCAGATTGAATTGGAATCTCAGATTTTCTACACTTATTTTAGGCATAATGGAGAGTCAATAAGGAATTATTACTCACTCACTACCCTCATCAAGACAGAAGGAAGGAAGGAAGGAAGGAAGGAAAGAAGGAAGGAAGGATTCAGAAGGAATGAATATTTATAATTTCTACAAATAAAATTTGTATAAAATTTCTACAAATAAAATTTGTATAAAATTTCTACAAATAAAAATATAAAAATAAAGAGGGTTCTTGTAAACTCATATGAAATCTAGTACTTTAGAATATTCCACATATTTTGGTGACAAATATTTGAACTATTATCAAATTATTGTAGAGATGGTTGAGCCTTAAAAGTTTACAACCTTGACATGGCTATAATGAAAAGAATTTAAACTTCCTCTAGATTACTCATTAGTACTGATGCATTAATTAAGATAGATAATTGGTTTCTTTCCTATCATCATGTATATTTCTTGAGTAAGCTATCATTAAAGGTACTGTTATTTTTCTATTCTAATTAAGGAAAAATAAATCACATCTTTAAACCAAAACAGAAACTACTCTTTAAATTATTCCATTTTATGAACAGAGGAAAGCCATGCAATGACGTTTTATGCTAAAATACTTTTGGGTCAAATTTTAATTTAACTGATGCGTCTTTAATGTGCCTGTGGAAGGAGAATCTTGAAAACCCTATATTGATAAGTATAATAAAATTCTATATAATTTGTATAGGAGCAAAATTAGTAGGTAAATAAAATTTTATCAGCTCATATTACCAAGTTGCCTGCAGTACTGGAAAATGTAGCTTATTTTTAACGTGGGTGAAAAGACCCTGCAATTTGTTGAAAAAAACCTAGTCAAATGAAGCCCAAATTCATAATTTGAAGCCTGTAATAGGAATGCTAACACTTAGAAACAGAAGGATGGTGGTAAGGCATCTCTTGTTAGTTTCTAGGCCTGCACACATGACAGCTGATCAGCACATTGTACTCCTGGAGGAGGAGATTAATAGGAGCATGACAGACAAGTTTCAGAAACTGGAGTTCCTCAATCTGAAGAAGAGAGAAAGGCAGCATATTTCAGTAGTGATTTTCAAGTAAATGTGTGTTATTTAGCAGAGCAATAATAATTTTTTTAAATCAACTAACTTGGATAAAAAAACAGCAGAAATTATGAAAAGTATAATTTTAACTAGATAATTAGACTGTAGTTGCTATCACATGTTCCTTTCACTTAGCATTTACTTGAGATTCAAAGTTGTTAATTTTATTATTGAGTGACATTTTTCATTACCTCAGTTAGGTTGTAAGTGCTTTGAGGCTTCAGATATTATGGGATTTTTTGTGTATGTGCAAGGCAGGTGGGGCATACTGGGTAGATATATCTTGATTATCCAGAGGTGTTAAATAAATACAAACAACTCAGATTTCGGCGTCAAACAGTTCTGAGATTCAAAGAATTTCTGCTTTGGAGTATCTTCTTGTTTTTACTTTATATTTGGTGTAATTTCTCACTTGTAAAATGTTGCTTAAATAGTGCAAATAATATCCATAAACTTCCGTCCAGTTTTTCCTATTCTTCATAATTTACTTAATTTACTTTAACATTTATGTTCTTTTCTCTCTCTGTCATACTTTCACTCTCTCTATGTGTATGTATACATAAATTATTTTCTTCTGAACTATTTGAAGGTAGATTTTATACATCATGGCCCTTTTCCCGTAAATTCTTTAGCATGAGTTTAGGAGCAGGTATTGTATTTAGTGGTCAAGTCTCTTGAGCCTCTTTTAACCTGGAGCATTTCCATAGCTTTTCTTTGTGTTTAATGAAGTTGATATTTTTGACAAATATATTATTCTGTCTTTAAAAACGTAGACTGTTTCTCATTGAGCATTGGTTTGATCTTTCTTTATTGACTAGATGGTGGTTATGCATTCTCACTGGAATGCTGCATAGGAGATATTTTGTTATACATCTGTGTTACACATCTGGAGCCACGTGATGTCCATTGGTCCCTCATTAATGGTGTTAATTTTAGTGGTTAATGATAAAATTAATTATCACCTGGTCATGATGTTGCCGCATTTCTCTTTTCTCCATTGTATAATTACTGAGCTGTTGTTTTTCTCTCTTCCCTGCAACTATCAAACAACCTGTGGGAGTCACTTGAAGACTATGCAAATATCCTGCTTCCTATTGAAACTTCCTACTGGTCTTATCATCTAGTGAGGGTTCATTCCTGCTCCAATTTTAACATGATAATATTCTAATTTCAACTATCCCTTAATGTTACCAGTCAACCCTCAGCATTCTGCTTTTATATATCCTTTCCATATCCATATAGTAGTATATATTTATTTATTGTCAGTATGAATTCACCAATTTCTGTTTTCTTCAAGAGGTCATAATTCATTGCAGTTTTTGAGTATTTTGGTGCTCGTAATGTCCATATTTGGCCAGTGAAAGCCTCTTCGTTGGTTCCTTTCTCCTTGTGATAGGCCCACAACTTGTTTTTACTTATTTGGCACTTTCTTTCTTTGTAGCTTACCTTGTAGCCATGCTGTTCAATCCCTGAAATCAACAATTTATTCAAGAAATTGTGTTCCTTTTAGTGGGAAGTAAAGACCAAGATCTAGGTATAAGCTATGCATGTTGCTAGTAGGGAGTTCTTGCTTCTGGGTCCTTGCAGCAGACAGTGTAGGTAAAAATATGTTTATATACAGATGTATTTGCATACATGTATTACACAAGCACACTTGTATATGTATACTTATATGTTTGCATTCATGAGCACATCAGCATGCACATACATACACACGTACCTATTTTAGAAATCATCACTTCATCTGTTCTTTCTTCTCAGTGAAAATCTTAGCTCCCAACATGATCAACACATGTATGCATTTGCTCAATCCTATAATACATCTAAAATATTTTCATAATTTTCTCACCCACACCATTATCATAAACAATTCTACTAAAAAGAGTGTAGGATTGGTTTGAGCTTCTGCCATCAAATCCCAGACATCACTGCCCAAGACCAAGAGTACAGAGTGAAACATTCTGTTTATCTGCACTTAGACTGGATTTTTCTTTTATAGCTTTTTCATGTGACTATGGTGTTCGTCTAAAATATGACTAAGCTCATTTGTTTCTGTTTGTGGGCAGTATTTTCTTCTTGTCATTCTTATTTGTTTAATGTAACTTTGTGAATATGTGGGATGTTAACGCACTTCAAAAGTCAAAACTGTACATCAAGGTATGCTCAGAGAAGAGTCACTCTCCTCTGTCCTTCCACCCTATCCCTTCCATCTCACCCCATGTAGTTAACAACTTTATTTTTTTCTGGATTTTGCTACCTATATTGCTTTTTTTTGGTCATGATTAGCAAGTGTAGTGTATTTACTTATTATTCTTTCTTATATAATATATATCATAGCATATATATTCTTTTACATTTTGCTTTTTCACTCAATGCTATGCGTGTTCATAGAGTCTTTCCTCATTTTTTAAATGACAGCATAGTACTCCATTGAATTTACCCGCTCTCCTATGCTTGAAGATTTAGGTGGTTTCTAGTATTTTGAAATTACAAATAACGCTGCAATAAATAGACTTGTAAAAATGGATTTTCATATTTTTAGAGGTATACCTTCAATGTAAATTTCTGAAGTAGGACTACTGGATTGAAGGGTAAATACATATGTAGTTAATTAAATATTTTCCAAATCCCCTCCATAAGAATTGCACCATTTTCCATTCCCACCCACAATGTTGTAGAGAGCCTGTTTCTCCATAGCCTTTCCAATGGAGTGGATTGTCAAGTGTTTGAATTTTTGCCAGTCTCATGGTCCAGGAACACTTTCTTACAGTAGTTTTAATTACACTTTTCTTATGAATGAAGATGAATACCATTTCAAATGTTTAAAGGACTTTTTTTTTATCTCTTTTTGTGAATTTTCAGTTCAGGGCATTTCTTTAACAAATATGGAAATGTTGATTTTGGAGTGCTTTCATCCCCATGCAAGGACAGTGATAGACAATAGGTATATTGTGACTGAGCCAGAGGTCAGAAATCAGGGTGTCAGCAGGGCTGTGTTCCCTCACAAGCTCTGAGCTAGATTCTGTTCCTTATCCTTTCTAGCTTCTGGCAGATACAGATGTTCCTTGGATGAAGGCCCCACCATTCCAATCTCTGCTTCCATCTTTATATTACCTTCTCCTCTTCTGTCTCTCTGCTCTCCCTTGCCTATTTCTCATGAGAACACTCGCAAAGGCGTTTAAGGCCCACCTGAATAATTCAGGATAATCACCTCCTCTCAAGATCCTTAATTGAATTATATCTTTGCTGTGCAGGATATTTACTCTTTTGCTATATAAGGTAATAGTCAAAGTTTCTGGGAATTAGGATATGGACATATGTTTTTGGGAATCATCACTGAGCCCACTACATATGGTTAATCTTAAGTTATATAAAGGGGAAAGAGGAGACAGGCTTCTTGGTATCTAATATGCTCTGGGTATTTGAAGGAAAGGAGTTATGGGAAACAGCATGGTCGTTCTCCCGGCTGTGACTCTCAGCTTGTCTGGAATAGAAGGGTACTTAGCCCATAAGAGCATTCAGCTGAAAGAGATTTAGTAATTGTTTCTGTATTTTAACTGACTTAATCATTTTGTTGTAATGTGCCCTAATAGCAGTAACTGCATTATAAATTTATGAAAAATGAAGCCATCTGAGGATGTCTGGATTATACAGTAAACAGTTTTGAAAAGGAGGAACAAGACACTTTAAAAACTTCAAGCATCTAATGAGCTTAATTTGTGACCCTGGCAACAATAACAAAACATGTGGTTGTAAAGCTTTGTAGAAGGGTGAGATCACAGTATTCCAGGCGTGGTGATTCAACTGAAGGCACCATTCAGATATGATGTCATCAAGACTGAACATGTGTTGGAGGCACCTTACACTGACTGCTGCTGTTTCACACAGTTTATCTTAAACAAAAGCCTACCTTTAAATGTCATTGTAGAGGGTGTTCTCCTTTGTTTAAGGATCAGGTCATACAACTGGTAAATATTATTGCCTTACATATTTTCATAATGCCTGTCCATCAGAAAGCTTTGGCTAGTACTACTTATTGTGATTTAAACAAGATGTTCTTAGTCATGCAGAGGCTAACAGTATACTTTACAGTGTATCCTATGGGCCTTCAGGATAAATTTGTGAATCATAGAATCTTATAGTTGGAAGAAAATTTAGAGGTAGCTAACAAACCACCCATTTGATTTGATGCTTGAATAGTGTTTCCTACCAATACTTTGTTAAGAGGGCATCTAAAATTTGTTCACATACCTCCAATGTCAGGGAACTCACTACCTTTCAGAAGAACTCATTTCATTTAATGGTTCAACATTAAGAAAAACAATCATCCTACATTACATTAAGTTAAACATTTTATTACATTATTTGCAGACAGGTTATTTTCCTTTTCTAGTCATCTCTTTTCCACAGCGACAATCCTGAGTGTCTCCTGCAGTTCTGCATGTGACACTGTTTTGAGTCATCATTTAAGGCCTTGTCTAAACGTGTAGATATTGTCAATGCTACTAAGTCTTTACTAATATTGACTGTAACCATTTGTGAATCCAAGTTAGTTGAAGGTGTGAAGAAGCTATAAAATCAAATGAGAGTTATCTGTGAGTTGTGGGTTTCGGCCGATACTTTGGGCCTAGAGGATCTGTAAAGTTCCTGTAAGATTTTGGCTGTTGGTATGTGTTTTGTTTAAGCAAAACAAAGGGTTTATATTATAGAAATTATTTAAAAAATTATAAAATAATTAATAAATAATTTTATAAATAATTATAAAAAAGTGTCTCATGAAAATGAAGGTTAGGAATGCAGCCAAGGTTCAAAGAGCTGAAACAAGGATCTCTAGAACAATGAGAAACAATCACATCTGTTTATTCATTTATCTCTCTCCTTTTTTAGTCTCATTCTTTCTGAGTGTCAATCTCATTTCTTCTTTCTTCTGCATATCTTCTGCTTGTGTTTTATCCTTTTCGTTCTCTACAGACTGGCTTATGTGACATTACTGATTATCAATTTGCATATTACTCTTTAAGATTTATTCAGGTCAACAAACAGCCCTCTGTTACAATTCCAAATTTTTAGAAGATATTGACTCTTTTGCTCACTTTTAATGGCAAACACTGCAATTACTTTTGCACCAATCTATAGAAGCCACTTCCCCCAACTCATGTCAAGGCAGTCATGTTCTTTCATCTAATCAACTGGAGTTAAGGGGCTGAAGAAATAGCATAATGTTGTTCAACATCACGGCTGGGAGGCTTACATGTATAGATCAGAGTCAGACAATTCCAGGAGAAAGTAGATGGCTCTAGATCAGGACAGACAATCCTCAAAATGTCTACAACAGAGACCAGGATAGGCAATCCTCAAAATGTCTACAACAGAGAGGGGTGACTTTGAGTTCCCTGGGGTCTGAGAAAATCAAGGAAAATGTTTTCTGTAGGAGGTAAATATGTGGGAGCTCGAAGACACAAAAATAAGAACTTGGTTGTTTAAAACTTATTTTAAGATATCAAAAAGATGAGAGAGGTTGTTTGACTTTCTTTTCTTCCCTGGATCACTTTAGAAGGGATTCAGGGGAGGCCATATATCCAGACATAAATTGCATATCACTTTTATAAACCAAGCTCAATGAGCTTGGTAAAGAAAGGAACCTCAACACATAAATCTCTTAATACATTCCAAGAGTAGATTTGTATTATTGACAATAAGTCACATTTTTGCCCCCATATTTATTATACTTCACTAAAACTCATATCTTTCTAACATTTGCTATCGTTAAATTATACCTCAACCTACCTACACTTACCCAGTATTCCTTTATGCAGGATTTGATATTTATCCTGGCTAAATTCATGACTTGCCTCATCATTCCAATCTACCGTGACATTTCTGGATTCTTATTCACTAATTCAAAAAAGTTATCCCTTCAGCTTCATGTCAACTGAAAATACGATTACATGCCATCAGGTAGTGATGAGGCATTGAAAACAAGGTATCAGTTAGAATGCAATGAGCATTTGACAGGATATTAGAGATCTTGACTCTGATTTCAACTGTGAACTATTATAGGAATTTGCATAAGCCATTTAATTGGATTGTGCCTTCTTTTATTTATATATAAATGGGGTAATAAACAGTTTTGTAATTATAAAATGAAACAACATCTAAGAAGAAGCCGGGCAACTGCTTCAACTTCTATATAAATGGATGGTATCATAGAATTCTTGTCTTAGGTATCAGGAATTGCCAGGTGAGATGAATTGCTACAGTTCTTGCCCTGGGGTGGCCTGATCTGAAGGGCCAGTTGAACTTTATTCTGCATAGAAAGAAGATGTGAAACCGCAGCTGTAGAGCACACCTTCACTGGAGAGGCAATTTTTTTCTATCCCTAGCATTGAAATATAATTTATATGTCAGATGGTGCCTTTGAGGCACCAGTCAGTATATGCATCAAGCCTGTTAAAAGTGATGCCAGTTAAAGGATGACATTACTTTGATTCTAAGATAGCTTCACTGACTACAAGGTGGCTTCTATAGTGAATGCGTATGGTTTTAACTTATGCAGCAACTCTAATGCCCTCGTTTATTTTTTTAACAACACTCCTATTTTTCTTCACAAAACCACCCCTTTCCATGTTAGCCCATGTAGTTCAGTTCAGTAGGGTTGAACCACTGTCTTAAGGGTGGACGTATGGTACACACTTGACCAAATAGAGTCTGGCCTCCACTTGCCACAGAAATAGAATCAGAGACAAACTTTCAAATGAAGTTATTCCAATCGTACTTCCTCCCAGATAATTTAAGTATCAGGTAGAACGGCAATGACAAAAACAATTGCTACTTGGTCATGAGTTCTTGCTGTGTAGATCCTCCAGGCTGTCCTACTTTCTGTGTTTCCCAAGGCCTACATATTCAAGTGTTGTTTGAAAATATACAAGCTACTCCACCTATTTCCAATACTTTTGGCCTGAATAAGTCTGTTCTGTTTTTTGTTACCTGTAACTAAATAACTAAAACCAATATATACCATGACTCAAGACAATGAAAAAAAAAAAAGCATTATAGAACCAAGAAAATGCAACATCCCAATGGCTCTATGGTCCCCTCTATGCATGCACTTTAAGTCCCCAAGAGTTCTGTGATTTTCCCAGTTATGCCGGTAAAATCTAGTATCAACCCAGGTGCTCCCATGGTTCCATCCAAGGCCCATTGTATGAGCCAGCCACTTGAAACACACTATTTATACATGACACCTTTGCACACTCAGTATCAGTCTCACTCATGCTTCCTCTTGAGCATGGGCTTATGACTTTTTTCTGTCTCATAATTACTTGATATAATTGACCTGATTCTACCTTAGTCCTTGCTTCCTTTAACTAAACTCTTCCCAAATCTCAAACTATTGGAATTAAATTCCACATGTTCTCTGCCCATTCATAGCTGTTCCTTAAATTCTAGAGATATTTAGTATTTGTTAGGGAAATTTAATCACAGAAAATGGGTCTTTTTATTTTTAAGGTAACTGTAGCAAAAGTCTCCTTGGCACTAACTACTCAGCCCTGTATGGCATTGGGAGGTACATTAATTATCTATTGCTGCATAATAAATCACCCTAACATTTAGTGGCTTGAAACAATAATATTTATCATATTATAGTTTCTGTAGGTGTCAAATGTGGGCAGAACTTAGTTGGGTTCTCTGTTTCAGAGTCCATCAAAGACTGTCATCAAGTTGTCAGCAATGTCTGTGGTCTCATCTCAAGGCTCAAATGGGGAAGGATCTGCTTTCAAACTCACTTATGTGGTTGTTGGCAGGATTCATTTTCTCAAGGAATAGCTGATTAAGGGCCAAGTCCTTTGCTGGAGGTTGGCTAGAGGCTGCCCTCAGTTTCCTTTTTTTTTTTTTTGAGACAGAGTCTCACTTTGTTACCCAGGCTGGAGTGCGGTGGCATGATCTCAGCTCACTGCAACCTCCGCCTTCTGGGTTCAAGTGATTCTCCTGTCTCAGCCTCCTGAGTAGCTGGGATTACAGGCATGTATTACTACGCCCAGCTAATTTTTTGTTTTTTTAGTAGAGACCTCAGCCTCCTGAAGTCTTGGGATTACAGGCATGAGCCACCATGCCCAACCAGCCCTCAGTTTCTTGATGTGTTGGTGGTCTCTGTATGGCAGCTGGCTTCATCAGAGCAGGCAAGCAAGACAGTTAGAGAGAAAGAGTATGTATAAGATGGAAGTCATAGTCTTTTATGATGTAATCTTAGGAGTGACAGCCTATTACATTTTTCATATTCATTCTATTGGTTAGAAGCAAGTCATGTGGCCCAGCCAGCACTCAGGGAGAAGGGTCATGAATACTACAAGGTCATGAATATCAGGAATCGTATCAGAAGCTTCTTCGCACAGTAGGATGCCAATTTTTTGTTCACATATTGATATCATGTGGTAGCTTAATCACCAAACATGAAAGTAGTAAGGCAAAACAGAGCATAGCCTTCACTTTATAATGTCCTCACAACTCTGTTTTCTATAGTAGCATCTGTGTATTTATCAAGAGAAATTACCATACATTTGTTATTGAAATCTTCTCATTGTCATATTTAGTTTCATAGCAGTGTGTTCTCTTAAAGCTCTTAGTGCTGCATACTCAAGTGATCATGACAGTGTGCTTTAGACATGTAGACAAGATTTTTATCTGCTATGGTGCAATATTGTACTGGGTTCTCACTGATAATCAGCTGTTTGGTCGTTGTCCTCTATCAGTGAAAATGGGAATATAATTTACTTGATTCTTTTAAGATGTCTGTGATGCTAGGACTCCCATATTTGCTAAGCAGTTGAACCATCTTTTTACAGAAGAGTGTCCGTATATTTTCCTTCAGTATTACAGTCAGTCTTCTCTTCTCTATTGTCTTTTTTAGGATATCTTCTTAATATCACAATTCTGTTACTTAAATCTAATTCTTATGTGTCTGACTGCAGAAAATTGACTGTGTGTGTGTTTCCAAAGTCAGTATCTGCCTTGGTTTTCATAAATATGAGAATTTCATATTTTGGCAATTTTTGTTTCTAAATACTCTCATAGTTGTAATCTTCAGTTCCCCAGTATATAGATAAGTAATTTACATGTACTGTGCTTTTATGATGACAAAAATGAAAGACTTTAAGTTTGAATCAATATTCAACTGTGCCATATGTAGAAAAAGATAATAGCTGTGCTATTTAAAAAAAGAGGATGGTCATTCTAATTAATTGAACTTTCTAGTTAAAAGAAATCAAACATTAGGCATTATCCAGAGGATCTAGTAAATGTTTTCTATTATGTCTGTGTTTTTTACACTATAGCAATATACGTTATGATGCCAGGATACTGCAGGAGAATAGCCAACACATTTATTGTAATTAATGTTTTTATTCATTCATACTTTCATTTACTTACTTGTTTAATAAACAGTTGTAGAATGTACCCTCTGTGCCAGATACGGCATGGTGTGCTGGTGAATATGAATAACACATAATTCTTACACTTTAGAAACTCACAGTTTATTTAGAGAAAACAAATGTAAATAAATATTTATAGCATTTTACACAAAATAGTGATCATAGAAGAATGTAAATGATATGGAAATCATTTAAAACTTATTGTCAAACTTTTGATTTTATTAATTGGAAAACTATTTTTAAAAATTCTGTGGGACTCAAATAGACTTATTTTACTAACTATAGGCTTAAAGAAAGAGAGAATATATTGTCACTATAATGTCAAAAAATATAAGCCATTTTAATATCCAAATCAGAGAAACGACTTGATCTTAGATTAAAATATATTTCTTCCAAAGTAAAGCAACTGTATTATTTCTGTTAGCAACTCTATTCATTTCTGCTTAACTAATTACCCCAAAACCTAGAGACAAACAGCAAAAATGTATTCTCTCACAGTCTCTAAGGTTCAAAAACCCATACACAGCTTAGCTGGGAGCCCCTGGCTGAGAGTCTTTCACAAGGCTGCAGTTTAGGTGTCTGCTGAGGCTGCAGTTATTTCAAGGCTAAATCGGAGGCAGATGTGCTTCCAGTCTCACTTGTGTGGCTGCTGGCAGGTCTCCGGTCCCCACTGGCTCTTGGCTGGGTGCCTCCCTCCATTCCTTCTTTTTTGTGCCTCCGTATAGGGTAGACGGCAGCAATGACAGCTGGTTTACCTCAGATTGAGTAAGCAAGAGAGGGGTGAGCTAACTGGAAGACACAGTAGCTCATAACATAATCTCAGAAGTAGCAGCTCATTCAATACTTTTTTTCAGTATCCTGCTTAGAAATGCTAGGTGGTCCAGCCTACAGTAAGATGATGAATATCAAGAAGTGGAGATTGGTAGACCATCTTAGAGGCTGCCTATCACAGAAACATTACATCAATCTTTTTCGTGTTTTATTGCAATTTGTGTTGATGAATCTCTGTTATAAATAAAAGGAAGAACAAGAAAGGGAAGTCTTCTTGGAGGCAGTAACTGAACAACATATTCCCCCACAAAAAAGGGTTGTTGAAATAACTGTTACGTAGAATATGAGCAAAAGCACGAGGTTAGAAATGGCCAGGTGTATCCTTTGGGATAGATGATAAGGAGCAGATACAGAGTCAAAGCTAATAGCACTGCAGAAGCAGGCAAGGGTCAGGTGCTGCAGAGCTGTACATGCCATACTGAGCAACTGGGCTTTATTTTGCAGGAGGTAATTTAAAAGATACATGGGGTTGGGATGATTAATGTTTTCTTGTCACCTTTATGAATATGGTATTTGTGAAATTATTAGTAAATAGCAAGTTGCTTTCACAGGAAACATCAGTAGAGTTGAAGTTATATATAGATAGTTGTTGTTCAGGTGGCCTGAAAAAAGGGATCTAACCACTAAATAGTTAATTAATCTAGTTTAAAATTATTATTAGAATTTTAAAATAATGACAAATCAGTGTCATTTTTAAATAAATTTTGGTGAGAAAAGTGTATCATTTCTTTAAAATTTTTTTTGGCATCTTATAACAATAAGTAATGTTTAAGGAGACAGAAATAAAACATATATAAATGTTAAGCTTAGCGTCCCAATCGTTAGCAAAATTAATCTTCCTCTCTTCTGTTATGAGAATTCTTTATATGAAGTCTTAGTCATAATCAGGAAAGTTCAATCTTAGCAGATCCCTTACCTTAGAAGCACTGTCCCATGTTGTGGTTGATAATGTTTTCAAGGGGCAACAGATATCAGTGAAATGTCCCTCTTTTTAAAATGCCTGAGAAACTGTGTTTGAATCCAATGGTGATTCATTTTATGGCTTCTTCAGTGACTTCATAAACTGTACATGTGTGCATCCCTATAAGCATGTGTATGTGTGTGTGTGCACACACACATACACATATGCCCACACATACACATTAAGAAAAATATAAACCACTTTCAGGGCATAACCTCAGAATATCTCAATACATCACTGGGAAGGTAGATTCAGACCTGCAAACCACCTTGCATTTTGCTATAAATATGATCATATCACCTTCAAATGAATGCCCAGGGTTACTTCTGAATATATTTCCAATATGTGATATCAAACTTTTGGCAAACAGTTTAAATATTAATCCACACTTATAAATGTTTCTACTTCAATTTTTAATGTTTTCATCATATAACTAGTTTACCTTGTTTCAGATTTTGAGGGTGCAAAAATAAGACAACATTCTTTTTTGAAATTCAGATTATCAGCTATAGCACCTATCTCCTAATCAAGAAAATATCATCTTTCTGCTCTGGAATTTCCTCAGTCATAAAAAGATAAGAATTCCTGGGGATATTCTCAAGTTAACTGGCCAATTCCTCGCTACAATTGCCTAGTAACATGAAAACTAGAAATTCTAACCAATCTGCTAGTTGATTCTGTTGTCTGCTGGTTGCTTGTGCCTCTGCTGATGAAGTGTCTCTGTAGAAAACCAACAGTTCATCATGGAATGAAGCTGACATGTAGGATCTAGAGGTGTCTGAGTTATGTTGCTACTACTCAACTCTCATAGTTTCTCAGGGAGGGAAGAAGATGAGAATAACATCTCTCTCTCCAGAGAGATTAAGCACTTCAAGTCTAAACCCTCTTGGTAACAGCTCTAGCACATATTCTTAGCTATTTTTCAATAGCATATGTACAGTGCAGAGGTAATTAGCTACAGCCACTCCCTATTGCTTGACCCAGACTTCATCGTGCACCTCTAGAGCATCAGTTGTAAACTTACAGGCCCACGAAGATAACAGATGCAAGAAGCAGGCCAGGTGAGGTCTGGTATAAAGTGAAGAGCTCTCGCCCCACCCTAGCTCATTGTTATTGTGTGAGAATGAAGGCCCAAGTTACATGTTATTGGATTTTTTAAGAGAAACTAAACATCCTGATTTTTATATAAAATCTTCTGTATTCAATGTTGACAGCTAACTTGTATATTTAAAAACCCAGTGGAGACCAGGTGTCGTGGTTCACACCTTTCATCCCAGCACTTTGGGAGGCCATGATGGGAGAATTGTTTGAGCCCAGGGGTTTGAGGCCAGCCTTGGCAAAAGAGTAAAATTCTGTCTCCCCAAAATTAAAAAAAAAAAAAAAATAGCCAGGTGTGTTGGTGCATACCTGTAGTCCCAGCTACTTGGGAGGCTGAAGCAGGAGAATTACATGAGCCCAGGATGTTGAGGCTCCACTGAGCCTTGATCACACCAATGCACTCTAGGTTGGGTGACAGAGTGAGGTCATCTCAAAAAACAAAAGAAGAAAAGAAAAAACAATAAAACAAAGAAATAAACAACAAAGAAACTCTATGGAGATGTGGCTAGGAAGGACTATTGGCTCCTTCAGCAGGTTCTAGTGCTTTGTATACCACTGCAACTTCCTGTCTGGGGTCTTGGGGTGCTTTCCAGACTCTATTCTCCTGCCCTGTTACAAGGTGTTTTTATATCTGCTTCCCTTGCATAGTTGGCAGCAGGTAGCCAAAATCTGAGAATGTAAAGGAAAAAGAAAAAGGTAGGAAAAAAGATCTTGCTGGATTTACTTACCTATGAAATACTTATGTCTAGAACAGTGCTTGGCCCAAGGTGCCCACTCATCTGTGGCTTGTTTATTTTTAACTTTCTTCATTGTGTCATTAGAAGTCCAAAACAAAGATGTTATCAAGATCGCTGACTAGAGGCACCTAGCATGTGCCTCCTCTACAAAGAAGGACAAAAATAACAAGTATGAATAGATAACTGCAAGTTGAACAAAGTCTCTAGGGGAGAACAATGGAATTTAATGATGAAGTGACAAAGACCCCCCCAAGGCACGGAAACTCAGGATGGCAGCAAAAAGAGGGAAGCAAAGTGCCTGGCCAGGATCTATTTAGAGCCAAGCATTCCCATTGTGACGAAAGGGTGAGTGGGAGATCCCCAGCAGTTCACATCCCACCGTGGAAGCCTGTAATCCTAGGCTGCAGAAGAGCCTTACTATCCTCACAGGCCCTGAGTCCAGTGGAGGGAGGTTCCTGGGGTCCAGGTGACTATATTACCCTAAAGAGAGAATATACACTTGGCCCTCTTACTTCCTAGGACCCGGGCTGCTGTAGTACAACACCATGTTGAGGATGGAGCCCCTACCAGAGAGCATCCTGCCCAGGGGGCCATTAACCCCTGTATCTGCACATCCTTGGGGCTCCACTGTTATCCCACCATACCCACACAGAAGACTGCGGGGCCACAGCTCCAGCTAGATTCAGTGGTGCAGCTGCGAACCAGGCTCTTAAGCCCACATAGTGCTCTGCATCCCAGATAATCGGTGGTCCAGCATAGCAGGGAGGATATCCTCAAGATAGAAGTTGTAGATGCACACATTCCACAGAGCCTGAGAGCCAACAGCCTGGCATCTGACTCTGCTGGTGACCCTGCTACCTTCACTAGTAGAACTACTTTACACCTGTGTTCCCACTTGGGGCCTGAGGATCGGTCCATCTAGGTCCCACCAATGCTGCAGGTGACCCTACCCATTCCAGGGCAGAGCTGTCACATGTGTACCCCCCAGGGTCCCAAGGATTCACGTAACCAGGGCCTGCTACAGACATTGACCCCACCTACCACAGTGGCAGATTTGCTAATCATCACGCACCCTCCATAGAGCCCAAGGACTGGCCCACCCAAGGCCTGCTGTTGCTGGTAACCTTGTCCACTCCTGTGGCAGAGCTGCTAAATGGCTTCGCAGTGGCTCAAGCTCACCTGGTTGTCTCTGTAAGTTTAGCTGAGAGTAAGGATGAGTAGACCCAAAGTCAGGCAAGCAAGTTTTATTAATCTGCCAGGCTGTTCCACAGTAGACAGAGGAGGCAGGCCGGCTTATAGGCTGCTGTGGGGTTTTATAGAGCAAGGGGCTAAGTTGGGGTGGGGGAAACTGAGTAGGATGGCAGGTGTTTCAACCATTTCCTGGAAATGTTTTTGCCTGCTCGGTTATGCAAGGTGGGCAGATGTCTTAACCGCATCCTAGAACTGTTTACCAGTTCTACTGAAAGTCTTGCACAAGCGGCTGTAAAATAAGGAGGGGGGGCATTTGTAGGTGGTCACAAAGGACTGTATTGTCAGGGCCATGGAGTGAGGAGGAGGGGTAGCTTGCATCTCTAACATTCCAGCCTTTAATAGGTGATAAAGGAAGAGGGGCGAGGTTATCGTCTGACTGCTTCTAGCTGAAGAGGGGAGGTGTGCAAGTGGAAAGGCTAGGGAGGCTGGGGGATGGTTGTTCCTGAAGCTGCCGGTATTCCTGAAGAAGCAGCGTATCTCATACTGTCCCATGGGTGAAGGCTTTAATGCGGTTCTGTAAAACCTGGGTAAGGAGATGTTTGAAGCGGGGTCCAGAAGCTAAAAGAAGGATGGTCATAGGTGGGCCAAGGAAGAGTAGCAGCCAGGGAGCCCAAGAGCTAAGGGACCATGACAGCGAGAGGGACCCAGTAGAAGATGTGTTTTTGTTTTGTTTTGTTTTTTGTTTTTTAGCTTGGTCTTTGAGTTTTTTGACTGCATCTTGCACTAGGCCTGATTGAGATAAAAGCAGCACTGTTCGTCTAGAAAGATGCAGAGCCCTCCTTTTTCAGCAGTGAGCAAATTAAGGCCTCTGCGATTTTGAAGGACAACTGCTGCTAAGGAGCCTATTTGTGATTGGTGGGTTGAAACAGTGTTAGCTAAGTCTTCTAAACTGTCTGTAAGATCTTGTGAGAGGGAGCAATAGTAAGTGAGGGAAGTAGAAAGCCCGGCCACTCCAGTTCCAACTACAGTAGTAATTCCTGGCCCTACTAGGAGGGGTATTAACTGAATGGCCCTGCGTTGGCGCACTTGAGGTCTTACAGGGATTGGTGGGCTTTGGTTTCCAGGGACAATGTCAATTTTGGGGCTTAGAAAAACTAGAATACAGTTACCAGTCCATTTGGTAGAGAGGCAGTGATAGGTGGAGGTACCACACAGGAAGAATATGCCTTGGCTGGGTAAGCAGAATTGGCTGTGTATGTTAAAAAGGTGTGTAAGCTTGTAGTCTTTGTATATCCGTGCTCCTAGGGTGCTTGCTAAGGCAGCTGCGGTGAGTGGTATTAGGAGATGGTTGAGTTGAACCTGGATTTGTGTTTTCCCAGTGGAGGAGAAATCATTTTGTATCTACCAGGAGTCTTTTGTTACCATTTAATAAAGGGATTAGAAGACATTCATTTGTGGTGGGGGGATGGGCCTCAGAGGGGGATGGAGTCCAGGGTTGAAGGGTTAGGCAGGGTCAGTGCCTTCCATTGTAGTATCCTGAGTTTAAGTTTTGTAGTAGAGTAGTGTTAATTTTGGGGGGACCAGAAAAGCGCATGGTAACCCGGAAAATGGGTAGGTTAGTATGGTCAATTGGGCCTTGGAGTTGCAGAGTGAAATTGCAGTGGTTTGAAGGTAGGTGTCCCAGGAGGTGACCTGAGAGTAGGTGGTGTTGGATGCATAGAGGGGCTTGGGAAGTTAAGAAGGTGTTGGTGGTTATAGGACCAAGGATGGGCTTGGTATGGTTGGTATTGGGGCTAGATTATCAAAATAGGGGCACATTAGCAGAACTGCTTGCCCTATTGTGGTGAGGGGTTTGTTTGTTTCAGAATAGGAATTGGAGAGACTTATTAAGGACCGTAAATCTGGGTATTGGTAGGGTCCTCTTAGCTCATAATGGGGGTGGAAAGTTATTCGAGTAAAAACCCGGTCACGGGGTGAAGCAGGAATTGCAGTGTAGGCTGTAGTTGATAGGTAAAAGCAAAGGCAGTAGTTATCAGCTAGAGTGAGGTTGGCCTATTGTAATAAGGCATGGGTAAGATTTAGGATTTTGTGAAGGTAATTAGGCATTGGTGGAGGAAGGAGAGCTAGAGTGTGGGGGAGTAGGAGGGGTAGACAGACAAAGGCTAAGTAGAAAAGTAAGTAAATGCGTTTCATCTGGGGAAAAATCACACATGTCACCTTGGAAGAGAAGGTCATTTATCCACTCTAAAAGAGAGTCAAAAGTGGGAGCTTGGGGATATAACCAAGAGCTATCTTGGCAAACGGAGGTGAGGAAGAGGGTAAAGTGGCAATATAGGCACGGGCAGGGCATTTAGAGGTGGTAATTATTTGTTATAGACCGTGATTCCAATTATGAGGATAATTAACAGGCAAAGGGTTAAAGTGACTGAGATTTTTTGCCTGATGCTCCACTTGGAAGGTGCTACAGTATATAATCCTACTGCAAAGAGTATGGTTAGTATGCTCCTTATTGCAATGGTGGTATAGTGAAAGACTTCCATTAGAGACGGCAGGGGTAGAAGTAGGGAAGATGTTAAAGATTAAACTGGGTGTTACTTATCTTTCATATCTTTAGGTGGGCGGGGGTTCTTCTGAAATAGGAGTGAGGCAGAGTCAGGTTGGTACCAGAGGAGTGCTGAGGTATTTGCGAAGGACGATTGGCAGATCAGCTGTGAGTGGGTCAGCTGTAGGAGCCCTCTTTAATCTGGAAAGATGGTACCAAGAGGTATGTCCTGAGAGTTTGGCTGCAGTGGGGGTTGTGAGAATAACCTGGAAAGGGCCTTCCCACTTGGGCTTGAGACTTATCGGGTTGAAAGTTTTTAGGAAAACATGTTCTCCTGGTAGGAGAGTCTGGTCGGTGGGGCCTTCGGGGCTTTTGAGAGAGCTTGGTCTGCTTGTTCATGGAGGAGATGGCAGATAAGGAATAGTGTGGGGAGGTATTCTCCTGAGAATCAGATGGGGATCTGTTTTGTAGGAGGAGCGTCTATACATTAATTCTAATGGGCTGAGGAAGGAGGGTGCCCTTGGACTGGCTCTAATGCGGACTAGAACTAGGGGTAGAAGAGAAGTCCAGTGTTTCTGGACTTCAAGAATGAGTTTGGTTAACTATGCTTTGATAATTCCATTTGCCCTTAACTTTTACTGGTGACTGGGGTCAGTATGAGATATGGAAGCACCACTGAACACTGAGGGACTGAGAAACCCGTTGGGTAATTTGGGACATGAAGCAAGGACCATTGTCTGATTGTATGGAGTGAGGGAGACCAAATCTAGGGATAATTTCTGCTATAAGAATTTGGGTGACTACTGCAGCCTTTTCTGAAGAGGTTGGAAATGCGTCTACCCACCCAGAGAAGGTGTCTATAAGAGTAAGAAGAAATTTTGTTCTTTTGTTGGGAGGCATGAGGGTGAAGTCTACCTGCCAGTCTTCCCCTGGGCTTGTTCCTCTGAGCTGATGTGTAGGGATGGAGGGAGAGTGGAGGGCCCCTTGGGAGGAAGTAACAGAGCATATACGACAGTTGGAGTTTATGTCTTTTAGTGAGGTGAATAAGTGGGGAGAGGAGAAATAAGGGCAAAGGAGTAGGTACAGGGAGTGCGCACTGATGTGAAAGGATTGGTGCAGAGATGTTATAATTTCTTTGGTTTGCTCTTGGGAGAGGACAAGCTTTTGATTTTTGACTATCCAATCCCCTTGGAGGGAGGCTCCTTGCTGTAGTAGCAAAGCTTTTTCAGTGGGAGAGTACTTGGGTTGGATTGCCGGGGTAATGAGGAGGAGAGGGGCAGGGACAGAAGAAAGGGAGGCTTCTTTTGCTGCCTCATCAGCCTTTCTGTGTCCTCTGGAGATCTCATCCGACCCTGTGTGATGCCCTCCACAGTGTATAACTCCTGCTTTAGCGGGGAGGTGTGCAGCCTGAAGGAGCTGGCAAATAAGGAGGCCGATAGTGATGGGGGTTCCTCTGGCAGTAAGGAATCCTCTCTCTTGCCAGATGGCAGCGTGGGAATGAAGAATGTGGTAGGTATATTTGGAGTCTGAGAAAGTGTTGACTCATTTGCCTTTGGAAAGGGTTAGGGCCCTGGTGAGAGCTATGAGTTCTGCTTTTTTGAGGAGATTCCTGGGGGTAGGGGTTTGGCTTCAATTACTTGGTCAAGAGAAATAACTGCATATCCAGGAATTTTGAGGGAGCTGGTGGGCCCAGAAGGGGAGCCATCTATGAATAGTTTGTCATCGGGGTTGGTGAGAGGCTTGGAGGAAATGTTTGGGAAATGTGACTGTATGTGGCCCAGGATGTCAGTGCAAGAATGAGTGGGGGGAAGAGGATATGGGAAGTAAGGATGCTGGGTTGAGGGGAGCACTTTTGGCAAGGCTGAATTCGGGATTTTTAATAAAGAAGGCATGGAGTGATTGCATTTGGGAAGGAGAGAGGGAGCTTAACACCCAAGAGGAGAGGAGATCCTGTAAATTGTGAGGACTGTGGACAGTGGTGTTCTGGCTGAATGTCAGTTTTTTGCTTTCCAGAGGTAAGATGGCCACTGCTGCCAATGCTGTAAGACAGGTTGGCCACTCTTTGATGGTATTGTCTTATTGTTTAGAGAGATGGGCTACAGGGGCAAAGAAAGGAGCATCTCCTTTCTGTTGCCCTAAGACACCAAGGGGTATCCCCCAGCTTTCAGCAGTATAGAGAATGGAAGGTTGGGAGATATCAGGTAAGGACAGGGATGGTGTGGTGACAAGAGCAGTTTGGAGTTTATGGAAACTGGGAAGTATGTTATGTAAGGGGCTTAGGGATTCATTGAGGGGGCCTTTGGCTGCTTCATAGAGGGGGTGAGCTAGGAGGGCAAAGTTGGGAACCCATATCCTAAAGAAACCTGCCAGTCCTAAGGAAGAGAGAATTTCATTTTTTGAGGAAGGTGTAGGCAGGCTGTCTATTAAGGCTGCCCATACAGGGGTCATGGCTCATGCCCCGAGGAAGAATTGGACTCCCACGTGTGTTACTGTTGAGGTAGATAGTTGTGATTTGAAGAGGGAGACCCTATATCCTTGGCTAGCAAGAAAGTTTAGAAGGCTAATAGTGTGAATTTGAGCATCTTCCAGGGAGGGGCTGCAAATAAGGTGATCATCTATGTATTGAAGGAGACCGCTGGCAGCAAGGTCCAAGGAGGTGAGATCTTGAGCTAGAGCTTGTCTGAAGAAGTGAGGGCTGTCCCTGAAGCCCTGAGGGAGGACAGTCCACGTGAGTTGTTGTGATTGAAGGGTGTCAGGATCAGTCCAGGTGAAAGCAAAGAGGTTTTGGGAGTCAGGATACAGGGGAATAGTGAAGAAGACATCCTTTAGGTCAATGGCAGTGTAGTGGGTGGTGTTGGAGGGAATAAGGGAGAGGAGTCTATAAGGACTGAGAACTACTGGGTGAATGGGAAGGACTGCCTGATTGATAACCCAGAGGTCTTGGACTAGTCGGTAAGAGCCATTTGTCTTTTTAACAGGAAGGATGGGGGTGTTATATGGAGAGTGAGTTGGTCTAAGAAGATCGCATAAGCAGAGTTTGTTTATAATGGGTTGTAGGCCTTTCTGGTGGGTGAGACAGATGGGATATTGGGGTACATTGGGAAACTTGGAGGGGTCTTGGATTATGATGGGGTCATGGTGAGCAGCTAGGGATGGGATGGTGGTGTCCCACACCACTGGGTTAACGAGCGAGGCAGGAAGCAGGTACTGGGGAGGGGGTCAGGGGTTGGACTGGTGGAAAGGAGCAGGAGGGACTCTGGTTGAGGGAGGCAGGAAAAGGTGATAGAAGCCTTGAATTTGGCTGAAAGATCTTGGCCTAGAACAGGGGTAGGGCAGCGAGGCATGATAAGCATGATAAGGAAAGAGTGTGAGAAAATGGTATTAAACAGGGAACAAGACAGGGGTCCGGTGGCATGCGGATTGGAGACAAGTCCATCAGCTCCCACAACTGAGACGTGAGAGGGATGAGTTGGTCCTGCAAATTCAAGTAAAGCTAAATAGGTGGCCCCAGTATCAATTAAAAAAGAGATTGGCTTACCGGCTACTAGTAGGATTACCCTGGGCTCTGATGCAGTGATGGAGGAGGGGTTTGGTGTCCCTGGGCCCTGTCAGTCTTCAGTGGCCAGGCCGAGGAGCTGTGGGAGTGTGAGGGATTCTTCACTCTTTGGTTTGGTGAGGGGACAGCGGGTTGGGGGCAGAGGCAGGCTTTTCTGTTCCCCTGTTAAGAGGGCAGTCAGACTTCCAGTGGCCTGTCTGTTGGCAGATGGGCAGGGGCTCTTCGGTACTCATGGGTTAGGACACGCCTGTGTCTGGTGGCCTTCTTTGCTGCACTTAAAGCAGGCCCCAGGAGGAAGACTGCTTTTGGGTCTTTTGTGCCCTTGGGTGCTATTGCCAGGTTGGTGAATAGCTGTGGCTAGTAGCTGGTATTTGGCATGATCTCGTTGAGCCTTATTTATTTTTTCCTGCTCATCCCTATTATTAAAGACTTTCAAAGCCAGGTTGAGAAGGTCTTGTTGTGGGGTTTGCAGGCCTTCTTCAGCCTTTTTGAGTTTGTGCCGGATGTCGGGAGCTGATTGGGAGATAAAATGGGTATAAAGAACTATAGTGCTTTCTCAGGAAGCAGGATCGACATGCGTGTATTTTTGGAGAGCCTCTGTAAGGTGGGAGAGAAATTCAGTGGGATTTTCATCTGCCCTCTGCGAAATCTCTTTGAGTTTTTCAAAATTTACAGCTTTATGGGCAGCTTTGTTAAGGACTGCAATGAAGCAAGTGTCCATATGGTTATGGGGTGCTCAGCCTGGGACCTGTTGGTTGGTACTCCCAGGAAGGCTTTTCTCGGGGAACTGCTGTGGCCCCTACTGTAGCAGGATTGGCAGAAAGAAGGGTGATTATGGAGAGTGAAGAAAGCCTGAACATAAGGAATTTCAGACTATTTCCCATTGCAATAGCAAAAATTAGTCTAAGTCCCTGAGTATATAGAAATTGAAGGTACTGTTTTCAGGCCATTGGGAGTCATTGTCTAATTTATATTCTGGCCAAGCTGTATTACAGTAGAAAATAAGTCTTTTGGGACGAACCTCTGAACAGAGGCCAAGAGTGTTAAGATTGCAAAGGAGCCACCCCAGGGGGGTAATCTTAGATGGAGTAGACTGAGAGGCTCCCATAGTGAATGGAATGGGGGGCAGTAGAGGAAGAAGAGACTTCCAATGACAAGGACGGTGGGAGACAGTGTCCCCTGTCCCACGGGCCTTGCCTAGGAGGAGGGAGGTAACCACTGAGTCAGGTGTCCCTGAAACAGAGGAACCAGAGGCCCAGATGCTGGGAGGAAGCCCTCGGCCCAGGGCTGGGTCTTTTGGGCAAATAGGGATGTTCAAGCATTCTGGGTAAATGGCAAGAGTCTCTCTTACCCCTGGGCAGGCTTTGGTGATAAATGGAGTCACCTACAATGGGAGGGTCTGAGAAATTCCCCAGGTCTTCAGCAGGTTCGGGAAGGGGCTGATGGCCAGGAAAGGGGGAAAGGCACTGAGACTCTAGTGAACCATGATGAGTGAGCCCGGGAGGAGGGAGGGAGAGAGAGAGAGAGAAGTGAGCCCGGGAGGAGGGAGGGAGCAAGAGGGAGAGAAAGAGAGACAGAGAGAAAGAGAGAGAGAAAGAATGAGTCCTCTAGGGACACCTGGCCAGAGCCTACCCCTTCCCGGGTTTCAGCACCAAAATGTAAGGTTAGCCCAGAGTAAGGATGAGTAGACCCAAAGTCAGGCAAGGAAGTTTTATTAACCCGTCAGGCTGCTCCACAGTAGGCAGAGGAGGCAGCCCCACTTACAGGCTGCTGTGGGGTTTTGTAGGGCAAGAGGCTACGTTGAGGTGGGGGAAACTAAGTAGGATTGCAGATGTTTCAACCATTTCCTGGAAATGTTTTTGCCTGCTCATTTATGCAAGGTGGGCAGATGTCTTAAACACTTCCTGGAACTGTTTACGAGTTCTACTGAAAGTCTTGCACAAGCGGCTATAAAAAAGCATTCGGGGGAGTTTGTAGGTGGTCACAAAGGACTGTATTGTGCAGATCATGGAGTGAGGAGGAGGTGTAGCTTGGATTTCCAACAGTTTCCACCAGCAGCAGAACCATGCCACAGCCTCCACAAACAACTGCACTATAAGACCCTGAGGTACTTGCAGACACTGTTGACTTTTATTGCAGCCAAAGAAATCACTCAGAGACTACATTGTTATGTTTACTCCAAACCAAAGCCAAAGCAATCTATATAGCCAACATTATAGGACATATCCACAGGGAAAAGTCTTTTTTCTAAAAAAGCTACTTTGTAAGAATAGAAGATGGGGCTATGAAATGAGATGCACAGATGTCAATGTAGGGACAAAAGCAACATGAAAAAGCAAGGGGAAATAATTCTTCCATAGGAACACAATAATTCTTCAGTAACAGAATACGAAGAAAAGGAAATCTATCAAATGCCTGCAAAAAAATTAAATGATTTTTAAGGAAACTCAGTGAGCTACAAAAGAATACAGATAGATAATTCAACAAAATCTGGAAAATAATTCATAATCTGTATCAAAAATTTAACAAAGAGATAGATATCATTAAAAAGAACCCAACACAAATCTTGGAACTGAAGAATTCAATGAATAATTTAAAAAAATGCACCTGAGAGCTTTAACAATTGACTAGATCAAAGAATAAAGAATTTTTGATTCTGAAGACAGGTATTATGAAATAATCCACTTAGGCAAAAAGAAAAAAAGAAAAGAAAATATTAAACAATATAAAATGAGACTTATAGACCAACATTAAACAGACAAGAATTCACATTATGAGTATTTCAGAAGGAAAGGAGATGGAAAAAAGTCATAGAAAACCTATTTAATTAAATGATAGCTGGAAAATTCCCAAGGCTTAGAGGAGATATGGACACTGAGATCCAGGGAGCTCAAAAATCCCCAAGTAAATTCAATCCTACAAGGTCTCTGCTGAGCCACATTAAAGTCAAACCATCAAAAGTCAAAGACAAAAAGAGGGTTTTAGCAAGAGAAAAGCATCAGGTCACATAAAGGGGGATCCTCTTCAAAAAAAAAACAAAAAATTCTCAGTTGAAAACTTACAGACCAGGAGAGAATGGGTTGATATATTTAATGTGCTGAAAGAAAAATATTATTGGCCAAGAATGCTATGCTCAGCAAAGCTATCCTTAAGAAATGAAGGAGAAATAAAGTCTTTCTCACACAAGCAAATACTAGGAAAATTCATCACCACAAGACTGTCCCTACAAGAAATACTCAAGATAATTGTACATCTGGAAACAGAAGGATGATAACTACCATAAGAAAGCACACAAGAAAAAAATTCACTGGTAGATCAGATACCTGAATGAGAAAGAGGAAAAAATCAAATATCATCACTACAGAAAATCACTAAACCACACAGATAAACAATGAGAGAGAGAGAGAGAGAGAAGAAAAGAAAGAAAGAAAGAAAGAAAGAAAGAAAGAAAGAAAGAAAAGAAAGAAAGAAAGAAAAGAAAGAGAAAGTGAGTGAATGTGGAAGGGAAGAAGGGAATACAAATCTACCAAAAAAACAATTAGTACAATGGCAAGAGTTAGTTCACATCTTTCAAAACACATAGAATGTAAACAGTTTACACCCCCAATTAAAAGATATAAACTGGCTGAATGAAAACTTCCAACTATATGCTGTCTTCAATAAACTCACTTCATCTATAAACACATGGCCTGAATGTGAACAGATGGGAAAAGATGTTCCACACAAATAGAAATCAAAAATGAGCATGAGTATCTACATTTACATCAGATAAAACAGACTTTAAAAATTTATTAAAGAGGCAAAGAAAGTAATTATATGGTGATAATGGAATCAATTCAGTGAGAAGATATAACAATTGTAAATAGATTTATACCCAACACCAGATATATAAAACAAATACCACTAGAGCAAAAGGGAGGGATACTTCCCAATGCAATAATAGTTAGGAACTTAAACACCTTACTCTCAGCATTGAAGAGGTCACCTAGATAAAAAAATCAGCAAAGACACATTGGATTTAATCTGCATAGACCAAATGGATTTAACAGACATTTATAGAGCATTTCACTCAAGAGCTGCACAGAATACACATTTTTCTTATCAGTACATGGAACATTCTCCAGGATAGACCATATTTTAGGACACAAAACAAGTCTCAACAAATTTTTAAAAATCAAAATCTTATCAAGTATCTTCTCAGATCACAATGGGGTAAAACTGGAAATCAAAAGAGAAATTTTGAAAACTGTACAAATACATTATTTATTTATTATTATTTTTTTTTTTGCGATGGATACTTGCTCTGTCACCAGGCTGGAGTGCAGTGGTGCGATCTCAGCTCACTGCAACCTTCACCTCCCAGGTTCAAGCAATTCTCCTGCCTCAGCCTCCTGAGTAGCTGGGACTACAGGTGCGAGCGCCACCATGACCAGCTAATTTTTGTATTTTTAGGAGAGATGGGGTTTCACATGTTGGCCAGGATGGTCTCGATCTCTTAACCTCGTGATCTGCCCACCTCATCCTCCCAAAGTGCTGGTATTACAGGCGTGTGCTACTGTGCTCAACCAATTAATTTTTTTTTTTTTTATGGAGATATGGGTTCCCTTGCTTTGTCCTAAATTACTGGCCTCAAGCCGTCTTCCCACCTTGGCCTCCTAAGATACTGAGATTACAGGTATGGGTCACTGTGTCTGACCATCATGGAAATTAAATGACATGCTTCTGAATGACCAAAGAGTTTATGAAGAAATTAAGAAGAAAATAAAACAAATTTCTCGAGACGTGAAAATAGAAATACAACATACCAAAACCCATGTAATACTGAAAAAGCAATGCTAAGGGGGAAGTTTATAAGATTAAATGCTTACAACAAAATTAGAAATATTTCAAATAAAGAAGCTATCATTGCATGTCAAGAAACTAGAATTAAAAGAACAAACCAAAATAAAAATTATTAATAGGAAAGAAAGAATTGAGATCAAACAGAAATAAACAAAATAAAGCCTTAAAAAAATACAACAGATCAGTGAAATGGAAAGTTGGTTTTTGTAAAGATAAGAAAAGTTGAAAACCATTTGTTAAACTAAGGAAAAAAGAGGGAAAACCCAAATAAATAAAATTAGAAGAAGAAAGGAGACATTAGAACTGATACCTCAGAAATACAAAAGATCACGAGAGACTATTATAAACAACTATACAGCAACAAATTGGGAAACCTAGAGAAAATAGATAAATTTCTAGACACGTATATCCTATCAAGGTGGAATGAAGATGACATAGAAAACCTAACCATACTGATAAGGAGTCACAAGATTAAATCAGAAATAAAGTCTTCCAACAAGGAGAAGCCCATGAGCAGAAGGCTTTACTGCAGAATTGTAGGAAACTTTTAAAGAATAACTAATAAGAATTCTGAAACTACTCCCAAGATTTAAAGGGGAGGGAATTCTTTCTTACTTATTTGATGAAGCCAGAATTCCTTTGATACCAAAATCACACAAGGACACAGCAGCAGCAGAAACAACAACAACAACAAAAACTAGAGGCCAATATTCCTGATGAACATAGGTGCAAAATTCTCAACAAAATACTAGCTAACTGAATTCAACAATTCATCAAAAAGATTATGCACAATGATCAAGTGGGATTCGTCCTAAGGATGCAAGGATGGTTCAACATACACAAATCAATAGATGTAATACATCACATCAATAGAATGAAGTGCAAAGACCATATAATCATTTCAATAGAGGCAGAAAAAGCATCTATTTGACAAAATTTAACATCCTCTCATGATAAAAATTCTCAATAAATTAGGTAGGAATACTAGAAAGAACATATCCCAACACAATATAGGCCATATATGACAAATATCATAGCAAATTGGGAAAAGTAGAAAACTTTTCTCTAAGAACGATTATATAACGAGACAAGAATGCCTACTTTTACTGCTCTTATTCAACATGTCTTTGGAAGTTCCAGCCAGAGTAATTAGACAAGAAAAAAAAAATGGCATCCCAATTGGAAAAGAAAAGTCAAATTGTCCCTATTTGCAGATGACATGATCTTCATATATTTAAAAAAACCCTGAAGACTCCACCAAAAACCTCTTAGAGCTGATAAACAAATTCAATAAAATTAAAATATAAAAATTCATATTATTTCTATATACCAGTAATAGACTACCTGAAAAAAAATCAAGAAAGCATTTTTATTTAAAATAGCTACCAAAAAAAAAAGGCTGGTAATAAAATTAACCAAGGACGTAAAAGATCTCTACTATGAAAAATACAAAACACTGGTGAAAGAAACTGAAGAGGACACCAAAAAAATGAGAAAACATGTTATATTCATTAATTGAAAAAATTAATATTGCCAAAGTGATCACACTACCCAAAGTTATATACAGAGTCAGTGCAATCTCTATCATGATACCAATTACATTCTTCAGAGAAATAGAAAAAAACACAAAATCAAAAAACAAAAAAATTGTGTTTGGAATCACAAAAGACTATGAATAGTCAAAGCAATCCTCACTAAGAACAGTCAGAGGCATCACACTAACTGACTCCAAAATATACTAAAAACCATAGTAATCAAAACAGCATGGTACTGGTATAAAAACAGACAAACAGACCAATAGAACAGAATAGAAAACCCAGAAATAAATCTACATATTTACAGCAACTGATTTTTAACAAAAGCATTAAGAATATACATTGAGGACAGGACAGCCTCTTCAATAGATGTGCTGGGAAAACTAGATTTCCATATGTACAGAAATGAAACTAGACTCCTATCTCTCACTATATCCAAAAATCACTCAAAATGGATTAAGAACTTAAATGTAAGACCTGAAACTATAAAATTACTAGAATAAAACATAGAAGAAATGCTTCAGGACACATATCTGGGAAAGGATTTTATGGATAAAACTTCAAAAGCACAGGCAGCAAAGCTAAAAATAGATCAATGGGATTATATAAAACTAAAAAAGCTTCTGTGCAGCAAACAAAACAACAGAGTGAAGAGACAACCTATAGAATGGAAGAAAATATTTGTAAACTATTCATCTGACAAAGGATTAATGTTCAGAATATACATGGAGATCAAACAACTAAACAGTAAAAGAGCAAATAACCCAATTTTAAAATGGGCAAAGGATCTGAATAGACATTTTTCAAAGGAAGACATACAAATAACCAACAATTATATGACAAATTCTCAACATCACTAATCATCAGGGAAATTCAAATTAAAACCACAATGAGATATCTTGTCACCCTAGTTAGAATGGCTATTATCAAAGAGACAGAAATAACAAATGTTGGCAAGGATGCAGAGAAAGAGGAACTCTTATACACTGTTGGTGGGAATATAAATTAGTACAGCCATTATGGAAAACAGTATAGCGGTTTCACAATAAAACTAAAAATAGAATTACCATATGATTCAGTAATCCTACTATTTGGTATTTATGGAAAGGAAAGGAAATTAGTAATATAAGAGATATGTGCACATGTTTATTGCAACACTAGTCATAATAGCCTAGGTATGGAATCAATCTAAATGTCCATCAACAGATGAATGAATAAAGAAAATGTGGTATATATACACAATGGAATACTGTTCTGTCATTAAAAAACAGTGAGATACTATCATTTACAGAAACATGGATAAACCTGGAGGACATTATGTTAAATGAAATATGCCAGACAGAAAAATAAATAATACATGTTCTCACTCAAATGTGGGAACTAAAAAAGTTGAGCTCATAGAACTACAGAGTAGAATTTTGTTTACTAGAGGCCGGGAAATGTAGGGAGGATCGGGAGTAGAGAGAATTGTGTTAATGGATATAAAATTACAACTAAATAGCAAGAATGACTTCTAGTGTTCTATAGCACTGTAGAGTAACTATAGTTAACGCTAATTTATTATATATTTTCAAATAGCTAGAAGAGAAGATTTTGAATGTTCCCAACACAAAGAAATAATAAATATTTGAGGTGATGCTTATGCCAATTATCTTGATTTGGTCATTACACGTTGTATATATGTATCAAAATATTATACTCTATCTCATAAATATGTCCTATCATGTCATGTCAGTTAAAAATTTTTTAAGAAGTAATGAAGACCTGCTCCCTTAACATCTATGAAAGCCATTCAAAACATATCTCTAAGATAAATATGACCAATGGATCATAAAAGTCTATACCTGACTTCAGTACCTACTCATTTTGAGGGTAAGACTCAAGAAAAGAATCATTATTTTTATTTTTTTTCTTAGAGATCTCCTTGACCGTTACACAAATTGCTGTACCTCCTCCCTAATAGCCTTACTACCCTAGTGTGGTTATGAATAGGGGAGTCCATTGTCAAATATTGTCACATTCTTCCCTTAGAATAATTGATTTCTATTCAACTGGCATTTTACAGAACAATTTCTCTAGCTTTACTTACAAAAGTAACTGTCAAATTCCACCTCACAGAATTCAGTTACAATAACTTTATTAGAAACATGCATTAATCAAACATAAAATCAAAGATAACTCATACTTGAGACAGCAAGGTTTTCATAAAATCACTTTCTGTCCTAGAAGCAGATGTCTGAGACGTTTTTGTTAATAAAGATCACTAGATATACATCCTTACCAAAATAGAACATGTCCTATTATACAATTTGAAAATAGATAGAATTATTGTACTGTATTCCTCCTTTATGTATCTTTCTCAAATTGTAAATTCTGAATTATTTCCTAGGGAAAAGAAAATGGGGAAATAGTAGGCTCATATTAGGAAAAAAGTAAAATTATTTTAAAAATTTAAATAGGTAGTAAAATTTCAAAATATATAACCGTATTTCTGTCAACCAAAAAATACATGTACGTAAAAAATGGGGAAGTTAAATTAAAGCAGGTTTTTTTTTTTGTTTTATATTTGTTTTTTTTTTGTTTTTTTTTTTGAGATAGTTTTGTTCTTGTTGCCCAGGCTGGAGTGCGGTGGTGAGATCTCAGCTTACTGCAACTTCTGCCTCCCAGGTTCAAGCGATTCTCTGGCCTCAGTCTCCCAAGTAGCTGGGATTACAGGTGCTATTGACTTCATTCTTAGAATGGTTCAACTTCATGTAGAGTATGTGAAAAACATTTAGAAAATTCTTTATTTTAACATTGTTGAGAGACAAGTCAAGACTTGCCTTAGAAGTATTCTTTGATTTATGAAAGACAATATAAATGATTGTTTAAAAGCCATTCAGTTTTTATGAGAAATCTGATTGCATGAATCCCCCTCTTTATCTCCTTCATTCACTCAACAGATATTTATCGAATGTTTTCTATATTCCAAACACTATGGTAGGTCCTGTTGAAGAAATATAGATCTGCAGTCTATGATGGAATTAGACCTGAACCCTAATGAAGCTTACAGTCTAATGAAAGAGACAGATATTAAACAAATAATTATATTAATGATGGGGCAAATGTTATGAAGATAAATGTATTAGTCTGTTTTCATACTGCTATGAAGAACTGCCTGAGTCTGGGTAGTTTATAAAGGAAAGAGGTTTAATTGGGTCGCAGTTCCACATGGCAGGGTAGGCCTCAGGAAACTTACAATCGTGGCAGAAGGCAAAGGGGAAGCAAGCCACAATCTTCACAAGGCAGTAGGAAGGAGGAGTGCCCAGCAAAGGGAGAAGAGCCCCTTATAAAACCATCAGATCTCGTGAGAACTCATTCACTATCATGAGAACAGCATGGGGAAACCACCCCCATGATTCAATTACTTCACCTGGTCTCTCCCTTGACACGTGTGGTATTATGTGGACTACAATTCAAGATGAGATTTTGGGTGGAGGACACAGCGAAATCATATAAATAAATATGTCATGTTAAAGACATATAATGGAGGCTTGACTTTGTGGTGTTAACTAGGCTGGACTGAATGAGGAAGTGACAACTGAGCAGACATGTAAAAGATGAGTAGGTTGAGGCAGAATGGAATAGTAGTCTAGACTAACAGCACATAGAAAATCTTTCTGACAAGAGGGAGCGTAACAGCCATGGAGAGCTGAAAATCAGCTAGTGAGACTTGAGCAGAGAGCAAGGGATAGAAAGTATGATTGGAAATGCATCAGAGAGGTTCATCAGAATACATTTAAAGCTGTTGAAGATGTGATCATTTAGGGCAACTGTATATAAAGAAAAGAAAGATGTCCCAGAATTGCCCTAAGACATGCCAGTCTGGGTAGAGGAGATTAATATTGCAAATGATAAAGAGCAACCAGACATAAAATCAAAGCATGAAAATGTAATGTCCAAGAGAATATAGAATCCAAGAGAGGTCAGTGTTTCTAAAAAGAGGAATTGATCAACAGTGCTGAATGCTGTTGAGGCAAAAAAAGGAGGACTGAAATAAGAGAAATCTGGAAATTGTCAGTGACTAGTTTGATCCAGAATGGAGACAGAAGACAAATTAGGATGAGTTGAGGAAAAAGTGAAAAGTGAATAAATGGAGGCAGAAAATATTGGTTATATATTCGTTTATAACCAATATATAATGAAGTTGGTTATAAAGCACTTGACTGGTCAGGTAATGGGAGTGACTTGATTGTGTATTTTTTAAAAATAAGCTATTGTCTTAGTACATTCAAGCTGTTACAACAAAATGCCACAAGTTGAGTAGCTAATGAATAGAAATATTTTCTTAAGGTTCTAGAGGCTGAAATGGCCAAGATCAAGGATGCTAGCAATTTTACGTCTACTGAGTTCCTGCTTTTTTTGTTTGTTTGTTTGTTTGTTTGTTTGTTTTACATAGGTGGTGCCTTCTCACTGTGTTCTTATATGGTGAAAGGGCAAACAAGTTCCCTCTTTTATAAGGGTAGTAATCTTGTTCATGAGAGCTCTGCCCTCATGATCTAATCATCCTCTAAAAGTCCCACCTCTTAATACTATTGCATTGGGAATTAGGTTTCAACATGTGAATTTGGTGGAGGAAGGACACAAACATCCCAATCAAAACATACTCAAAAGAAGTGAAAATTGGTACTCAATAAATATGTACATACATGTTCATAATAGCACTATTCACAATAGCTAACGGGAAGAAATAGCCCAAATGTCCATCAGGGGATAATGAATAAAGAAATGGTTGTAAAAAATACAATGTAATTTTTATTTTGTTTTATTTTGAGATGGGTCTTACTCTGTCACCCAGACTGGAGTTCAGTGGTGCTATCTCGGCTCGCTGCAGCCTCTGCCTCCTGGGTTCCAGCGATTCTCCTGCCTCAGCCTCCCAAGTAGCTGGGATTACAGGCTCACGTCACCACGCCCAGCTAATTTTTGTATTTTTAGCACAGATGGGATTTCACTATTGGCCAGGCTGGTCTGGAACTCCTGACATTAGGTGATCCACCCACCTCGGCCTCCCAAAGTGCTGGGATTACAGGCATGAGCCACAGAGCCCAGTGGGAATTTTTTCTTCTGTTAAAAAGGAATGAAATATTGATACATGCTATAACATGAATGAATCTCTAAAACATTATGCTAATGAATATAAACCAGACATAAAATGTTGCAATTGTGATTCTTTCTATTTAAAATATTCAGAATAGGTAAACTCATAGAAACAGAAGACAAATTGGCCAGAGGCTGTAGATGGAGGAATAGGGAACAACCATTTAATAGGTCCAGATTCTTTTTTCTTTTGGGGTGAAGAAAATGTTTTGAAACTACATACAGACAGTGGTTGTACAATATTGTGAATGCACTAAATGGCACTGAACTGTTCAACTTCAAATAGCTAATTTTACATCAGGTGAATTTTATCTCCAAAATATTTTAAAACTTAGAGCTATTGAGGAAACCAGGTGGTTTTGCTAGGCTTCCATGTTATAACTCAGTTTAAAAGAAAATCAAAACATACCACAAAAGTTTCATACATCTACACTTCCATTTTGAGAATTGTTTTAAATAGCCTAAAATGTAAGTGGTTTGATCTTTATAGAAATATATTGGACTTGAACTGCCTTGATTATTAATCAGTGAAATATAATAAATTTGAACTGATGTCTAAACTGAATTTGAAACAAAAAAAGAATTACAGTTATCATTATTTTTTTAATTTACTTAGAAATTAGGGATTCTACTTAATAGCATGCTCAATTGGTTATTTATAAGTAAATATTTTATCTTGCAATCTTACTGTAAATAATTTGCCAGTATGTACAAAAAGTTGATATTTACACCCATGTACATATACACACACTCTCACAGGATGTTCAATTTATCATTTTTGATAACAAATGCTGGAAATGACTTTAATGTTTATCAATTCATATTAGTGAAATTAATTCTGGTACTTTTGTCCAATAGAAGACTACTTAACTATTAAAATAAATGTGAAAGACCGTAATGTATTAACATAGAGATTGCCACAAGGTACATTATTTTAAAAAATTTAAGATGCAGAAATATCTATGGAATAATCCATTAAGTTAAACACAAGTATATGTATGCACATACGTACACAGGAAGCTCTTAACAAAATAGCTTTATGGGCATAGTTTTATAGTTTAGGTATATGATTGGAGGGGTTTTTTACCTTATGTGCAGGACTTGTTGATAGTGCTGGTAATTTCTAACATGAACAATATCTTGTTGATGCTATCCTAGGCCATTTACTTTTATGTTTTTTGTATGTAAAAATGGTGACAAAATATATTTTAAGCTAACCCGTCATACTGAACATTCTGATAAAATAATACATTTTCCTTAGTTCATCTATATTTATTATTTTTTCCTCTTAATTTCCATTTCTCTTCTATTATAACCATTTACTCATCAATTTGTATTCCCCTTTTAACTGTGAACTCTTTAGGGCTCTAAAAATTTAGCCTAACACCTAATAGGAATGGTAGATATTTAGTAAATGTTTGTATGATCCAAGATAATATACTATAAGAACACAAGCTTTGAAATGAAATAGACATGAAATTAAGTTTTGATTTTGAAAATATCTATCTGATTATCATGGGCACGTTACTTGACTTTACTAAATATCCGGAAAAAAGAAAATAAGATCACACAGTTCCTATCTTATGGGACTTTAGTAGTGATTACATGATACCATGTTTCTAAAGAGCATACTCCTGTGATTGTCACGCAGTAAGTCTTCAGTAAATTAAGATTTTTTCCTCATTTTTCTTTCTTTCTTTTTTTTTTTTTTGTCAAAGTTTCACTGTCACCCAGGCTGGAGTGCAGTGGCATGATCTCAGCTCACTGCAACCTCCACCTCCTGGATTAAAGCAATTTTCCTGCCTCAGCCTCCCGAGTAGCTGGGATTACAGGCACCTGACACCACTCCTAGCTAATTTTTGTGTTTTAGTAGAGGTGGGGTTTCACCATGTTGGCCAGGCTGGTTTCAAACTCCTGACCTCAGGTGATCCACCCACTTCGGCCTCCCAAAGTGCCTTGGATTACATGTGTGAGCCACTATGCCCAGCCTCATTTTCCTTTTTCTACTCATCACTTAATAGTCCTCTGCAGGCTACCATGTCCTCCTCACAATACTTTTTTTTTTTTGAGACGCAGTTTCACTCTTGTTGCCCAGGCTGGAGTGCAGTGCCACGATCTTGGCTCACTGCAACCTCTGCCTCTTGGGTTCAAGTGATTCTCCTGCGTCAGCCTCCCGAGTAGCTGGGTTTACAGACATGCACCGCCACACTCTGCTAATTTTGTATTTTTAGTTGTGAATAGGTTTCACCATGTTGGCCAGGCTGGTTTTGAACTCCTGACTGTAGGTGATCCCTCCGCCTTGGCCTCCCAAACTGCTGCGATTGCAGGCGTGAGCCACCACACCCGACCCTTCACAAATACTTTATCACATACTTTCTGTATATCTAACTAAGGAAATTTAGATTGGAAAAGGAGTGAACAAACCTAAAAATAAATTGACACAGGATGTGGAAACTTCCTTCCCATTCAGAGGGAATAGGGAGTTGTCTAAGAGAAATTAACTTTAAAATGGCATTTTTAATGGAATGTTTTTATAATGTATTACATGTATAAATATGTACTTAAGCATAAAAAAATATGTTATACTAACTTTGCTTTCAAAGAGATGTAAGCCGTGGCAGGCAGTATCAGTAACTTAAGAGACCAAGAGACCAGTGTGAAAAGCTTTATGTAAGATAATATATAATCCAATTATGGAGATGCAAGTCATCACTGTATGTTAGTCTGAAAGAATGATAGTCATTTCACTACCACCATATTATTTATTACTTTGAATTCCTCAAGGTGAAGGGTTAAGGGAAGTGCCCTTCCAGATATTTTTTATTGTTACTTTTCTTGGAGATGGGTGTCAGCTGATTTTTTTTTCATTTTCATTTTTTTTTTCATTTTTTCATTTTTCACTTGTTCATTTTAAGTTGGGTTCTAGAATTTAAGCATTAGCTATCAGTTGAGAGGGTTTTAAAAAATGCAGAATTAAATCATGAATTTAGAGTAATAGCCTTTCAATAATCCATGCCCAGTGAAGTAATTACAAAACTACAAGCAGTAGAAAAGATCAGAAAATGCAGTTACCCATAGATTTGAAATGTTGACATTTGGCATCTGGCTCCAAAGTGGATGTTTACACAGTAGCTGTCTTTAGTATCTTTTTCCAATAAGTTATATATTATTTTTGACTTGATTATTTTATCCTATATACAGTACACTAAGCAAACAGCTGTTAGCCTATGCAGAATTAAACATATTTCTTGAGGCATTTTAGATATTGTAAACACGTCTATTCACTCATTTGCAGAGAAGTGTGCCATTGCCTATCATTGGATTTGAGGAGGTCATCCAGTCACAATGAAGTTCAACGAAATCTGAAGACTGGTTAGCAAAGTCTTAACCATAACCGCTTGCTATCTATTGAAATATATTGGGAAGCACGGATTGTAACATCATGAAATTTTCACACATGGTGGAACTCCATTTGTTAACAGTCACAGAGGGTGATGCTTGGCATTTTAAACTGCACCACAGTCCTAAACTCATTATCATGTGAACTGATAAGATCTAGTACAGGATTTAAAAATGGGTCATTGTTCGTTGTGATTTTTATTAAAGTCATCCAATTTTGATTTTTCAATTTAATAGTCCATTTCCTCTTTTTAAGTGTGTGTCCTATGGAATCACAAATAATTGTTTTAATCATTAGTATTTCTGAGATGAGATCATATGATACCCATATGTCTCGAGTTGCCTTTATACAAGGTCACAGTTTGTAGCTGGGAAGAGCTAAAGTGAAGCCAACAGGACAGAGGAACTTTTCAGGCAGGTGTGGTCTAATAGGCCCAAAAGGTTTGGAATTGCCTTCAGAATCAGGGATATCCAAATAAAACATCCTTTTTCCACTACATCTGGGCTAAATCGCTTTGGGAATAGTGATTCATTATTCGTTCATTCAGTTGGTAAGTTGATAACATTTACAGCATGCTGGGAGCTTGGAGCCCAGCACTGTTGAGCACTGGAGAAATAGCAGTGGACTAAAAAGTTCCGTAATTCTGAGAGGGCAGGGGCACATGGAGGAAATAGACAGAGACAAGAGCGAATGTCAAGTACAGTGAGTCTCCAAAGGAGGACCTAATCATGGGGGCTAGAGGAGGCATGTCTAATAGAACCCAGGTCAAAGCTGAAGCCAGAAAATGAAAAGCCATGTTAGTGAGTAGGGAATTCAGGGAACCAGGTCTGCCAGAGTGGGGGCAGCATGTGTGGATTCCCACAGATTGGCTTGCTTGTTTGAGGGACTGAAACGAAGCCTAGTTGATCCAGACAGTAAGGGGTGAGTCTGCAGAGGTCAGTGGTGGCCAGATACGGAAAGGCCTTGAAAGAGATGTCAGAATTTTAGATTTTTTTCCCCCCTAAGAACGTTGTTTAGTATTTCTAAATGCCAATTCATTTAGCTATAAATTAAGATATCATCTATCTCATAGGTTTTTGTTTAAAGATTATGTGGGATAAAGATATCTCATAGAGTCTAAAATTATATATATAACTCCACTTCCAAATATTTATAAATATAAACTTTTCTTAGAAAACAAGGCCTGGCAGATTTGAACCATTTTATAACATTAGTTATTCATTTCGTTGATTCTGTTATTGATTGCATTCTTATTAAATAAGCAGATTTGGGGAAAAGAGTCAGGAGACTATAATGGCTGAGAGGTCAGAACTAATTGTAAGCATATTTGCTAGTAAGGAGTCTCACAACTAGATACTTTCCAGAAGATCTTACCAACTTCAGGAGGAAAGTGAGTGACAAGCATATTATCTTTGTTCCAAACTCAGAGGGCCTGGAGCAGTGGTTCTGAATCAACAGCAATTTTGCTTCCACAGGCAATACTACTGCTTGTCACAATGGGTCGGAAGGAGTGGTTTATAGAGACCAGTGATGCTGCTAACATCCGACATTGCACAGGACTACCGCCTACAACAAAGTATTGTCAATAGTGCTGAGTGTGGGGCCCCCTTATTCAGGGCATGCTGGCCAAAGTTGGAATGGGGCCACAGTTGGCATGAGGTGCCCACTGAGGGTTCATGTCTTTCACGCTATCCCTTGGTTGTCTATACCTTCTTTTCCCCTCTGTTATATTTTTTTCTCTACCTTGTTTCTCCTCTGTTATAATGGAATACAAAGTATCATATGGTGAATTACATACATAGTTTTCTCTGTCTCAAAGCTGCTGAAATATGTATACCTTCTCTAACTAATCAGCTTAAGCAAACCTCTGCAGTGGGTGGTAATTGTAGCTGACAATAGCAATCATGTGTTCCTAAAGTGGCAGTGGAGAAACGTGAAGATTATGTGGGAGTGTCAAATCTGTGATTTAGGCGGGGCAGTGTCAAACATCTGCAAACAATATTGCTGGAACATCCAAGTTAAACAAAACAATTTTTAAAAGAACATAAAGTTAGCAAAATAACTAGAATCTGGGGGAAAATGTAACAAACGATTTTTTACTTCTCTAGAATAAACTGAAGAATTCTATAGTCAAAGCACATTATTGATTGCGCCAAGAGGTTTTGTATACAATCTCTCCAATTTCCTTAGGGATTTCTGTATTTCTTTTTAGTGCAACATTACTTTAATTGGATGTCAAGTAAAAGAAGTGGCTGGAAGCACCCATGTTTTATAATTTCTAATTTCAAAATTGATAAGAACACATGCTTCTGTGGTGTTTATGTGTATGATTTGCCAAAGTTATTATTTAAAAAATAATTTTGTAAATGTTAATTCTCCTTAGGCAGTCCACAATTATTTTAAATATTAAAAAATGAAGTTAGTAAATACATTATAATGCATGCAAGAATCAGATATGTGTATATTAATTTTTGTGTGTGCAAAATTTAATTTTGTATGAGGCACTTTCTTAAATAATGGTTATTAGAATCTATTAAATCCAAACTTTATTTTTCATAATGCACAGGTAACAGGAATCTCTCCCAAATCTAAAAGTATTTAACAAATTTCACAGCTCAAGTAAAAGGAAAAATAAAATAAGTGTAACTTTTAAAAGGTTACAAACACTTATGGCATTTTCAACCTTACAATTCAGAAGTAATAAAAACTATAAAATATCAGAGTGGGGTCTGGACTAACTGAGTAAAAGCCACAAGATCCAGGCTAGTATTTCAAAACAGCAATCTGATTATGTCATTCCTCCCTTAACATATTTTCATGATTTCTCATTACTCTTGGAATGAAAACCACTCTCTAACCTAGCCTAGCACCTTGTACAACTTCTGGCTACCTCTCCAGCACCCCTCACACCAGGTACCTGCTGCCGCAGGGCCTTTACACCTATGATTTCCTTTGCTTAAAAGCCTCATCTCAATTGCTCCTTGTGCCACTCTTCTGCTTAATCACTCGGACTAAGTCAAATCTCTATGTAATGCATAATCAGAACACCGCAACTTGTCCTTTATATTTTTATTGCAATGGTTAATTTTTTTGATTGGTGTTCTGATTTCATGCAAGAAGCAGCAAAGAATTGCTGTTATTTTTGTAACTAATTTGTTACAGATATATAGGGTTTATCAGTCTTATTTCCCAGTCATTTCTTATGATGGCCCAATTGTGGAAAAGACGAGCCCACAAGAGAAGAGGTTAATTATTATAAATATGACTCATGTTTGTATAGAGCTTTATATTTTGCTAAGTCTATTCTATGTCTTATTCTCATCTGATCCTTGTAATAATCTCATTGGTGATGTAGGAAAGTTATCTATTCAGCAAACATATTTTTAAGCAACTACTATGATGCTGAGAACTAGGGAGATATGTATATATATGTTGCTTTGGTATATATGTATAACATTTATATATAAAAATAGTATATAAATGTGTATATTTGTGTGTATGTGTGTATATATGTAATGAGGAGAAGAGTAACATATAGGTATAAATTATATAGGTAACATTATACAGGTAACATTATATAGGTAAAATTATATAGGTATAAATTATATAGTAATATATAGGCAACATAATACAGTAATATTATATAGGTAACATATACAGTAACATTATATAGGTATAAATTATATAGGTATCATATATAGGTATAATAATTTATACCTATATACTAGAAATTATATACTTTAAATTATATAATAAATATATTTTAAGATATAAATATATAAATTATACCTATATAATTTATACCTATATAATATAAATTACATAATATAAATTATATAGGTATAAATTATATAGGTATAATTATATAGGTAATATTATATAGGTATAAATTATATAGTAATACTATGTAGGTGACATTATATTATAGTAATATTATATAGGTAACATATAGTAACATTATATAGGCATAAATTATAAAGGTACATATATACCTATATATAACATCATATATACATAAATATATATTAAGCATATATTTATAATATTTATAACATGTATTTATACTTATAGTATTATATATAGGAATAAATTTGTGTGTGTGTATATATATGTGCGTGCGCACGCACACACACACACACACACATATACATAAATGTTACTCTCCTACCTTCAGGGAGGTTTTTTTTCACTGGGTGTGGGAGAGGTATGGAGAAACAAAAATAACTACCTACTGTGGGATGTCTTTAGGGTTGTGTTCAACATAAGACAAAGCTGGTGCATGAATGAGAACAGTAAATGGTTAATTCAGCCTGAGGAAGGCAAGGTAGTGGGAATAATATTTTGGGCAGAAGCAGCAACATAAATAAATGGACACATGACCGTACATGGTTTGTGTTTATGGAATTCTGAGATGCCAAAGATATTGATAGAAGGTGGCACAGCTCCACCCACCTTGGTCTCCTTTGCATTTCTCTTTGTTGATGCCATTCCCAAAGCAGCCTCTCCCTTAGAAATGATAATAAAATCCAGTCTCATGTGATTTCCTCTCAACATTTCCAATAAGATTCTCAAAAACTGTGTCTCATGGGCTCCACATGGGTGAATCAGCCACTTTTTTGAGCGTGATTGGCCACATCTAATTTAAAAGCCCCCTTCAAAACTCAGATCCAGATTAGGTGTATCCAAGCCACGTGTCTTAAAACAGTAATTCTAAAGCTGTAGCACATATTAGCCTCCCCACAAGAGCTTATTAACATGCAGATTGCTGGGCCAAATGCCCCAGAACATCTGATTCAGCATGTCGGGGTTGTGGCCTGATCATTTGCATTTATAACAAGTTTTTAGGTGATGCTGATGCTGCTGATACAGGGGCCACACTGTGAGAACCACTGCCTTTGAGAACTGGAAGGATGGTTTCCCCTGAAAAATCTGAGGGCTGCTGCCTACAGAGGTGACTGGATTCCACGTTACCTGATGGTACACAATTAAACTATGACTGCTTGCGCAAACTTGTGAAACCTATGACAATTGTTTGCATATTGGTCTTTTTTTTCTTCTTGATCTTTCTACTCTAGTTATTCAGTAGCCTCAAAATACTTTTCTGGCTATACAAGGTTGCTCACCTTTAAGCACTGGATCATTTTCCATTGAAATGTATATTCTCTGTTTGCTTTTCTCAGGATAACTTGACCCAAAGATCTAATGGTTGCACTGCCACTACAAGCACAAAATGTACCAGAGTTTTTGGATTAAGGACCCTGTTTTGCCATTTATGTGACCTTTGGCATGTTACTTAATAGCTGTGTGCCTTGGTTTTCTTATGTGTAAAGTATTGGTAATAATATCTAGTAGTTATAACTATGCCATAGAATTGTCAGGATTCCATGAGATAATATATACAAAGAGTTTAGAATAATTCCTGACACATACTTAAAGACAATATAAGCCTTAGTCATTCTTATAAAGTGTTCACTGTCCACGGCTTTAAATAATTAGATTTGATAGGTTTTAGAAAAGAAGGGGTCCTGAAATGCTATTAGAGTGTAATTCCATCCTCTAATAATTGATATAACTACAGAGAACTACATTATCTCACCAAGGATAAAGAGAGATGGTCAGTGGTCCCAGAACTCAGGTTTCTGTGCTCATGCTACAATACCACATTAAGTCTAATTTCTTTCCAACAAAACATGACTCCTCATGGAAAGACCATGGATTTGGAAAGCACAGAGGTAGACTGGGATTCCATTTTTTTCCCATATTCTAACCAAATAGCTTTAAGCAAATTAAGTGCTCCCTTGCAGCCTGTGTTTACCTGTCTTTGAAATGGGATTAAAAATGGACTGGGCATGGTGGTGTGTATCTCTAATCCCAGCACTTTGAGAGGCCAAGGCAGGGAGATGTCTTTAGCCCAGGAATCAGACCAGCCTGGGCAACAAACCCAGATCCACCTCTACAAAAAAAAAAAAAAAAAAATTAGCTGGGCATGGTAGTGCATGCCTGAAGCCCCAGCCACTAGGGAGGGTGAGGCAAGAGGATCACTTGAGCCCAGGAAGTTGAGGCTGCAGTGAGCTGTGATCTCACCACTGCACTCCAGCCTGGGTGACAGAGTGAGACTTTGTTTCTAAAGGAAACAAACAAACAAACACAGAAACCAGAAGCATTTTAAGTGATATGTGAGGCCTAAATACAGAAATGTGTATAAAGTGCCCGTCACAGTGCCTGGAGAAATACCAGTTTGTTAGTACATGTTAAATTCCTTTCCTTTTTCCTATTTCTTTGCATAAGCCTGTTGCATCAAAGCAAAAGCCTTTTCCTGTTATGCCAGTGGAATGACTAATGGTAGAAATTGTAGAGTGTATATAGATTATATGGCAACATGATGAGGCAAATATTCTTCCACAAGAGGGCTTTCAGTGCTCCCCCCAGCACTTTTGCCAGTCACTATCCCCTTCAGTTTTCTCCAGAAGTAATGATTTACAGTTGTTAACTGCCACCACCTGTGGAATGGTTTTCCTGTGCCTGGTATTGTGCCTGACTCAGGACTTGACCTACTGTGTCCTTCACATTCCTCATCACAGCACTAGGAAGAAGGCACTAATGTTAGGGCAGTTTTGCAAGAGACAGGGTTTTATACCCAAGTATGAATGACTTCAAAGTGTGATGTGATGCCTATCTAATTTAGCAGGACCTTTGTGCCATATAAGGGTGAAAAAGGGACAGCAAAGATAGTGGACCACGACTAACATGACTGACATGCTGTTTTGAAAATGAATTGAATATTAGTTTTTAGTTGAGGGTATACATATTTCCAGACTTCTTTATGGGAATGGTAGGGGAAAGGCTGAATATACTCATCCTGAATACTGTGAAATAGGGGATGCCTCTCTACTTATGATCCTCCCCCCCTTTTTTTAAATATACTGGCCACTATCTGGTGTAGAAAATTGGCCTGTGCTTGTCTTTAGAACATGCTCCGAAGCATACCTCTGACTTTGCTGGAAAGGCGTTCTCCTGTCTGTTGATGTCTTTTTCTACGTTCTCCATTTACGTAAATCCGATGGAATCTTTTAGACTAGCTCAATTGCCTTCCTTCATGAAGTCCTGCTCGGGCTGTACTGCATCAATTGCTGATCTCAGAGTTCTAGTTTGCTAGATGTCTTTAAAAATATTTATTACCAACATGGCACACGTATACATATGCAACAAACCTGCACGTTGTGCACATGTACCCTAGAACTTAAAGTATAATAATAAAAAATATATAATATTTATTATGCAATTAATACATATACAAATTTGAAAATAACAGACATAAGCATAAAGCATAAAACAATCACTTGCAATTTCACTAGCCAGAAGAAAGTGCGTTCACATTTTTCAAGCATGAATGTGTGTATGTGTAAAGAAATACTTGTATACATGTATGTGTGTATATACTTATGCATATACAATTATATCACATCTAGTATCCTGTATCTTGCTCACTTACTTAACATTATACTAAAAATGTGAAAAATATGACTAGCATTTTTTCATCTGTACGTTTACATGAATCTTATTAGTCAGATATAAGTTCTTCATAAGACATTTTAAAGTTATAAATAAGTCGCAAGACATGACTGGTTTCCTGGCTACTTATTTACTATGGGATCTTAGGCAAATTACTTATCCTGTTAATTTTTATGAAAAAAAATTTAACTTGGTTGTTCTGAAAATGAGATGAAATAATGCAAATAAGATACATAATATATGCCTGACACATAATAAACACTCAAAAACATTTTCATCATTATTGTTCACATTATCAGTATTTATTTGTTAATTCCATATATGACAACTATGTGTCCAGAAATATGTTAGCTCTAACTTACCTTCTAGGAGCTTAAAACCTATTTAAGGAATTTTTACTACATAACAGTATTTCCACAATTGACAATGGGATGTGATGGATAAGTTTGCACTAAATTAGAACAGTCAAGACTTTAGTTTTAAAAATTAGGTAGTGATACAAAAAAATTGCAGAGGACAAGGTTTTCTATATCTCGATAGAGATTTTATAATGAGCTATCCAAACTTGTAACCAGCAACCTCAGTAATTTTCTTTTATCTTTTAGATTCTATAGTAAAAAAGCAAAACCAAAATAACCCTGTCACATCCAGCCACTGTCAATTAATGCCTGGAACTGGATTAACTACAAGTAAACCAATTCAAGTAGCGCGAGACTCACCAGCTGTCACGGTTAGTCTCCTTGGAGGGACCACATACATATCCTGTTGCCAAGGAAAACAGCCTATAACATCATCTTTTTTCAGGGCATGGGTAAATTCCTGTCTCATTCGTACAAAACCTTCAGACCTCTAGCAGACCACGGGGTATAGATTAAAATTCATGCCTAGCAGAAACAGCTTCCATACTCCTCACTACACTGTCCTATGCAGTATTCAAAAGTGGATCCCAAGGACTTAGCTGTGTCTCAGCTCTGCATTTGAACTCCATTCATATACATGTAGAGAACAGCTAGTGTTTTACAAAGGGCAGAGGTGGTTACATTGAAAGTACTTGGCATTATCACAAATCCCTATGTTTGTATTCTTTTTTATGGAAGCCACAAGATTTATCTACTGCATTCTTTTTTACCTAATGCCTTTGTTGTCAGGGTTGGAACATTGTTGAATTCCAGCAAACAACGGGAAGGAATTGGTTTTATACAAACAACTTTGTGTGTGTGTGTGTGTGTGTGTGCATGCGCACGCATGCATGTTTCCCAAAGACCAGAAAAGCAAAGGAGACTATTAAAATCTTAAAGCAAATCTGTGGGTTACTAGGCCTACCTGGGTCTTTACTGACTGTGTTCCCCTGGATTATTGACTAGAAACACCTGTTGTTTTCCCTGCAGAGCCGTTGGGAAGAGGAGGAGTACACGTGGCTGGTGCATGAACCTTGGTAAGTCATAGTAAAGCAAGAGTGTAAATACTAGAGTATGCATTCTCTGTCAATTCCATGCTACTTTTGGAGAAGTTTTGGCATTTGCTTCCTTGCATTTGGCACTATAGATTATTTTAATAATGTTTACACTCTTGTTCTGCTCCCTAGCTCTACAAGCTGTTAAGAGAAGCCACATTTAAACAAGCATCCCTGCATCTTTTGCGTCTACATGAAGAGGGTAGCAGGCTGTTCCCCAGAATAGTCTGTAAAGAATTTTCTCCAAATAAACTACTTTAATGCTAAGCAAAATGCCACATATGTAAAATAGGTAATGCCGTATTATGTAAAATGCTTTTTAAAAGATGAGGGAAAAGGACTTAGCATCAAATAAATCTGTCAGCATGGGGAGTTCCAGAAATAGTTGTAACAGTGGTTTGAATTGCTTAATATTGCAATTACTATTTACTTCTTCAAATTAGCCTCCATTATCTTATGAAAGAATCTTAGAATAATTTATTTGACTCTCCAGGGTCTTGTGGCCATATCATGAATAGATGTTTAAAGAGCCTTCTAAGAGTCTGCTAAGACCTAAATTAATCTTTGCATCAAGCACTTTTACTTATTGCTTTTCCCCTTCCAAACATCCCCACAATCCAAATTTCTCAAGGAGGTTTTTTTCCTACATCAATGTTAATGCATTGACATGCAGTAGGGAAATTAGCCTTGAGTTATATGTATCGAGAGAAACAACAAAGCAAATGTGCTTTGTTCTTGGCAAGCTTACTTAATCTCTCAGATATGTAAAGATGAATCAGAAAACAATATGATCCAGTTCATCTTATTAATTGGAATCCTAGAATGAATGTTAGAGTAAAAAAGTACCATGGAGAATACCCAGTCTAGATCCTTCTTTTCCTGTTTGAGAAAAAGGAGGTTTCCAATGCTAAAATAACTGACCCAAGGCCTAAAGGCAGGTGTCTGTCAGTATCCAAACAATGCAAACAAGAAATCAGTGCTTGATGTTTCCAATTTCATTTTACCATTTTACTATTCCAGCACCATTGCCTAATCAATAAGAATCAACCCAGAGGGTTTTTAGAAACAGAGATATCTAAGATTCTCTCTTAGAAGATCTGTATCAATAGCTGGAGTGGAGTCTGAGATTCTGCTTTGGACAAATGCCCTGGGAAATAATTAGGATACAGAAATTATAGAAAACTCCACATTCTATCATTCTGTCTTCAAAGATAAAAGATCACTACTAATCAAATAAACTGATATGGAAATTTCTAAAACGTATGGTTATGAACTTATTTTAAAATATAGACTTATTGTCTGTGCTTATATATTAGACCTTAGAGAAGCCGTGCATTTAGACCTGTATGATACATCCATTTATAAGTCAATTGTCTTGGGATCTGATTTTATGTTTGTGGTATTTACATGTCTGTCATCTGTAATACTGGTATTTTTTGGAGTTCATCTAGATCTTTGACCATTCAGTCAGCACTCTGCTTAGTAAGATGTGGAATCCAAAGATGCACTAAAACAATCCCAACTGTGCTATAGGAGATGTGCAATAGGAACTAATGTCAGGCAGACACAGTTAAAACGCTTGTCAACTGCCTAAACTGCTATTCTTGCCGTTTCCTAGAGATAATGCAAATTGTGCTTTGGCAAGAGATTACCTGTCGATTTTTTTTCTTATTTTGTAATTGCTCCCTCACAAAAAAACACAGGTTAGACTGTACTGTCTGCTGTCCATGGTGCTAATTGTGGTCTTTGCTGGGAAATGGTACCTTTTACAGAGCCAGCTTCTGAAATCCTTTAACAGATTGTTTGTGATCCCTGTAATTCTGGCAGTGCCAAGCATATTTGAGTACTAGATTCTACACCCAGTTAGTTTTCCCCCAAGTCACATGAGCTAAGCGTACCTGCAATCATTTAGATATGCAAGGTTGACTTTCAGGTAATTTTCAGAGAAAAAGAATGGCAAATGAACGAAAGTTGAAAGTTACACTTTAAAAGGATAGCCGTAACCTCTAAAGCTCACATGGCTTATTTTAGCCATTTCAGAGGCTGTATACTCAACTTCTTGTGTGAATTGTGCTTTTAAACCATCCCATTTGACAATTAAAACGGAAACGTGGAAAAAGCCATTGTTTGTTTTTTCTATGGTCCCATCAATGTGCACTGTGCTGAACGATAGTCAGGGCATGGCAAACAAAGGCTCTGCCCCGTGGAGCTTACAACCAAGCTGCATGATGCAATGCAGAACAATACAATTCAGAACAAGCACGTGGTGATTAACAACCTTTCTAAGTGGCATTCTTTGAAGAATAGGAGTTTATATATATACATGTAAATCAGTGGGGTTTGGGGGGTGGACATATAGTTTCATCTGTAGGGACTTTGACAGAAGATGCAAATCAGCCATGGGTGCATAGACCAAGGAGAAAAGAAGATTAGGAGGATAGTATTATCAGTAATTAAATATTTCAGGGAGCTGTCTATGCACGGAATGGAGAACTCGAAAGCTCCTAAAAATAATGAGTATAGCCACCTTATGAAAGAAAATAGGAACCAACGTATTTAATAAAGAAAAGTCCCTTTCTTTCTAGTATTTCAGAAAAGGGGATGGGTTGAAAGGCAACCATGGAGAGCACTCGGGGTTGATCCTGTATGGTGTGTGCTTAAAAATTTGAAGTTTTACTTGAGCCATGAGGCATTTGATAAATAAATTGTCCATTGATTAATGGAAGAAGTAATGCAGTTTAGCTAGAATTGTGTGTTGGGGAGTCCTTAATCCAGAGCCATGACTGTGTGGATTCAAACATATCTTAGAATTTAATCCAGTGTTGTGTTTGTGTGTCGGTTTCGGTGTGTACAACATTTCGGTTAAGTAGAGCAGCTGCTGGAAGCAAGAAATCATTTATCTTCACTCCAGTAGTAATGGCTAATACTTATTGAGTACCTACTATGGCAAAGCAGTATTCTCAGCAGTACTTATCTTATTCATTCCTCACAGAAGCTCTGTGAGGTAGCTATTGTACTATCTTAAATCCCATTGCACATGGCTGGGCACAGTGGCTCATGTCTGCAATCCCAGCCCTTTGGGAGGTCGAGGTGATCAGATCACTTGAGCCCTGGAGTTCAAGAACAGCCTGGGCAACATGATGAGACCTTCTCTCTACTAAAAATACAAAAATTAGCAGGGAGTGGTGGCAGATGCCTGTAATCCTAGATACTTGGGAGATTGAGATGGGAGGATCACCTGAGCCCCGGGAGGTTGAGGGTGCAGTGAACCATGATCGTGCCACTGCACTCCAGCCTGGGCAACAGAGTGAGACCCTGTCTCAAAAAAAAAAAAAAAAAAATCCCATTGCATGGGTGAATAATTTGAAATACAGAGGCAAAGCAACTTCTAAACCCCACTAGTCTGGCCCAAAAACCAGTATTCTAATCACTATGTTATAAATTCTTTTCAAAATTTCAGGTTCTCATTCTCAGGAAAAACTACCTTGATGGAAATCTCCTGTATTTTCGTGGAGGATAAGGAAGATTAATTTATTTGTGTTTGTGTAATATCATATAGTATTCTCCCTATAGGCTTGCATTCTACTCAAATCCACTATATAAATTGACAAATTAGTATGAATAAGATAATATTGTTTGTGTTAAGTACAATGGATTCATTATCTAAAAGACTACGTAAAATAACAGAGAGGAACACCATGTAAATCCTCTCAGTCCCCTAAAGAATAATATAAAACTAGAAAATAAAATATTTAATAGATTAAAGTCTGAGCCCCTGAAAAATATTAGCAAGGGGTCATTTGCTATATTTGTTCACTGCAGAAGGCCCCAGGGTGGTTTATGGCAGCCTGGGTTCAACAGTATCACATTCAAATAGATTATAGCTAAATGTGAAACTTAAATAGTTTTCTTATTGTTTATTTCAGATATAGCAATATAAAAGGTGTTTCTTGCTATGCAGGGATTCTCCAACCTTGCTGTTTTTGTTGTTGTTGTTGTTTCTGTTTTTGCTGCACCCAAGCTATTTCCTTATCCTGGCAGCTTTCATAAAATTCTTAAATGTGAGTTATTTTAGGTAATATTTTATTTTAAAATACAGTAGGCTCTAAAGCACCTTTTGCTTCAGATAGGGGGACATGAAAACCAACTGCCTTCGAGAACTTTGCTTTCAGAATTATTATGACAATCCTAAAGAAGTTGAGACCACTAGTTTAAGAATATGAGTAAAACGCCAAGGGCATTGAAGTATTATATCTTCATTTCTTGTGAAGTTTAAGCTTGCATAATATCTGTGTTCCTTGAACTTGAATAACAATTTTCTCATCTTCTCAACACCAAACAAGTGGTTCATCAAATAAACAGGAAAGGAGAACACAATGAATTTTGTTAAATACTGCATTTGCAAAAGAATTTCTAAAACTCCTAAAATGATTTTAAGCAGATATGCATTTGGCTTTTAACTGTTGGTTAAAAGGTTGGAGTTATAGGCAAACGACAACAACAAAAACTATAAACAGAATTTAAGGGTACAAAGAACTTTTTGCTTCAGCTGATGTGGATTCAAGTGTGCAAAGCTTAGAGATGATTTTACCTCATTCCCAAGCACTACCATCAATTCCTAGGTCTTTTTCGATTCAACTTTTTTAAAAAAAATTTCATCCTTTCCGCTCATTTTTTACTATTCTGAAAATTTTAACAGATCTTTCCTATATTAAACAACAGCAACAAAACTACCATGTTTCAAGTCAAACAAGTATGACGATTTACTCTCTTTGAGGATAAAATCCCCAAAAGTATGGTCTAGATTTTCTATTTTGTAAGATACAGGGTCTTCTCCACGACCTCACTGAAATATCTCTTTTAAATATAATTAATAACTCTATTTGTACTTCTTACCTCTTCCTAAATTAAGATATAATTTATATATAGTAAAAAGCACAGATCTTAAGTAGTTATATAATTTATATATTTTGTAAACCACATACCTATGTATATACAGTACATGTGTATCATTCCAGAACATTCCCTCATATCATCTTCTAGGTGTGATGAAAGAAATTAGAACACTTGCTACTACAGAAGAGATGGACAGGGTGGTTTCTTTCATCATAGATTATTTTTTTCCTGTTGTAGAACTTTAAATAAATGGAATCATACAATGCCTACTTTTCTGTCGAGCTTCTTTCACTAAGTACAACATCTTTAAGTTTCATGCAAGTTGTTCTGTGTAGCAAGTTTATTCTTTTTTTATTACCTAGTGCTTTTCATGTTGTGAACATACTACAATTTATTAATCCATTCCCTTGTTTATGCACATTTGAATTTTTTACAATTTGGAATGATTCTGTAAAGCTGCTATGAGCATTCTTTCACAAGTCTCCTTGTGAACACGTTTCCATTTCTCTTGGGTGTTAAACGCCTAGGAATAGAATTGCTGAATCATAGAGTAGATGTATGCTTAACTCTATAAGAAGCTTTCAAACCATTTTCCTAAGTGGATGTACAACTGTGTATTCTCATTAGCAACATATAAAGTTCTGGTTACTATATCCTCCTGCCAATCATTGGTGTTTTCAGTCTTTTAAATTTTGATCATTCTACCAGGTAGATAATAGTATCTCTGTGGTTTTGATTTGCATGTTCCTGATGATTAAGGATGTGAACTACCTTTTCTTGATTTTATTGTCCCTTTGTGAAGTATTTGCTTAAGCATTTTGTCCATTTTTATTGTGTTTAAAAAGTTACTTAGTTGCAGGAAACCCCTCCCTCCTACCATATATACAAATTAATTCAAAATGGAATATGGACTGAAACATAAAAGATATCAAGACCATAAAACTTTGAGAAGAAAGTATTTTCAAAAGTTTTTTACAACATTGCAGTAGGCAGACATTTCTTGGATGGGACTGAGAAACACTATCCATATAATAAAATATTGCAATATCAGGTTTTATGAAAATTAAAAATCTCTGCTCGACAATTGTCACTATTAAAAAAATCAATAGGGAAGACACAGACTGTGAGAAAAAATTCACAATACATGCATCTGACAATGATTTGTAGGCAGAATATATAAATAACAAATGATCTTTTAATTATTAAATATATGGGCTTTTCATTTCTTCCTTCTCTAGTTTGGCTTTTCATATCCTTGGGCTCTGTTTGGCCACCCACTTCTTCTTGAAGATTACTTCTCTTTTGGCCGGGTGCTGTGGAGCATGCCTTAATCCCAGCACTTTGGGAGGCCGAGGCAGGCAGATCACGAGGTCAGGAGATCGAGACCATCCTGGCTAACACGGTGAAACCCCATCTCTACTAAAAATACAAAAAAGTAGCCGGGTGTGGTGGTGGGGGCCTGTAGTCCCAGCTACTCAGGAGGCTGAGGCAGGAGAATGGCGTGAACCCAGGAGGCAGAGCTTGCAGTGAGTGGATATCATGCCACTGCACTCCAGCCTGGGCAACAGAGTGAGACTCCGTCTCGTTTAAAAAAAAAAAAAAATTACTTCTCTTTTAGCTGTTATTTTCCTTATTTGCACATTTTAAACTCTCTTTAATTCGTGTATTTTAAGCTTTTTCACAGTTCCTCTTTGAATAATGTTCTGATATCTTGTCCTACTTATCTACTCTTTTCAGTCTACACTTTCCCCTGGATGATCTAAATTCTTGCCACTTACAATGTGATCTGCCACCCAACAGCGTCAGTATCACCTGTGAGCTCTTTCGAATTGCAGAACGTCTATACCAGGCCTATGCATCAAATCTGCCTTTTAACAAGATCCCCAGGTGACTCCTATATGTGCACATTAAAGCTCGGGAAGAAGCATTGTTGAAATTTATATCTACGGTTTCAACTGTCTCCTCTGGTGATAGTTTCTACATATTTAGTTCATGCTATTCTCCTATGGTCCAGATTTATACCTCAGTGTGCTAAGCATCTCCAGATGGCTGATATTTAAGTAGGTATATAAAACACAGTATGTTCAAAACAAACTTATTATCTTCTCTTCTTTTATTTCCCTATCTCAGTTAATGAAGAGGCAAAGCCAAATAATGATTTCTCTTATAAAATAAATGACTAAATATTTTTTTGAAATAAAAAGATTCTACTTAAAATAAAATGATATTGCAATATCCAATTCTGTGACTTAGAGGGCACAGCCTGAGTTGGTATGGAAAGACAAAAAAATAAAATCTGTTGCAGTGAATAATAAATTGGGATAATGTACATCAACTCCCTAAAAGAAAGATGGTCATTTAGTATCTTTCATCCTCAATAATCTCAAAGTTTGAAATTAAAACAACTTTTTATACATGCAAACAGTTCAGCAACTCATAGGGAAAAGAACATAAAATGCTATATATTTTGCATAGACCTGTTACATGGTGTCAGAATATCATCAAATTTTTATCCCATCAACAAATATCTATCAACAAAAACTAAAAGTAAAAGCAGCATTTCTACTCAGTTATTCCTAGTCAAAAAAAAAAGGAATTCATTCCACTGGAATGAGAAAAGAAAATGCAAAAGATTTGATTTCTATTATATAAAGACTAGAAATTACTGTTGAATCGCTGGACTGAATTATACACGTCCCATTGGTACCGAGTTCAATGACAGTTACATTTTTAGTGAAAAATATTTCATTCTCATTCCAAATGTCAGAGTGTCTTCACAGTTATGTCACAGAAGGTACTTTTTCTTACCATTTCTCTAAGGTGAAGATACAAATTCACCCATCCCGTTTTACTGAGGAAGAAATTCAGATGAACTTTTATGCCACCCCTAGCTCCTTTTTTTTTTTTAATAGGCATTTTTGGTTGTGATACTTTAGCCTTGTCTTCTGCTAAGTACATAAAATAAAATATCAGTAAGCATGACTGAAAGATGGTGGTGGTTTTCCCATTGTGTTTGTAAGCAATAATCATGTCATTAATTAACATTTATAGGGAGCGTTTTTTTGTGCCTCACTTTATGTTCGCTATTTCGCTACATCCATACGACAGCCAATGATGTTTAGAGCCATTGGTGGCTTTCTTAGTTTCTCACAGCAAGAGAAATTCTACTTAGTATTGTTTAATTGCAAAGTCAATGTTATTCACCATTCCAACATGAGGGTGTAGAAATTTGTCTACACAGTTTCCATTCACATCTCTTATTTGAAGAAATAATTTAAAAAGAGGAAAATCTATCCCCTCTGCACCTCTGGAGGGTAAATTTTCTGCTCTGTGGAGTCAGAAGGAAGGAATCAGTCAGAAAAACAATGAAAATGGTGATAACTGTGTCTGTTCTATGGAAGAGAGGAAGATGAATTACTTCATGGCGTCAGTGTGCATTTGGAAAGTAAGGGCTGCAAGAATTCCAGAAAGAAGTTTTATTTTTGAGCAATGTGTGAATCCTCCCCCATGCCCTACGATTAGGCCAAGAACTATCTGCTCATTCGTTGTAGGGACAGACACTCACACACCTATTTCTGTCTAAGCTTCAATATTAGCATGGATCCCCAAGTTACCACTTGTACAACTAGAAGCATGAGCGTTTGCAGCTGGGAAAATGAATTTTTCACACATTGCTGGAGTCCTAACCCTGAGCAGACACAGCATCCTCCCAGTATACAAGTTTTCTGAGTGAAATCAGTGCTGCTGACAGGATCCACGTTTCCAATCTATATTCATCTACACAGCATCATATCTTCTTGGGAAGGGCATTGTCATACAGTTGAAGCTAATGTTCTGGCAGGCTTTTATCTTGCTAGTCTATCATTACAATCCCAACTGAACCAGAAGGCCTCAGGGGTTTTCTGTTGCTCTCAGTCAATCAGAATGGCAGGTACCGACTTTTCATAACATGCTCATCCAAAGGAGGCAGTCACTGCATGGGGTTTCCACGTTCGGCCTCTTTTCCTCCTTGTACATGAGAAACCTGGAATAATTAATTGGAAAAAATTGAGAAGCATTAGGTCTGCAGTATTTGACCAGGCTATGAGTTTCAATTAATGTTCGTCAATTTCCAGTTTCCTTTCTCGCTATTATCTAGCAAGCTGCTGCTAAAATTTAAAGTTCAAGAAGAGCTTTCCCAGCTGTATAGCTGTTAACTGCATCTTCTTAAGGAGTCAATATTTAGATTTTGAAAGGGAAAAAGTGACTCTAATAATGCAAAATGCACACGGAACTGGTTAGATATATAAGACATTTTACAATATGTACATTTTCCCCATAGCTGAGGCCTTCCTTTTAAGAGCTATTGCAAAAATTTTTGTGAAAATTATTATTACAGGTTTAAAAAATATTTCTTGCCTTCTTAAACAGAATATGTTGAACATAGTTTAGCTTTATTCCACAGGGCTCAGGAATATTATTCTGAATATCCATTATTGTGTTATGGTACAGTGAGGCTGTGCTAGGTTCTATGTAATGTAGTAAGTCAGATTTTCCTGTAGCCTACTGAGTTTCATTTATTCATTTACTCACCGATTCATTATCTCTGTATTTATTGAGTTGCAACTATGTGCCAAACACTTCTCAATATTCGTCAGTAAATCAAAAGAAACAATGTCCTTGTTTTCTTAGATTTAGTCTAGTCTGAGAGCTGGGTGTAGACAGAATAAATACCCACAAAAATACATAATGCAAATCTAATACATGACAAGAAGATGAAGAATTGGATGCCATCAAAGAAAAACAGAAGACTTATCTAATTCAGATGAAAAGGGCAAGGAAAGATTCTGAGGAGTCAATTTTTTTTTTTCCAATGAGATATTCAAAATTAGGAATTAGCTAGAGTAATGGTATGCATGTGCGAAGGACAAGGATTGAACAAATGGCTCATCTGGCTGAAGCATAATGAGGAGAGAGAGTTTAAAAGAATACTCATGCTGTTTAAAAGTTTCAAAAAAAATTGCCAACTACTTCCTCACAAGTTATTTAAAAATTTCAGAAAAAAAGTCACAAAATTATGAAAACATTGATACCAAAAAAGTTGATGTTTTAAGAATTAATGAGGATTTAGGTCAAATGCAAATATATTTTAAAAGTTACCTTTATGTTTGTTATTTTTTATTAAGTTTTTTCTTAAGTTATTTGAGAATTCTCCATGGAAATTGAAATGAGTACGCTGTGAGATAAAACAAACAAAATTATGTATGCCAATTGAAACCCCGATGTCATTGTTTCCCAGATTAACACTTCATTAAAACCTGGGAATGTCTATAAAAGGGATCTTTAAACAAATAAAATATTATTTTACTTACTACAGCATGTTGCTGGTGTGAGAACAGTTTGTATGTAAAGCAAATGGAATTATGGTTAATTAGCATAAAGTTTCATTCAATGATTAGTGAGTGAAATTCAAAATAGTGGAAGTGTCTCTTTGGATTATTACTAAAATCAAGAACAAGATGATTTTCCCAAATGAACTCCCTGCTTTATTTTATTCTATGGACACAATTTTCTCTTGAAAAAAAAATCAAAATTAAAATATCCTTAAATTGTGCTGATAATTCCCTTGAATTATTGATTACTTAAATTATCATGTAGAAAATATTTTACTTCCCTGAAATTGATTTTCTGTTGATTTTTTAAAAGGATGCATAAGATACGTGGATTGATGCTTAAATTCATCCTAAGCATTGAAATTCACTAGCCAATTAATGATACTCAGTATGTGTTATTCATAAAATACCCATAAAATTGATTATTAAAACCCAGAGCAACAGATTCTCATGCTGGAATGTATGTGTACTCAAGACAAAACTAATTCTAGTGCCTGCTAATACCAGCATTATTAGAAAACCTTTTCCTTGTTTTACTTTTTGAATGTAATTAGAAATTTGCTTAAAAATCCCCACTGATGTGAAATGTTAATATTAGTGCAATTAATGAAATGCTAATATTTATGAGTTAATTTGTGAAAATCTTGATGAAAGGAAGCTAACCAAAATCATTTATGCAGAATCTACCAGAGGACACAGTTTGTCCTTGGTGACTTTCTCATTTTGCCTTCAGAATGTTATTTAGTAAAATAGTCAGTGATATTTCAGTAAATGTTTGGTTGAAAGGGCTCTCTAAGACAAAGTTAACACCAGCTTCTAACATAGACATATTAATTGGAAATATTAGAGATGATATTTCTCAGCCACTAACTCAGATGTGTAGGGGAAAAATGTAATTTTTGTTTTCCACAATTTAACTTTATCTCTATCTCGAGCTTCCATTCTTCCTGGTGACCAAATACGTAGTTTTAGTCTGACCCATGTGGACTCATTTATTTCAGGATTAAATGCAATTAATCCAGTATCTGTTCCTTCCACTCCATGCCCACCAGCATCTCCAGGTGCATCTGATTTCCTGAACATCCTATTGGAATTTGCTCAAGCTTCCTTGTTCAGACCAATACTCTTAACCACCAGGGCAAACTCTTTTCTTCTTTGGCGTCTTTGCATCATGTCTGAAATTTCTCCATGTCTGCCAGTTCTTAGTGTCACAGTGTCATCATCTTTTATTATACAAGAAAACAAATAGCATCCCCCCATGCCATGTGACATGGGTTGGGGCTGATTTGTTTAGGCATGCTCTATTCTTCCCAAGATGTTGGTTCTAGAAACACAGTGGGGTTTGTTGTCTGCTAGGGCATATGGCAGACCATGTTTAACTTCAGCTCTCCTATTGCCTCACAGAGATCATAGATGAATCAACTGACTTGGCAAATATTCTTCACATTTTTTTCTTAGTTTTGTCTGGCTTTTGACTTTTTAAACTTACATCCACAAATTTGATATCCGTGGCAACTTCTCTTTGGGGCAATAGTGGCCTCTTGATGGTTGGTTCAGGCAACAAATGAAAAAAATTGCTGATGCCAAAAGAGCAAATAGCTCCTTGGTCAATGCTTCACACTGACTAAAAATTTGCAAAAGAAAAATGAAAGAAAAGAAAGTAGGAAGGAAATTATGCATATTCGCATAGGACTTAGAAAGCAAGCCTTTGCAAAGCCTTTGTGATAAGACCCCAGAATATCATTATAATTAAGGGTAGCCAAGGCAAAATAGCAAATTCAGGAAGATGCCTTCCAATTCCTCTTCATCCTATCTTGATACTGCTCTTCTCTTCTTGCACAGTCTTCTCACATATCCAAGTCCCAGCTTCAGAGAGTTCCCATGGATCTTTTTAACCTATGTTGTATTAATATTTCATTGTTTAAAAACCTTTCCTCCATTGACAGATGGATGATTAAAAAGTTATATATATATATATATGTATATGTAAATATATATTCACACACACACACACACATACACAAACATATGGAACATAATTCAGCCATTAAAAAAGAAATAAATCTTGCCAATTACAACAACATGGATGAACCTGAAGGTTATTTAGTAAAATAAATCAGACAAAAAAAGACAAATCCTGTATGATCTCACTTCTATGTGGAATCTAAAAAAAGTCAAACTCACAGAAACACAGAGTAGAATGGCGATTGCCATTTCTACTGGGCCGGGGGATGAGGGAACGGGGAGATGTTGCACCATACTCACAATGTGAGAGGTAACTGTGAGGTGATAGATGTGTTACTTAACTTGATTATGGTAATCATTTCACAATATATGCATCTATCAAATATTCACAGTGTACACCTTAAATTTAAGTAATTTTATTTCTTAATTATATCTCACTAAAGCTGAAAAAAATTTAAAAAATAAAATCTTATTCTTTAAAATCTCTCTAAGGATTCAACCAATATGCAAGGCTGCACCAAATATACATTTTGACAAGGGTCTTCTAGAGATAAACTCTTACCACAAACGTAGCTGAATTATTCTGAGGTACAAAACGAGATAATGGTGGAGAGAATTCTATCAGGCTACTTTGTGGACACCCCATGGAGTAAGATAGACTGCCTCGCAATTAATAGTTAAGTTGTAGAGAGTTTTAGGAAATTTGAAAGCAAGTTTATTATTCACACAAGGGATACCTGGGGAGAGCAGGGTGGGCACAAACAGATCCAGGCTGGCTTGGTGAAGGCAGAAGGAGGGGATTGAAGCTTCATAGAGGTTAGGGGATAAGGCTAGGGGTTGACTAGATTTGAATTTCCCACCAGGGCCAAAGGAAGGGGCAGGTATGGGCTTTTTGATCAGCCTGTCCAGATGTGGGGCTAGCAGAAAAGGGAAAAGTGAGGCTTCAGAATGAGTGGTCAAATGTCAAAAAATGAGGGTAGGTCTCTTTTTCACACTGATTTTTCCCTGCTATGTGGGAATGGCTGGTCATTGCCCAGGGGTTCCTTACTCCAGAGACCAAAGGCAGCTTCCCCACAGAATACATGAAACCCCAGTGAGGGATGGTAAGAGACCATGATGATTACACAAATTTGGGGAATATGAAGAAAGCCAGGGTCTAGTTCCTTCTTTCCTTTTGTACATATTTCCTAAGGTAGATCTGGAATTACACACAGGACCCCACGATCCATAGATCCACCTTCTCTAAAGCTAAAATAGCAGAAAAGTATAAAAAATACTTCCATGCTTCAAACATGATGTGCTAATAGAGTAATATTTGTAGTGCAGGAGCAAATGTGTGACATTCACAATCAATTTTAAAATGAGATCTCAGTGTGTATTCATTTATTCATTCATTCATTCATTTTTTTTAATGAATAAGACCATATCTACTTATGTAGCCAGGCAGTTTTCCAGGTGTTGAGTTACATGAGCAAGAAAGATAAATAACCTCACCTTATGGAGTTTGCTTTTTTTTTTTTGAGATGGAGTCTTGCTCTGTCACCCAGGCTAGAGTGCAGTGGCACCATGTCAGTTCACTGCAACTTCCACCTCCTGGGTTCAAGCAATTCTTCTGCCTCAGCCTCCTGAGTAGTTGGTACTACAGGTGCGAGCCACCAAGCCTGGCTGATTTTTGTATTTTTAGTAGAGAGGGGGTGTCACCATATTGGCCAGGCTGGTATCGAACTCCTAGACCTTGTGATCCACCCGCCTTGGCCTCCCAAAGGGCTGGGATTACAGGCGTGAGACACTGTGCCCGGCTAGAGTTTGCTTTTTTATAGATGACAGTTAAAAGGAAAAAAGTACAACTCCAACTCTATTAAGCACTGTAAAGGAAGGCCTAACCTAGTCTTGGGTACAAGGAAGGCAGCCCTTGGGATTGACGGTTTGCCTGAAACCTGAGGCATCAGCCCAGAAAGTCTTTGAAGAAGTCAATTCTGGGCACAGGAGTTCCCATTTTCTAATTTTAGTGTTTAGCCAGCACTATACTTAATTGGCCAGATAGAAATAGGGCAAAAATTGAAATGGGCCTCTCTGCCTCTGTAATGAATTAAATAGTTTTCCATAGCATTAGCTGTAAATGACACTACTGAACTGACAATTTCTTTCTTGTTTGGGCTTCATTTAAACTTCTGAATGGTATTAAGAGGTTATTAGAGATTAATCTCCAATTAGGTATTCTGATAGCCCAAGAAATTGTCAAAGGGTCCCCATGGCCATACTTTTTTTTAGCATTAAAGAGATATTGAATTAATAATATTTTGCCATCTCTTCAGACCTCTAAACTCCTGTGACTGATGTCCAATCATTTAGCCCACTTAAACAGAATGTCACACTGTGAGCCTTCCATTCTGAATAGGTCACGGTAGGCTAGTGCTCATTAGTGTTGAGTGTGCATTTCAGAAGCTGCAGCAGTCACTCAGCCCCCATGTTTTAAGATAATAAGTAGCAAATTGTTTTCTCCCAAATGGAAGGGTTATGAAGACAGTGCCATATGTCATTATTGTTGTGACTAAAAAATGTCATCGAGGCTCTATAGTGCTCTATAATGCTTCACCATAAGGCCATAAAATCACGTTGGGATAGTGAGTGAGGCTCATGGCACGGTTCCCAGACCCATCTGGAGTGCTGTGGACTGCACAGGACAGAGTCCAAGAGCCGAGCATCGAGAGCAGGAGGGGCTGGGCGCGGCAGCTGTGAGTTATGTGGGATTCTCATCCACCAAAGCAAGACGTGAATGAATTAACCAAGTATTGGCAGTGAAAATTTAAAGCGAAAGGTCAGGAAGGCATTATCTGAAAAGAATCTCCCTTACTTTGTTCCACTGAAAAGTTATTTTCTTTCTCTTTTACATATTTCTTTTTTAAAGCTTACCTCTTTACTAGACTATGAAAAGATATGTCATCATTTTGAAATTTATTTTTTAATTAACTTTTTCTTTTCCTCATCTGGTTTCTTTAATTACATTGTATGCACCAGCTATGTGTATTCTAGTAATAACAAGACTTTCAAAGGTGTAAACTATAAGACTTAACTAGTAATTCTAAACTGGAAATTTCTAAGGCCAGCATGGTAAGAAAGGACTCATATATTGGTTAGAATTAGACGAGTTTTGTAAACATCTGTTATTTTTGCCTTCTGACATTTCTCCCCCTTCTGGCAGGAGCTCCTAGATTTTATTTTCCTTCAGGGAACTAATTTCACCCTTTACCTCGACTTTATAGTTTTGATGGGACTGTCAGTAAAGACACATCACTTTCCTGAGCCAAGGGAGGATGGACGTGTGACCTAAGTTACACCAATAAGACTATATTCTTCTATATTTGAAAATTAAACAGAGAGACACAAAGATGGAAAATGGTTTGCCCTGACACATTCCTGCAGGGAAAATGTAAGAGAGTGCCTTTAAATTTTTTGTTTTTTTTAATTTTAAGTTCTGGGGTACACGTGCAGGATATGCAGGTCTGTTACATAGGTAACCGTGTGCCACGGTGATTTGCCGCCTTTTAACTTTTCTGCCTTAGATTGCCAAAGCAGCCCTGAGTCGTGTTCTTACCAAGATCTGGTTGTAAAAGAGTTGGTCCTTTTACTTGGGGAGCTGTTCCATGTCCTTCCAATATATTCAATTTTAGGCAAAATTAGTTCTTTGGGCTGTAGTCTAGGAAAATTACCTGATTCCGTGATACCCAAACCTTCATCCAACCTGATAAACCAAAGAAATAATTAGCAAACAAAATTAGCAATATAGTAGATATATTTGATTGTGTCGTTAGGGACTAATATGTGTTGGGAGGAGGGTGCCATTGAAAAATCGATGGGGGCGCTTGAATTTGGAAGGTCATAAATTATGGGCTTTGAAATTTGTTGTTTGATACAGTGTAATATAACAGACTAGGAGGAAAAAGATAAAGGTACCCCATTTTCTGATCTACTCCTATGACATCTGCGGCCTTGCCCCCTGACATCTGTGGTGCGTTTTGGTTGCCTTATTTACAAAGTAATGAGTGAGCTGGATGATCTGAAGATCTTGTTTGGTTCTATGATCTTGTAATTACATATTTTTATTCTTTAAGCGCTAGTGAAATGTTGAAAGTTTTTGAGCAGAGGGATGACAGTATAAAAGCCATGTTTTATGATAGATTTAAAAAAGAGACATTTCGGTAGTTAAAATTGACATAGAATATCTAAATTCTTCTTTACTCATCATCATTTTTAAGACAGGTTTGTGAAATATGTACGCCTTTAGAGCAGAAAACTACTTGGGATTGCTCGATGAAGTCAAAGGCAAGTTACTAGAGGAAATTCAGATCTAATATTTGAGGTTCAAATATTATTTGAGGTAAAGAAAATTTAGGAGAAGAAATCCTAATGAATATGAAATAATATCAACAATAAAACTTGAACAAATTCCTTAAGAGAATATTCATAATTTACATGGTGATTCTCTAATAAGCAAAAGTAAATTAATTTTGATTTAATTGAAATTATCTTAAAGTTACGTTGTATATGACAGTGTTGAAAAGTGGATGGAGTCTCACTCTGTCACCCAGGCGGGAGTACAGTGGTGTGATCTTGGCTCACTGCAACCTCTGCTTCCCCGGGTTCAAGCAATTCTCCTGGCTTACCCTTGTGAGTAGCTGGGACTATAGACATGTGCCACAAAGACCGGGTAATTTTTTTTATTTTTTTTATTTTTAGTAGAGATGGGGCTTTGCCATGTTGTCAGGCTGGTCTCGAACTCCTGACCTCAAGAGATCCACCTGCCTTGGCCTCCCAAAGTGCTGGGATCACAGGCATGAGCACTTCTCCTAGCCAAGATTTTCTTTTTTTTTTTTAATGCACCTGACGGGTCTCCCAGCTTCTAAACTACCCTGTCACCAATATATTTTTTAAAATATTTGTGTGTATCAAATATAATACAGAGAACAGGCATAAAACAAAAATCAAGACTAAATTATCATAAAATCAACATTTATGTGTCTACTACTCATAGCAATGAATAGATCATGACCTATAACCTGAAATCTCCTTTCTAGCCTCTCCCCATCACTGGTTATATCACATGGTTAGGATATAATTCTTTCTTATATCCTAACCATTATCCTGACAAGTATTGTAATCACTTCCTTGGTGTTACTGTCTAATCACCACTTAGTTTTGCCTCTTGTTTTAATTTCATACAAACAGAAACGCATTGCTTGGATTTTATTGTGCCTGGATTCTTTAACTTACATTATGCTTGTGAGATTCAGCTGTTACTGTGGGGAGCTATGGCACAATCATTTTGGGTGCTGTATAGTATTTCACATATGGATATGCTGTCCATTGATATTATAATAGATACATAATTTGTAGCATATCTTTGTGCGGAATACTACACAGCACCCAAAATAACTGCCATTGTAATTGTCATTTTACAAGTGACCTCTGATGATGTTTCTTCCCTTATTAAATATTTTTATTTCATTCATTCATTTCACTTCATTCCATTCCATTTAGAATAGCATCTAACCTTCCTAGTTTATAATTTGCAGCTTTTTGTAGTCTAATCTTCCAACTTTATATAATGTCATTCCCCACCACATGTATTATATATTCTAAGGCTGTAAAGCAACACTGTTCCCTAGTGACAGAGACACTCAAATGCTCTTGTGCATTTAGCTTATGTTATCTCTGCTGTCAGACTATGCTTTCATTGTTTGGTGATAAAATCCTATTCGTCTTTCTAGACAGTTTTAATGTCAACTCTTCTGTGAACACAAGTCCTAAACCCATCTCAAACATACAAACAAAAACACACTTCAGAACTGATTATTTTGTCCTCACTTTCTGACACAAATCCCCATGTACCTTATAAGGGAGCCCCAGTAACCTGTTTCCTCAACACACCCTACCTCCATACCTTCATGCATTTGCTCATAATTATTTCTTTGCCCAAAGAAGGCACAGCTCATGCCCTGGAGGCTTTATTAGTTCCATTTTTTTTTTATTTACAATAAGAACTGAGTTACTGAGTTAATACATCACTCTACCGTGCTCCTACAGCACTTTGTTCATATGTCAATTATGGTGGACTCCAGCCATATTCATTTTCCAAATTGTTGGTCACAGGTGTTTTCTTCCTGGGAGCAAAGATCTCTCTTTTTTTTTTTTTTTTTAGCAACAGGTTTAATATAATAATTGTCACATACAATATGTGGCAATTAATATATGATTGGTGAAAGAGTAAGTGCACAGATGCATGCATGAATGCATATGTCTCTATTCCACAAGTTATGATATAGTTTTCCACAAATGGGTTCAGAAAGTCAGTTTATTAGAATGGACCCAAAGTTCATTTTTACTTATCATGATAGTAGGGGGAAAATGGGAAGAATTAATAAAATCTAGACACAATTCCAAAAGCTGGTTAATGTACAGTGGAGGTTTTGTTGAGCTGTGAAATTATTGAAAGCACTCATCACCAAACATTAGTGGACGTAAGAATCAACAGAGAAAATTGTTAATATTGTAGATTTATGATCCTGAGTATCTGGTTCATTAGGGCAGTGTTGGAGCCCACGGATACGTATTTTTTTGAAGTCCCTTAAATAATTCTACTTCAAGAAATTCTGCTACCACCATTAAAAACAATCCAGTTTCCATGTAGTTATTGGCCTGGAAACAGAGCAAACTATTGGGTACACAAGTAAAGCCAGATGCTGAATTCCAGGATGTTGGATAGAAACCATCTTAGATATGCAGCTGACCCTTGAACAACATGGGCTTGAACTGCATGAGTGCAATTTATACATTGATCTTTGTCAACCAAACACAGATAAAAAATATAGTAATGGTGGGATGTGAAACCCACATGTGCAGATGGCCGACTTTTTGTATACACAGATTCCTCTGGGCCCACTGTGAGACGTTAGTATGCGCAAATTTGGGTATATGTGGGGCAGGGAGTGGTCTGGGAACCAACTCCCTGAGTGTACCAAAGGGCAACTGTGTACATTTGACATGGTGAGATAGCAAATGAAACTCTTTATTTCAATATCTAGTAGCAAACCACAGTGGCATAAATACCAGAAGACAATGGCAGTGGGAAGGAATTTGTCCATTGCCTTAGAAACCACTCAAATATTGTTTAAGAAAAACAGTAAGTCAAAGGGAGAAATAAATGTAAATTAAGAACCCAATGGTATCCTGAAAGATATTTCTTTGGGCTAAAATCTACCCCAGTACTCACAAATACTTGACTTTTAATATTTCCTGTCTCGTTTTTGTCTACCTGCTGTTCTAAAAGGAGATATACCTAAGATGATAATCTGGCAACTGTGCCTTGACATACCATGAATTTCAATTGTTTGTGAAATAGACAGATGAACTACAGAGCAGAGAGATTTTGATAGACTCAGATGAATTTATTAATTTATTTCAGAAACATTGCTTAACGAAATAAATAACTGTATTTAGTACTTTGAAAATGCTTTGTTACTCATTTGTAATGGGGTGTGGCCACACTTTTTAAGAGATAACCCCTCAAGTTCATGACCTTGACGGACCCATTTGGCCAGAATAAAAAAGTCACATGCATTTGCAAATACGAACTGACGCATACAACCCTTCTACCTAAAACAGAGAAATGCACCATGCTTTTGCAATTTCAGGCACTAATAGGTAATAGCATTTTGTTATCTTTTTAAAGCTTTTTATAGTCTTACTTTTGAACTACACCATTTTGCATTAGGAGCATGTGCAGTATTTGGAAAAAGTAGCATGTTAAAGTATGAGCCTGACTCTCATGCTGTATTTGTGAAGTTGTTGGAACATTCTGGCTTTCTGAATCCACCAAGCAAGTCAGCCAAGATGGAAACATTAATTGGAATATGTGGGTGCATTCGCATTTTTATGGTATACCCTTAGAGATTACATGATTGGCCAAGAAAGCATATTTAGGATTCATATCTTTTAATTATGAAATATAACTCTCCATGGATCTCCTTTTTGGCTCAGTTTGTTATTTTAGTTCTTTAAAACTCTAATAATTAGCATACATAGATGTTAAGTGTTTTAATCTGAGGCATTTATTATTGACTTTTAATGGTTTGTCATAAATTAAATGCGAAAGGGGACCAAGAAAACAAAAAAGGTTTATGGTTTTGTTATAAATTATCAATATAAATTGTGAGCTCCTAATTTTCAATGGAAAAAATGCTGTGTTTATTTTATTTTCACCATTAATTATTTAACCAGTAAGGGACACAGACACTGTTGGGATTGTCATTCTCTTTCCTCCAAAATCTGAGGAAATATGATTCTAAAAATGAATGCTTGGGCATGGTTTTTATTTGTCTATTTTTTTAAGCTGTAGTTTGGGACTAAATTTATTTTCACCAACAGCAATGGAAAGCAAAGTGCTAGGAGGTCGAGAGAAAGAGAAAGAGGCTGAATGCAGAACTGGTGATCTAACAGAAATAGTCACTTGAAAACTTTAGACAACTGTCAAAATTTGTGGACAGTTCTTAGAATTTGGTTTAAGTATTACTATAATGCCAAATATGTGAATATATTTTCAGCTGGAAAGTAGATGAATATTTTAAATCAGAGGCACTCTTAAAAGCCATATTCGTGCAGATCTTAACTTAGTTATTATGTCTGGTACAGCATAAAAAGAATAGTGTTTATTATTCCCTACCAGGTATCATGAAAAGTCATCTTTATAATTGTGACAAGAAGCACAATCACATTTTACACAGGGCAGCCTGGAGTGTGCATGGTCCCTATCTAGAAGTGTAATGTTCAATTTTTTTGTTTTTTTAAATGAGAGATATTCTGAAGGAGGAGACTTATTTTTGTAATGTGTCTGTCAACTCGTTTCTGCACACAAATGCTCTTTCTCTTTCCCTTTGTGTGTCTGCCCTACTAAATAAAAGGATTGACGTAGGTGATAAATCTGACCTACTTCCTAGATTCAATGCTGCATCTGTCGGTACCTTGCTAAAGAGTTTGATCTCTGATGAGCTAATCAAGGCTTACACTGTCACACCAATAGGGCATGCATGGAGTCATAAAATTGTTTTACCCTGTTATGTGTAAATTGGAATAAAAAGGTAGTAGCACACTGTCAGCACAAATGCTTCTGAGCTCTTTTTCTTGAAGAAACTTATCTCTTCCTAAGACACAAGACCAAAGTGAGAAACGGGACACCTATAATGTATAAAGCACCATTATCCACTACTTTTTTTTGGTCGGAAAAAAACTCAGATATTTCCCAACCCCCATGGATAAGAATACCAGGAAAGGATATATGCGTTCTTTGTTTTAAAACAGGCATATGTTAGTATACAGTCAGCAGTTTTAAGAAAGAAAAGAAAGTCTTTAATTGGCCTTTTTGGATGCATGACACATATCACTTCTTGAACAGAATGAAGCTGTACATGCAAGTGTTTTTTTTTTATTTTAAAAAATTACTTATTAGATGAAATACTAGTGGAATAACTAGGATGCTGGCTAGGCTAGATTCTGAAGCATGATCAAAATTAATAACACTGTCTGGAATTTAGTGACAAGCATTCGAATGCCACATTGAAAATGGCAGCATCTGCTTAATAGCATGTGCCCATTCAACATCGATGTGTAAGAGGAAACGTAAGATAGGAAATGTTTCTGCCTGGAAGTGAAGTAAGTGTTTGCGTAATTAAATGCTGGGAGAAATGAGTTTTAAACTCGAGTAGATTGAAAAATGTTCAATTGAAATATTAAAAATAAATTCTAAAATTACCATTGTGTTTGAGAGTAGTGCAATCGTTAACTGTGAGTTTACTGGTTATAAATACTTACCTATATTTGACTCAACTTCTTAAGTATTCATAGAGACAGACAGCAAGCTACTGTTCACTTTAGGCAAGATTTACCTTATTAAGAAGAGATAGCAAACTATTAGCAGAAAAAGAATTAACATTAACCTTCTCTTCTACCCTTCTATCCTCTGACTTTGAATAAATGTCCAAGTTATATACTAAACAATGAATTAAATGCATATACTACAGATGAATTAAACTTTAGAAACAAAAGAGATTAAAAATTTAAAATTTATAAACTTAAATCACAATTGGGAAATTTGTACCTTCATTATACAGGGAGTTCTCCTGTAATGCAACATATTCCTTTCTAAAAGTCACCATGCTATGCCAAATCACAGCATTAAAAACCAGGGGCTTGTGGGAAAAATGAGGTTGGGGTACAACACTCAAAAATTTTGTTATTGACATTATTTAATATTAGTGACATTTACTATTAACATTATTGGCAACAACAGAAACTAACAAAATGGTAGCACAGTTTTACATGTTAAATGGTTAAGAAATTCGTAAATATGATGTAAGTGTGGTACTGTCTCAAAAACTCCAGCATTTGCTTGTGGAAGTGAGTTTCAGAAGAGTTGTAGCTTGTTATTCTAAGTTGGTAGAAGGATGATTGTCTAATATCAAAAAGAAAGCTATAATGCCTGTATATACTGTATGTACTTTGGGAGGCCGAGGCAGGCAGATCACGAGGTCCAGAGATGGAGACCATCCTGGCTAACACGGTGAAACCCCGTCTCTACTAAAAATACAAAAAATTAGCTGGATGTGGTGGCACATGCCTGTAGTCCCAGCTTCTCGGGAGGCTGAGGCAGGAGGATCCCTTGAACCCAGGAGGCAGAGGTTGCAGTGAGCCAAGATCGCGCCACTGAACTCCAGCCTGGGCGACAGAGCGAGACTCTGTCTCAAAACAAACAAATAAACAAAACAAAAAAAGAATAGGTGTGGCTCATCACAGAGGTGGGGAACTTTTGGTAGCTGATAGATGTTTAAGGTATGTGAGTTTTGTGCTTTCCTATGAAATATGGGTCAGCTGGGTACAGTTTTCTGCATTCACCTAGCATTTCACTCAGATGAAATCATGTGTAAATAAACATGAATTGCATTACGCCCAAATTATTCCCTGCTATACTAATCGCATTGGACCAAATTCACATTTTCACAAGAAGCATTATAGCAGAACTGACTCAACTGAAATCTGTGAAAATTTGTGTTATAAAGTATATATCCCTCATGTCATAAACTTGTCATGTCAAAATTCTAATATTCATAGAATATGCTTTTATTAACATGCTTTTCCTTATGCTGAAAAATTTTACTGGGCAACAGTTGGTTGAAATTTTGTACTTTGGGGCTTTCTCAAGTCTACTTCCACGTTGTCCTATTTGAGAAATAAAAATATTAGTGAAAATCTTTACAGTCCACCTTAAGCCTCCATGGTTGTTCTGTTAATATACCCATTTTATAGAACTTGAAATTACAACTTGAAGTGCGTAAGTAATTTCTCCAAGGTCACGTAGCTAATAAGGCTGATTATTGTATTATTTTGACCCAGGCTCTTTACCAGCACTCACTTACAAATAATTTTCTATTCTTGACATAAGGATTGGAAAGGGAAAGCCCATAAAACCTTCTCCCTTGACTCATAACTTCTATAAAGGAGAACGTTATGCCTATTACCAATTTTCCTGTATATCTTTTTGTGACATTTTAGTCTTATCAGAAGACTTAAGAGACCACACATAGAGATACTTAATGTTTGTTTGTTTGTTTATTTATTTAGAGACAGAGTCTCACTGTGTCACCCAGGTAGAAGTGCAGTGGTGCGATCTCAGCTCACTGCAACCTCCACCTCCCAGGTTCAAGCAGTGCTCGTGCCTCAACCTCCCAAGTAACTGGAGTTACAGGCCTATGCCATCATACCCAGCTAACTTTTATTTTTAGTAGAGACAAGGTTTCACCATATTGGCCATGCTGGTCTTGAACTCCTGGCCTCAAGGGATCTGAAGATACTTAATCTTTACTCTTCCTTTAATTCATAGGAAAAGATGTCCCGTGAGTGAATTATCCAAATAGGATAGAAGTGAGGAGAGGAAGGTCACTGCAAAACATATGAACTATTTCAGATTGGTAAAGTGGTGGTCAACTAGGAGATCTTTAGTTATCATTCATCCCTTTGATAAGCTGATACAAATTATAAACCATTTTCTGATAAGTGCAATAGACTCCTCATTAAAGCCATTTACAGTAATGGACCACCCATCTCCCTCCTCCCATTCACAGCATCATTTTCAAGTGCTGTCTACTTAAAAACTGAGGGGCAGCAGGAGGGAGGAAAGAAAATGTAGGTTTGAACTGAGGAGAGGTTGTTTCCCTGCTTAGGGAACTTACCTAGCTACGACTTCGTTGGCTAACTCCCAGCCATCAGGCCTTACTTCACTTTTTACAAGACTTACTTCTGCTATTATTCTAACCTTTGATCTTCCCCATCAAGTATTACTTAGAAAAACACAGCAGGTGCTCTGAAGCCTAGTTACCAGAAAGTGCAGGCACACCTCGTTATATTGCACTTCACAGACACTGAAGATACGAGTTTTTTTTTTTACAAATAGAAGGTTTGTGACAACCCTGTGTCTAGCAACCCAATGTCCAGCGCCACTTTTCCAAAAACGTGCTCACTTCATGTCTCTGTGTCACATTTTGGTGATTCTTACAACATTGCAAAATTTTTATTATTGTTATATCTGTTATGATGATCTGTGTTCAGTAATCTTTGAGGTTAGTATTATAATGATTTTTGGGGTGCTACGAACCACACCCATATAAGAGCGCAAATTTAATCAATAAATGTGTGTGTGTGTTTTGACTGCTCCACCAAATGACCCTTTCCCCACCCCTTACCTTCTCTTTGGGCCTCTCTATTACCTGAGACACAACAACACTGAATCTGGGCCAATTAATAACTCTACAGTGACTTCTCAGTCGAAGAGAGTGTCACATGTCTCTCAGTTTAAATCAAAAGCTAGAAATGATTAAGCTTAGTGAAGAAGACGGGTCGAAAGCTGAGACAGGTCAAAAGGCAGGCCTCTTGTGCCAGTTAGCCAAGTTGTTAATGCAAAGTTCTTCAAGGAAATTAAAAGTGCTGTTCTATTGAACAAATGAACAATGAGAAAGGGAAACAGCCTGATTGCTGAAATGGAGAAAGTTTGAGTGGTCAAGATAGAAGATCAAACCAGCCCCAACATTCCCTTAAGCCAAAGCCTAATTCAGAACAAGGCTCTAACTCTCTTCAATTACAGGAAGGCTGAGAGAGGTAAGGAAGCCACAGAAGAAAAGTTGGAAGGTAGAAGAGGTTGGTTTGTGAGGTTTAAGGGAAAGCGCCATCTCCATAAAGTAAAGTGCAAGATGAAGCAGCAAATGCTGATGTAGTAATAGAAGCTGCGGCAAGTAATCTGGAAGATCTAGCTAAGATCACTGATTGAAGGAGGCTACACTAAACAATCTATTTTCAGTTTACACGAACTGCTTCATATTGGAAGAAGATGCCATCTAGGAGTTTCATAGGTAGAAAGGACAACTCAATGTCTAGATTCAATGCTTGAAAGGACAGGCTGACTCTTATTTAGTGGCTAATATAGCTGGTGACTTTAAGCTAAAGCCAATGTTTGTTTACTGTTCTGAAAATCTTTAAGATTTTCTTTAAGTGCCTTTAAGAATTATGCTAAATCTACTCTGCCTATGCTCTGTAAATGGAGCAAGAAAGCCTGGACAACAGCACATCTGTTTACACTATGGTTTACTGGATATTTTGAGGCCTAACACTCAGAAAAAAGATTCTTTTCAAAATATGACTGCTCATTGACAATGCACCTGGTCACCCAAGGGCTCTGACGGAGATGCCCAAGGATGTGAATGTGATTTTCATGCCTGATAACACGACATCTTTTCTACAGCCCATGAACCAAGGAGTCATTTTGACTTTCAAATCTTATTATTTATGAAATACATTTTCCAAGGCTACAGCTATCGTATATAGTAGTTTTTTTTTTTTTTTTTTTGAGATGATGTTTTGCTCTGTCTCCCAGGCTGGAGTGCAGTCAGTGTTGGGATGTCAGCTCACTGCTACCTCCGCCTCCCAGGTTCAAGCAATTCTCCTGCCTCAGCCTCCCCAAGTAGCTGAGACTACAGGTGTGTGCCACTGTGGCAAGTTTTTTTTTTGGTTTGTTTTTTGTTTTTGTATTTTTAGTAGAGGTGGGGCAAAGAAAATTGGAAGCCTTATGGAAAAGATTCACCATTCTAGACGCCATTAAGAACATTTGTCATTTCATTTGAGGAGGTCAAAATAGCAACATTAGCAGGAATTAGGGAGAGGTTGAGTCCCACACTCATGAATGACTTTGAGGGGCTCAAGACTTCAGAGGAGTAAGTAACTGCAGATGTGGTGGAAGCAAGAAAACTAGAATTAGAAGTGGAACTTGAAGACGTGGCTAAATTGCTGCAGTCTCATGAAAGAACTTGAACAGATGAGGAATTGCTTCTTTTGGACGAACAAAGAAAGTGAGTTCTTGAGATGGAATCTACTTCAGGTGAAATGCTGTGAACATTGTTGAAATGACAACAAAGGATTTAGAATATTACGTAAAGTTAGTTGCTAAGCAGTAGTAGGGTTTGAGAGGATTGACTGCAATTTTGAAAGAAGTTCTACTGTGGATAAAATGCTATCAAACAGCATGGCCTGCTATAGAGAAAACTTTCTTGAAAAGAAGAGTCAGTCGATGCAGCAAACTTCATTGTCGTTTTATTTTACGAAATTGCCACAGCCACCCCAACCTTCAGCAACCACCACCCTGATCAGTCAGCAGCGATCAACATGGAATCAAGACCCTCCACCAGTGAAAAGATTATTGCTCCCTAAAGGCTCAGATGATCATTAGCAGTTTTAGCAATTAAGAATTTTTAAATTAACACATGTACCTTGTTTTTAGAAATAATGCTATTGTGCGCTTAATAGAATACAGTAGAGTGTAAACATATTTTTATATGCACTAGGAAACCAAAAAATTCACATGACTCACTTTATCATGATATTCACTTTATTGTGATGGTCTGGAACTGAACCAGCAATATCTCTGAGTTATACCTGTATAGCTGTTTATATAGGGTTGGAAGATTTAGCAAATGCAAATACAAGAAATAGAATTAAACCTTAATTTTAAAAGTGATTTTTTTTTTTTTACATCTGAAACTTAAATTTAATTGAGTGTCCTGTACTTATCATGGCATTCCTACACTTATAAGCAATGCATTCCTGAAGGCAGATGTTACAAGCTGGGTTCACTGCTGGCCTTGCTTTAAGAATTGCTTTTTGTGAGAAGTCATTGCCTTCACTTTCAATTAATTGACAAAAACATAATTAATTAAATTTTTTCCTTCAGTTTTAATCCCAGGGGGAATAATGTCCTGTGAGAGGGGCTGTCTGCATCCCAAGTTGTCACCTAGTTTCCATAGAGTAGATAAAAGCAAAGTTTCACAGACTTCTAGTTCCTCTTCTCAAATGGAAGATGGATTCAAAGATTCTTCGTAGGTACATTCATCAATGCCTGTTTGTGCGTGAAATATAACATTCCATAATGCTTGATTCTTCTCCATTTCTGTCTTGTGAACAGCACACTCTTGCTGGTATTTTTTCTGAACAAATAAAGAACAAAGTCATAATGTGTGGCAACCAAGATAAGTGAAAATTTTTAAATTAGCTCAAACTTAGCTATGCCTGTTGCACCAAAATGTCTCTTTTTAAGACTTTTCAAACTCGGCCTTCCAAAAATATGCATTGCTGAGGAACTTTAGAGAACCAGTTCCTCTTCTGTGGCATTTATTCATGTGATAAAGCTCACAAAGCTATCTTTAATTATTACTGTATAGGATATCCCGTTATCTTTAATTATCACCACCGAATGGTTGCAAAATCAAATACTGCTGGCAATCAAGAGTCATTATACAATAGCATGATTGCATCTGTTCATATTAACAGATAAGCACAGAAAATCAAAACAGTGTCTGATTTAGCCACTAAAACTGTCTGAACAAAATATTGTATCTAGCGCTCTTAATATCTCGCAGTGACTTTGATCTGATTAAAGTCCAAAGAAACATAACCACAGATGCAAATGTTCTGGTGTTTCTGAAATTAATATTGCTGAATTTCACTGGACTGAATTGCTGGAATCCTAGTGAAGCAGAAGTGATTATAGGCACAGTACAAACTTATGATAGGAGGATATCTAAATCTCTGAGGCCGCAGGTGCAGGATTATAGTAAAACCCTACTGAAACATTCAGTGTTCTGTCTAAATACCCCAGTACAAAATTAATTAGGCAGTTGATCACATAATAAAGCTATGATGGATGATCTAATGGAAAGTAGCATCTCAGAGTCAATAACAAACTTGATTCTCTTAGTAGATGCAGCTGATTTTCAGTTTTGCCATTTACAAGATTGTGTGCATAATAAAAGATGAAAAAAAGAAGGGGTTCTATTTTGAAAATGAGAACTCAGTTACAGTATTTATCTCTGTTGGAAACTATAATACGTAAGCAATGTAGAATTTGTAGATAGACATATCTGCAAGTAATTCTGTAAGATACTTGGCTGAAAAGCACATCAAAGAACAGGGAAATAATGAGACAGGCTCCAGCTGTTGGATTCCTACAGCTTTTGATTTGTGCTCTACCAGAAACTCCAGGTTTTGATCCTGTGTTGATTATTTCCATGGTACTGAAGTTGATTTGTGCATTATTTAAAAACAGACAGTAGGCAGCAAACAAGGAAGAGTTTGCAAACTACATCTTAAAGGACATTTTGTTTCTGGCTCGTCATTTCTTGCTTTCTATTTGGGGGGCTCTGTTGATCGTACGTGGCTACCTTGTGGGGGAATGCAGATTAAGAATGGGGAAGGTGCAGAACAGAGCTAATCAGAGGTTTTGAAAATAAATCAGAATGAGATTGCAACTAAGGTGATCATAGGATTCTGGGACTATAAGATATATGAAAGCCATATGTTCCATGTGGATTTTCAACTTTGTGGAACCATGGGAATGATTATAAGAGGGTAAGGACCGACGCCCAATTTGGAACAACTGTTTTCTCAAGACAGAAATCTTGTAGTTAAAAATCACTAAAAACTAAACCCTCCCTGACTCATGACTTCAGGAAGTCCTAACTTAAAAGGCAGCCTATTTTTTGAAGCTTATTATTACACGTTTTCTTAAAACATGTTTCATTTCTTATTTATGAAATAGTAAGAGAATTTGCAAATTCGGTAAAATAACTTTCTGGAGAACTTTGTCCCCAATCTTTTTGTGTGTTCTGATGGTCAAAGAGTAATGCAGGTCAAGCAAGGGCCCAGAGGTTCTGATGCTATTTGAGTTTGTGATGAAGTATTATTACTCCTCAATCTCCTGGAAGCCAAACGATGCCAAGAAACCATTTTTTAAAGTCTGATGTTTCTTTTGGTTGAGTCCAGAATTATACAAGGCGAGCTGTTGTTTTATATCACTGATCATGAGAAAAGAAATCCAGCTGGTAAATGGACTTTTTTTTTTCTCATTGTTTGTGAACTTCTCTCATTCTTTCTTCATTTCTTCCTTTCTTCTTCCTCATCTTGTCACTTTCTGTGTGTACAGATACATAAACAAAGCACACATCTGCACGCCCATATATGCACAAAGGCAACAGGAACAGCTGCCTACTGGATCAATGAGAGAAATTATTTAAGGGCTCTTTATAGAAAAGTACTCACAACCGATCAGCTTATTGATTCAGAAAGATACCAATAATCAATACACAGTTCTCAGAGTCTCTTGAAGACCATTGTTTGATATTATATTGACCCAACTTTCTCCTTATCAATAATCCCTTCCTCCCTCCTCATTTGGTCCTTTATGCTTAGATTGTCAATACATAGTACTTGGATGTTTCCTTAATAACAGGTATTGTGAGAATTACAAGAAACATTTCCATGTTTATGGGAAAAAGTAATGAATATGTTGGGGGTTATAGCTATACTTGGGCTTATATAAAATATTAAAAATTAAATGACACTTTTCTTGCATTTCAAAAAGCCTATATAGAGCTAATGCCAGTAAAACAATACAGACTGAATTTTCCAACAAAATTTGAAATCAATTAAGCAAATTCTGGAACATTAAAAAAATAAAGTAGCATGGGAATTAATAGAAATTATTTGTTACAAGAAGATAGATAAAAATGCAAATTCATGTATATTTAAAGGACTTCAAATAATAGGACAGATGAGCTGAGATGGAAACCTATGTGAAGCTGAGAAAAAGGAAAGAAATTTGAACATTTTTTCAAAAAGTAGTAGAGAAACTCTTTCTGAATTATTGTCTGTCCTAATAATTACAAAAAATATCTGGATAATTAAAAAACAATTTAAACAATTACATAAGACATAGATATTTTTAGAGGATAATGTTTAAATGCGGAGAAGAAAATAAAAAATTAGGAACAATCTCAAAATTAAAACAGAAAATTTATTATTATTTTGGTACGTATTTTCCTGGGATGTATTCGTGCATGTGTTTGTATTTGTAAACATAGGGAGAAAGTATTGGTGAGGATAGGCTGGTTATGACACAGTGGCACATTCCTAAATTTTAGGAGTTTTGTAGCACAAAGATTGGTTACTAATTCCATCATATACTTAACGTAGGTTAACAGGAGTTCTGCTTCCCATAGTTTCTCAAAGTTCCAGTCTGTTGTAGGCTCCACTATAGCATAGGTAAGTGATTTGAAACACATGGCCTCCAAGTTTCCTATGATAGAATAAGATAGGAGGCTCATAAAGGATATTTATAAGAACCAAGAAACTTTTGCCATATGGTCTCAAATTTATTGCAAAATAAATGGACAGATAGAGTCTTACTAAATGCCCATGAAGAGTAAAATGAAGGAAAAAAAAATTTGAGCCAGGTGCAGTGGCTCACACCCGTAATCCCAGCACTTTGGGAGGCCAAGGCAGGGTGGATCACGAGGTCAAGAGATCAAGACCATCCTGGCCAACATGACGAAACCTCGTCTCTACTAAAAATACAAAAAAATTAGCTGGGTATGGTGGCACGCATCTGTAGTCTCAGCTACTTGGGAGGCTGAGGCAGGAGGATTGCTTGAACCTGGGAGGTGGAGGTTACAGTGAGCCGAGATCGCACTCCAGCCTGACAACAGAGTGAGACTCTGTCTCAAAAAAAAAAAAAAAAAAAAAAAAGGAGAAATCTAGACGTGTCTGTGTCGCCTCCTACACTCTCAGTTTTGAATAAGATTTTAATCATTATGTTTTACAGCTTAGTTTTATTTGAATTAATTTTGAATATATGTTTCAAATGTGTGCAGAATATTTCATCATGTAAATAGTCCATCCTTTACACGATGTGTTTCTTATTGTTGGACATTTGAAATTCCAGATGATTTTTTACGGTTAAATATAGCGGTAAGGTAGTTGCTAAGAGTGTGGCTTTTCTGCCAGAAAGATCTATATTTGAATCTTTGGTCACTTTCTTCACCAGCTGAATGACTGTGGGAAAGTTCCTTAAATGACTTGCATCCAGATTTACTTACCTATGAATCAGAAACAATACTATCTACCCCCTTTAATACCTTGAAGAGTAAATAAGAGAATAGGAAGTATTTCGTGTACAGCTTGCTACTAAGAGTGTAAGCCCAGAATAAATGACAGCTCTGGTAGTATTTATGAGAGTAGCGGTGGTGGTCTGTTTTGTTGCTGTTGTTGTTATTTTTTTACCTCGTTGTCCTCAGTATGAAAGTCCCCTGCTGTTGCAGGAGGCTCCTATATGAACACAAGCGTAGAAGTTGAGGCTGAGAACTTTTCTCGTAATACAACCAGTATGAGGCTTACATGAAATTTTGCCATAGTTTAATCCTGAACAGAAGGACCATCCATATTGCCAGTGCATCCCAAGTAGTTTTTTGGATTAGCTCATATTTGGAAGGAACCTGAGTGATTTTTAAAGTATGCAAAAGTACCATGATTATATATTGTGTTCACACTGTTGTGTTCCTTCATAACTACCCACTGTGTGTGAAGAAAATGTACTACCAGCTGGTGCTTTAAAACAAACAGATAAACCAGCCCTGAATTGCAAAGGTATATCTGTAAGAATGTTTTTTTGTTTTAATAATAAAGACATGGGGCCAGGCGAGGTGGCTCATGCCTGTAATCCCAGCACTCTGGGAGGCTGAGGCGGGTGGATCACAAGGTCAGGAGATCGAGACCACCCTGGCTAACACGGTGAAACCAAGTCTCTACTAAAAATAGAAAAAATTAGCCACGCGTGGTGGTGAGCGCATGTAGTCCCAGCTTCTCGGGAGGCTGAGGCAGGAGAATGGCGGGAATCCGGGAGGCAGAGCTTGCAGTGAGCCAAGATCGAGCCCCTGCACTCCAGCCTGGGCCACAGAGAGAGACTCCATCTAAAAAAATAAAAAATAAAAAATAATAATAATAATAATAAAGACATGGATTCACTCTATACAATCATCATTGGTAATAGATAAATTATAGAACATAGCCCTAAGTAGAATGTGATACAGCCATTTAAAAGAAAAGGTTGGCTTGTAGCTCAGTTATTAATTTAGAAAGATTTCCACAGTACATTGTATTGTTTTTCATATGTGTCAGGTGTTTTGGGTTCTTCTATTCTTCCTTTACTGCATTGCTTTGCATTAAGTAAATATCTTCTGGGGTGGTTCCTACACATCCTTACCAACACTTGATCTGGTCAGACTTTGTTCATTTTAGCCATTCTGACAGGTGTGGAGTGGTTTCTCATTGTAGTATAATTTTGCATTTCCTTAATGAAGAATTACATTACACATATTTTCATATGCCTCTTGGTATTTATCTATCTTCCTTAGTGAGGTATCGGCTGAAATCTTTTTTCTGTTTTTGTGATATGCTTTCTGGTTTTAACTATTGAGTTTTGAAAGTTGCTTATATATTTCTGGTTACAAGTCATTTATCAAATATACAATTTGCAAATATCTCCCAGGATGAAATTTGTCTTTGTATTCTCCGAATAGTGTTTTATCATTATTATTATTATTAATAATAATAGAGATGGAGTTTTGTTCTTGTCACCCAGGCTGGAGTGCAATGGCATGATCTTGGCTCACTGCAACCTCTGCCTACAGGGTTCAAACAATCCCTCCCGAGTAGCTGGGATTACAGGTGCCCACCACCACCCCCAGCTAATTTGTTGTATTTTTAGTAGAGACAGGGTTTCACCATGTAGGTCAGGCTGATCTTGAACTCCTGACCTCAGGTGATCCACATGTCTCAGCCTCCCAATGTGCTGGGATTACAGGCATGAGCCACCACGCCTGGCCTTTTTTTTTTTTTTTTTTAAATTATTATTATTATACTTTAAGTTCTTGGATACCACACCTGGCCTTTTTTTGTTGTTGTTAAATTATTATACTTTAAGTTCTAGGATACATGTGCAGAACGTGCAGGTTTGTTACATAGGTGCACACATGCCATGGTGGTTTGCTGCAGTTAGCAGTGTCTTTTAAGAAAGAGTTTTTGTTTTTGAAGTATACTCATGTATCATTTTAAGAATCATACCTTTGCTATCATATCTAAGAGATATTTGACTAATCTGAGGCCACATTTTCTTCTGTGTAGTTTTGCTAAAACATTGTTATAGTTTCATGTTTTATATTTATGATCCTTTTTTAAGTTAATTTTTTATATAGTATGAGGCTTGAATTTAAGTTCATTTTTTTACGTACAACTTGTTCAAATGATTCAATACTGTTTGTTGAAGACTATCATTTCTCCACTGTATTGTCTTTGCACTTTTGTCAAAAGGCAGTCGATAGTGTGTGGATCTATTTCTGAAAACTCTAGGCTGTTCTATTTGCGTATTTGTTTATTTTTGTAATAATAGCACCCTTAGTTATGTAGCTTTGTATTAAGTCTTGAAATCAGATATTGTTAGCCCTATAATTTTTTTCTTTTTAAAAGTTATTTTGATTATTCTAGGTTATGTATGTTTCCCTGTAAATTATGCTGGTGTCTACAAGAAAAGCCTGATGATATTTTGTTTGAGGGTGTGTTGAATTTACAGATCAATTTGGGAAGAATTGGCATCTTAACAATAATGAGTCATTCAAACCATGAACACAGTGCGTCATTCCAATTATTTAGCTCTTCTTTAATTCCCTCCAGCAATATTGTTTTTAGTTTTCTGTGTATAGGTCTTTTATATCTCTTTCAGATTTTTTCCTAAGAATGTCATATTTTGATGCTAATGCAAATGGTAATTTTATTTCAGTTTTCAATTGTTGCTTGTATATAGCAATGCAATTAATTTTTTAATATTGATCTTGTGTCCTGCAACCTTGCCAAACTCAATAATAAATTCTGTAACTTTTTATATAATTCATCATGCTTTTAACATAGACAGTTATATCATCTGAAAATAAAGACAATTTTTAATTTTTTTCTTTCCTGCTTTATTAAAACACTGGCTCAAGTAAAATTATTAAATAGAAGTGTTAAAGGCTGACATTCTTATTTTCTTCCTTAGGCAGGAAACATTCAGTCTTTCATTATTACTATCATATTAACTATAGGTGCTTCATAGATATACTTTCCAGGTAGTATAAATATTCTGCTATTCCTAGTTTGCTAGAGTTGTTATCAGGAATGGAAGTCAGAGTTTGGCAAGTATTTTCCCTGTATCTACTGAGATGTTCATATGTTTTTACTTCTTTAATTTGTTAATATTCTGAATTACATTGATTAACATTTAATGTTACATCAACCTTTTATTCATGGAATAAACTCAATTTAGTGACACAATCTTAAGAGTTTTGGGTTTTATTTTCTGAAATTTAGATTTTTTAATCTGTATTGTTGTGATAGGTCTGTAATTTCTTGTAATGTCTTTGTCTAGTTTGGGTATCAAAATAATGATGGCCATATAAAATGAATTGTGAAATATTTCCTCCTTAGCAATCTTCTGGAATTTCTTGTATGAAATTTGTTATTTTTTTTTTCCTTAAATGTTTTGTAGAATTAACCAGTGAAGCTATCTAAGGCAGGAAGAACAGTTTCAGGTTTTTTTTTTTTTTAAATGGATATAAGACTATCAGATTATTTATCTCTTCTTGAATACATTTTGTTACATTGTGTCTTTTAAGAAATTTTTTTCTATTCATCAAAGTTTTGAACTTATTTGTATTTCCCCTGATTATTCTTTCAATATCAGGAATTTGTATTGCTGTCACCTCTTTCATTCCCTATACCGGTATTTTGAGTCTTGTCTCTTTTTATTCTATCCAGAGGTTTATCAGGTTTATTGATTATTTAAAATAACTGGCTTTTGGTTTCATTAATTTTCTCCTTTGTTTGCTGTTTTCTATTTACTGATTTCTGTCTCTATTTTAATGATTTTCTTTTTTCTTCTTTGGGGTTATTTTTGTCTTCTTTTTCTAATTTCTAAGGTGAGGTCACTTATTTAAAACCATACCTTATTAAATGTGGGCATAGATTGCTATAAATTGGCATCCCCTGCTGAGTGTGGTGGCTCACACCTGTAATCCCAGCACTTTGGCAGGACAAGGCAGGTGGATCACTAGAGATCAAGAGTTTGAGACCAGCCTGGCCAACATTGTGAAACCCTGTCTCTACTAAAAAAATTGAAAAAAATAGCCAGACGTGGTGGCAGGTACCTGCAACCCTAGCTACACGGGTGACTGAGGCAGGAGTATCACTTGAACCCGGGATGTGGAGGTTTCCGTGAGCCAAGGTCATGCCACTACACTCCAGCCAGGGCAACAGAGTGAGATTTTGTCTCAAAAAAAAATTGGCACCCCCAAATTCTTTAATATGGTTTCTTTTCATTATTATTCCGTTCAAAATATTTTATAATTTTCCTTTTTATATATGCTTTGACCCATAGATTATTTTAAACTGTGTTATTTGGTTCCCTAATACTTTAATATTATCTGAAATATTTTTGTTATCTTTACTTAGTTTATGTTAGAATGTTATTTATGTGATTTGAATATTTTTAAATATACTGAGACTTATTTTTATGGTCCAGAGTATAGTCTATTTTGGCAAATGTTCCATGTGCACTGGGAAAAAATGTGTATCTCCTGTTTTTGTGTGGAGTGTTCCATAAATGTCATGTTAGTTCCTAATGGTTTTCAATTTTTTATATCCTTACTGATTTTTTCTCTTTTCATTCTATCAATTATTGAGAGAACAGTATTGAAATCCTTGACTTAAGTTTGGATTTGTTTATTTGTCCTTGCTTTTTTGTTCTATTTGTTCTATGCATTTTTCTCTCACTGATTTTGAAATTATGTTATTAGGTGCATAGAAATGCGTAATAATTATGTCTTGATGAAATGGCACTTTACCATTATCAGAAAAAATCATTTTTATTACTGGTAATATTCTTTGCTCTAAAGTATAATTTGTCTGATATTTAACAGCCACTTCAGCTTTCTTTTGAAAGTGTTATCATTGTACATAGATACCACTCTTTTATATCTTAATCTTTTTATAGCTGTATCTTTATATTTGAAGAGACAATATTAAATATTAGTGTGATTATTGAGATGGTTAGGCTTAAGTTTGTCATCAATAAACTCACTTTGAACCATCTTTTCTTTGTTCTTTGAATTTTTTTTTTTTTTTTTTTTACTGTCAACTATTGGATTAGTAGATTTTATAATTTGAATTTGTCTTCTTTGTTAGCCTGTAGCTAAAACTCTGTTGTGTTATTTTTGCAGTTGCTTCAGGGTGCATAGTTTACATCTTAACTTATCACAGTCTATCAATATCATTTACTTTCTGCCTAAAAGACTACCTTTAATATTTTTTAGTGTGTATCAATTAATAATGAATCCTTACAGCTTTTGTGTTCTGGAAATGTCATTTTACCTGTTTTTGAATGATATTTTCACTGGATGTAGAATTCTAGATTATAAGGATTCTTTTCTTTTGCAGTAGTTTAAAAATGTTGCTCAACTCTTTTCTTGGATATATTTCTTTCTAACAAGAAATCTTCTGTCCTCTTTACCTTTGTTCCTCTGTACATAAGATTATCTTTTAAGATTTTTAAAAAATTACTGGTTCTCAGCAATTTGATGATGATATGCCTTAGTCTAGTTTTAAACTTTTTTCTGGCCCTGTGTGGTGGCTCATGACTGTAATCCTAGCAGTTTGGGAGGCCAAGATGGGAGGATTGCTTGACCCTAGGATCTCAAAATCAGCCTGGGCAACATAGAAAGGCCTTTTCTCTACCAAAAAAAGGAAAATGAAAATAATGTTTTCTGGTGCTTGAGGATTTATTTTGCCCCTTGGATCTGGATATTCGAGTTTTCATCAAATTTGGAAAAAATTCAGATCATTTTGTTGCATTTGTTTTTTCTCTCTCATGCCCTTTTACATGTATTAGGCCACTTGCAGTTGCCTCACAGAATGCTGATATTCTTTTTCTTTCTGGAAAAATTCTCCTGTCTCTCTCTGCTTCATTTTAGTTTTTATTGCTACGCCTTCGAGTTCTTCTGCATTTCCTTTGTAATGTATAATCGGTTGTTAAACCCATCCAGTGTAATTTTTATCTTACACATTGTAGTGTTCACCTCTGGGATTTAAGTTGGTATATATAATATATAAAATATATGTGTGTGTTGGTATATATATAAAAATATATGTGTGTGTATATATATGTGTGTGTATACACACGCACACACACACGTATTTCAAAATAATAAGAGCCATCTATAACAAACCCACAGCCAGTATCATATTGAATGGGGAAAAGTTGAAAACATTCCCCCCAAGAAGTGGAAAAAGACAAGGATTTCCACTCTCACCACTTCTATTCAATACTGTACTAGAAGTCCTAGCCAGAGCAATTAAGCAGGAGAAAGAAATAAAAGGTATCCAAATTGGAAAAAAAGAAGTCAAGTACTCTCTGTTCATTAATGACATTACTGTATACCTAGAAAACCCTAAAGACTCCTCCAAAAGATACCTAGACTTGATTAACAACTTCAGCAAAATTTCAGGATAAAAAAATCAGCAGATAACAATCAGTAACATTTCCATACACCAGTAGCGTTCAAGCTGAGAACCAAAGCTTGCTATTATATAAGTACTAAAAATTTAAATTATCAGATAAGTGTAAAATGTTTTTATATTGTTTTAAGTTTAATTTCTCTAGTTACCGATAAGGTCAAACATTTTCATCTGATAGCCATTTATATTTGCTTTCCTGTGAGTTACCTCTTTATAACGTTTGCCAATTTTTACTTTCTTTATTTGTTGATGTGTGTGTGTGTGTGTGTGTGTGTGTGTAGTAGATGTTTGTAAGCTTTTGTAATTAGCCAGATGTACAATTTTTGAGGGGAAAATATCTGAAGATTATGTATACTTTTTTTTTTTTTGAGATGGAGTTTTGTTCTTGTTGCCTAGGCTGGAGTGCAATGGTGTGATCTTGGCTCACTGTAACTTCTGCCTCCCAGGTTCAAGTGATTCTTCTGTCTCAGCCTCCCAAGTAGCTTGGATTACAGGTGCCTGCTACCGTGCCTGGCTAATTTTTTGTATTTAGTAGAAAAAGGGTTTCCCCATGTTAATCAGGCTGGTCTCGAACTCCCGACCTCAGGTAATCCACCTGCCTCAGCCTCCCAAAGTGCTGGGATTACAGGCGTGTGCCACCATGCCTTGGCAATTATGTATACTTCTAATCAGTCCAGTCCCTTTACTCCCCGCATCTTCACCTGAGCCACTCTAATCATCACATCACCTAGACCAAGTCCAGAGAACTGGCCCTTGCCTGGTTTCAGACACACGTACACTTTGGGCTATATATTATTTTATGATTATATTTATCGTTCATATTAAACTTAATAACATGCTTACTCTGGGTCTTTCTGCACATACAATTTGAGTGGAGATTAGATACTGTGGTTAATCTAGTAACTTAGAGTAGTATAAGGGCTGTTCTAGGCACTTAGTCTGGGTTTGAAACTTGATAAGTAAGGCAAGCTCCAGAAACCTAATTCAATTATATATTTTTCATTTACAAATGGCAGAAGTATGGCTATAGACCAGTATATACAATTTGAATAGAATTACACTGAAATTTGTTGCCTGAGACTGAGTTCCTAAGGATGTAGGTGAGACTGAGTCAATTTATCAAGAAAGAAATACAAATCTTCCATTTTAATTTAATTATAACTATCAAGCATGAATTTACATAGTGTCATCTTCAGCAAAATTGAGACAAATGTCACCATACCTCGCTCTGTCACCCAGGCTGGAGCGCAGTGGCGCGATCTCTGCTGACTGCAAGCTCTGCCTCCCGGGTTCACGCCATTCTCCTGCCACAGCTTCCCAAGTAGCTGGGACTACAGGCGCCTGCCACCATGCCGGGCTAATTTGTGTGTGTGTGTGTGTGTGTGTGTGTGTGTGTGTGTGTGTGTGTGTTTAGTGGAGACAGGTTTCACCATGTTAGCCAGGATGGCCTCCATCTGCTGACCTCCTAATCTGCCTGCCTTGGCCTCCCAAAGTGCTGAGATTACAGGCATGAGCCACTGCGCCCAGCCAGTTTGGAAATTTTATAAAGCAGCGCTTTGTTTGCAAGTCTGTCTCTCCTACTAGGCCCCATGCTTGTTGAAGTCAGGCCTGACTTGTTTATTTTTGTTCTTCCGGGCTGTAGCACAGTGTCTGACACAGAGTATGCTCTCAATAAATGTTACTGAAATAATGAATCTGATGAGCAGCATGCCTTCTACCAGAATCTTCCAGAGCAGCAGACAAAACTTCTTTATGTCTTTTAGAGCTCCTCAGAATGCATATTTCTACCTGCAATGAGTACTCTGGTAATGTTAATTGATGATGTGACTGCAGTTAATAACATATCTTTTCACTCATAGTAATAAATGTGGGTGGTTGTACTAGTCAGCTGTTGTTGCACAATAAACAGTCCTAATGCTGGCTTAAAGCAACCATTTATTCTCTCTTAGATGTGTGTGAGTAGGCACAGAATTGGCTCTCCAGTCTGCCATGGATGCCAGGGTGTGAGATGGGTCCAAATATGCTTCTGTATCCATCATCTTCCTTGGTGCAAAATCGTAACAGGACAGCTTCTTCTTACAAAGGTGGCAGAGGTGTGAGAGGACAAGCCCATCTATGCAAGCACATTTCAAGCCTTCTTGACTAAAGCAAGTCACATGACTGAGACCGAAGGGTCTACTCGGTCTACAGTGAGAGGAACTGCAAAGGTCTGTGGAAAAGGATGTAGATTCCTGCAGTGGTAAATAATGGAGTCAATAATTCAATCTACAACGTTTGTACTGACCAAGCAAGTGATCGAGAAAAACATTTAGAGACACCAGCAGCAAAATTTTGATTAAGTTCTTAAAGTAATGTGGTAGAAGTTGGAAGCAAAATCCAAGCCAATTTTTATTTAATCACAGTCTTCTTCCACTCTTCCAACAAATGGTGGATAATGAGTATTACAGTCATTTCAACAGTAATCAACTATGGTATCCCAAACAGAAGATTATAACTTCAGCTGGAAATTGCGCAGCAGGACAGTTGAAGGCTTAAAAACAAACAACAGGCAAAAAAAAATCTCATTTAGTCTCAAGTGATACTTTGCAATAAAGAGAGAGGGTAGGGGCAGGGAAATTAAGAAATGAGCAACATGGGCAGAATTGTATCCCAACAGAAGACTGGACATGTCATTAAAGGAAGCACTGGAGAGAATTTGAATATCAGACAATGATACATGAGGTAAATGTGACTGGCACTGACCAGTTAACATTGAAAAATGCATATGATGAAATGAGAAGGTAGGAAATCTGGGAAATTAAAACAGACAAGATAAAGGTTTCCTTTTGTTCCACACTAGGAGAGTGATATCTTGCATGCTTTTCCTTAAGCTTCTTAAGCCTGTAGCATGAGTGATTCAGAACAATGTAGGAGTAATTCCTCGAGTGTTTCGGTCTTTGAGAATCTGAAATAGGCTGTTTACCTACAGGTTCTGAATTCCTTTGCAGGTATGCAGTTGAGTATGTCATCCTCTCTTGACGCTGTCCAAGATCCTCTGAAGGCCGTGTCAATTGCTAGGTCTAAATAAGGATCAGAGAGCGAAGCTGAGGCATCAACTCATACATAAACAGAACACAGGACATTCTACTTAAAGACACAAATAATAAGGAAAAATGCCTCATGAAGTAGCAATCCTTCTGCAATTGCTGAACATTTCCCTGCACCTTTTCTGTGTTTTTCAAGCAATTTTCTTTATTTTCCCTCACATGAAATGACACAGACCTGCAATTTCTCACTCCTTTCATTCAAATTGTGTGTCATTTTCCAGGGGCTCAGGCACTTACTGTTTTATATCCGTACAAATGTGTGTATGCATATATATGCACACATATAGGGAAAAAATAGGAGCATTGTCTTGACAAAATATGCTTTATACTACCTTTAACAAAAGAGAAAATAGGTAGGTCTAAAAAATACCTTTTGAAAGTGTAAGTATAAAAAGAATATACAACAATTGTTTTACAAGAGAAAGTGTTCCTCAGTTTCCCACCCTTTTCCAACTTAAAATAGAGTGAAACTGATCAAAAGTAATGACTGTGAATAGGACCACAGTCTCAAGTCATTCTTTCTACTTCTTAGGCCAAGAATGTATTAGAATTGCCATGGCATTCCCAGCAAAAAGCCAGACGCATGTCCAATTACTAGCAACTATAGGATTATAGTGAAAAAATAAACTGTGGCACTTTCCTAAAAAAATCTGCTATGATTGTAGGAACCCATGGAAGAAGAATGAATCCGATGACTTGACTTGCTTTTCCAATATTATGTATATGCAATTCATACATTTCCTTTCTCTACTTATTTTTGCCCATATCAACCGTGGCAATTTCAATGTGTAGGTGTGTACCGAGATCTTGTAGACTGACTCAGGAGCTTCTAAACTCAACTGCAGTTTACTACGTCCTGTCTAAATCACTCATGTATTGCAACAAAAGGGAAACTTTGGCCTTGGTCTAATGAAATGCATCTTGTCCTCCTTATCATACTTTCCTCCATTTATCCATTCATTCATTCGTTCGTTCACATCTCTGCTTATTTAGTAAACGTTTTACAGGCCAAGTACTCAGATAGATCCCAGGGAGTAGAAGATGAGGTAGATAAGGGCATGACTGTTGAGAGAGTCACAGTCTAAAGTAGCAGTTAGCCAGATAAAGTTACAAAATGATGAGAAAAACATCAAAACAGAGGTACGCACAGAGTGCTGTGGAAGGAGAAAGCAAGCAATTAGTTCTGCCTACAGTAGCCCAGAAAGGCTCCACAGAGAAGGTGTCACTTTTGATAGATTTTGAGGGATAAGCAGAAATCTGCCAAATACAGATAAAAATGGTGGATGGGCTGAGAGCAGAGAGCGTTTGCATGTGCACTGAGGCCCTCTACCCTGATGCCCACTGATAGGTGACTTTAGCCCCAATAGGATTTAAAACGCTGCTATGTGGAGTTACTGTTTTCATTGAGAAACTGTGTCCCCCTTGCTGTGTCTTAAATAAGATTATCGAATATGTCAAGTAGCATAAAACCAGAATTTTTAAAAATTTATTTTCCTTATGCTAGTGAAGAGACACGTTTAAAACATATGACCATTTTTATCTTGGTATGGGTCAGTTTGTAATTATATGAAAATTGTTATAATTGATACAGGCAATGGCATTCTGAAGCCTGTGTAAGTAGATAATTTTTGCAAATTTGCCAGTCTGCCTTTGAACTGAATCCTGTGTTATTGTCTAACTTGGAGTGGGGGAATGGTAGAAAAGAGAAACTTATTTTTTGTTATTAAGCAAGGCATTTATTTTGAGATAAATATCATCAGAAGCTTGCTAAGTATTCTTTTTTTTTTCTTTTTAAAATTTGTATAAATTTATAGGGTATAAGTGTAATTTTTTTTGTTAGCGATGGGATCTCACTGTGTTGCCCAGGCATGTCTGCAACTCCTGGGCTCAAGGTTGCCTCATGCCTCAGCCTCCCAAAGTGCTGGAATTACGGGCGTGAGCCACCACACCTGGCCTTCAAGTATAATTTTGTTACATAGGTTGCATAGTGGTGAAGTTAGGGCTTTTAATGCATCCATCACACAAATAATGTACATTGTGCCCATTAAGCAATTTCTTATCATCTGCCCCCCTCCGACTCCCTACCCTTCTGAGTTTCCAATGTCTATCATTCCACACTCTACGTCCATGTGTACGCATTATTTAGCTCCAATTTATAAGTGAGAACAAGGCCGGGAGGATGACCCATGCCTGTAATCCCAGTAATTTGGGAGGCTGAGTGGGAGAATCACTTGAATCCAGGAGTTCAAGGCTGCAGTGATCCATGACTGAACCACTGCACTCCAGCCTGGGCAACAGAGTGAGACATTGTCTCCAAAAAATAAAAAATAAAAAATAAATTAAATTAAATAATGAGAACATGTAGTAATTGTCTTTTCTTTCAGGACATGAGTATCTTTCAGGACCTGAGTTTTCAATTATGGCAGGGTATTCTTTTAAAATTCTCCATATTCCCTGTTGGTCATATTCTGTTAAACTTTCATTAAAAATAATAGAAATACAGAATTATAACCATAATTATTTTTTATCATCTTGATCAATGCCCCTAAAAGAGATGAGAGTCATCTGTAAGCCTCTGTGTACCCTCTGGCAATTGTCATCTTCTGTGGCTTAAGCACAAAGTTATTATACAGTGCTTTTCTTTTTCTTTTTTTTTTTGAGACGAAGTCTCACTCTGTCACCAGGCTGGAGTACAGTGGCGTGATCTCGGCTCACTACAATCTCCGCCTCCCGGATTCAAGTGATTCTCCTGCCTCAGCCTCCCAAGTAGCTGGGACTACAGTCACACACCACCGTGCCCAGCTAATTTTTGTATTTTTAGCAGAGATGGGGGTTTCACCATGTTGGCCAGGATGGTCTCGATCTCTTGACCTCGTGATTCGCCCTCCTCAGCCTCCTAAAGTGCTGGGATTATAGGCGTGAGCCACTGCACCTGGCCCATACAGTGCTTTTTTAAAAGACAGGAATAAAAGTAACCCTAGATTTTATTGTGCCATTTTTACTAGTTAATTTTGCCTTTCTGATCAAATACAATCTCCTTACCTATTTTTTGAATAAGTACCTCTTTCTTCCCCTGTCTTATCTTCTTATATCATCTATATTGCATTTATACAGTATTTGTGTCTTTTCTGCCATTTTAATACACAACATTTTGCTTGTCCAAACCTTGTGAGACCCCTTTTCTAACCAGACTTCCAGTCCTTGCCTTACCTGGCCAACTCTTGTCCCTTTGACACTTGGGCCCAACGGGTGAATTTAAAAGCACTTCAAATTTCTTCCATATTTTGGAGTCATTATTAGTATCTTAATAGGCAATAATATGTGTGATTCTACTATTTATCAGCAGTATGACTCTATTAAAGACCATCGTGGCAGAAGCCCATCATGGAAGTCTACCATTTCTACCTTGCCATCCAATCAACCCCTTCCTACCACAACACTTACCTTTATCCACAGAGACATTACTTTCCTTATGTGGACCTCAAAAACATAGCCAAAGTGTACAGCCTGACAACCTTCTCACCAAATTTAACCTACAAGTCTCTCAGCCCCAATGTCTCTCTCTGTTTCTCCCCAATAATTTTTTATTTTTTGCACACATGCAATTTTTTTGGACTGCAGTGTTAGTTCATAATTAATCACTAAGAGATTTACACATACAAATTCAGCTTTCTATTTTTACTTGAATTTTTTTTTCTAGATGGGCTTTGTTATTTCAAGTTTGCTGTGGTTCTCACTACACACTTCTGTCTCCCAACATCTAGTTGTCATTTGTCAACTCACTTAGGCTATTGTGTTCTCATATGCCTGACCATTTTCACTCACTGACATTGCCAACTGAATATCTACAGTTATTTGAGTTTGTGACCCCTGGCATAGATTTATCTACAAAACAGGAAAACACGGTTCGTTTTTAGAAAACAGAAGCCAAATCATTAAGTAATTTTCCCCGGCTCTCACAACAAATGCCTAGTCTTTTAATTCAGTCTAGTATTTTTTTTATACCAATGTTTCTCAAATGTGCATCTGAATCACCGGGAAGTCTTGATAAAGAGACTGTGTAGCCCCATCCTAGAGTTTCCAATTTATGACTAGGGCTAGAGAATTTGCATTTCTACGAAGTTTCCAGTTGATAACCGGTTGTGGGGGGACATACTCTGAGAACCGTGTGCTATGCTGTTATGTGAATTCCTTTCAGCTTACTTTTAAGATGAGACTATTTACTCTGCCTTCCAAATGATTGTAAACTTCAAAAAATGTTACACAATAAATATAAAGAGTGTCTCCTTCACTTGAATGTAAGCCCCATAAAAGCTGGAACATGGCTGTCTTCTTCATTTTAGTATTTCCAGTTTCTGATACATAGGAATTACTTTATAATTATTTTTCTTTTTTTGAGATAGAGTCTTGTTCTGTCGTCCAGGCTGGAGTGCGATGGCAAGATCTCAATTCACTGCAGTCTCTGCCTCCCGGGTGCAAGCGATTCTCCTGTCTCAGCCTCCTGAATAGCTGGGATTACAAGCACGTACCACCACACCTGGCTAATTTTTGTATTTTTAGTAGGGACGGGGTTTCACCATGTTGGTCAGGCTGATCTCAAACTCCTGACCTCATGATCTGCCCATTTCAGCCTCCCAAAGTGCTGAGATTACAGGCGTGAGCCACCACGCCCAGCCACTTTATAATTTTTTAAAACAGATTCGTGAATAAGAGGTAAAATGCAGGGCTTGGAAAAAATTAATAAAAATAAAGACTGAAGTAGAGATCTGGTCCCTAACAATCAATTTCAATTTAAGGAAAATAATTTCTAAGGAATGTCTATGCTTCTCTGATTTATTTGGTAGCTTAGTTATGCTTGTGTTACGAATGCAAAAGGAAGCAGTGTATCACTCGCTGATGGTGCTCATTGTAATAGTTCCTCCTCTGGGTAGAAAGAGTTTCCATATACACATTCAAAGGAGTGTAATCACTATCCAGAGACCGAATCCTCTGCCCTGACAGTTGGAAAATGACTGTGTGTGCTGACAGCCCCACAGGATGGGAAATGCAATAGCTCTGCTACTACTGTGTAATGTTGCTAAGCTTAATTGACTGCACCCATAAATAGTGGGAGAAAATGAGAGTGGGTAATCCATACTACTCTTAAATTATTATGTGGGATCAACCTTCAGGCCTCCCAGAGAATCTCTGTAGTATAAGCCATTGATTGTTTAGATTTTAGGTTTCCTTGTTGTCTGTACCAACCCCAGCTCAATTTTATTCACTTGCTTCTTTCCTCTTTTTTTTCTTCATGTTCTTGCTTTCACATGCTTCCTTTTCCTTTTATTTTCCGTTATAGCTTTACACAGAAGCATTCTTATTCCTCCATCCTCACCTCTTTTTCTTACCACATATTCCAATCAGCATTCAAACATTAATAATCACTACTCTTGCCTTTTCATCCTTCTCCAGATATTCCACTATCTATTCTAATTCCCCCTGAGGCTTTTCTTTTTTTTTTTTCTTTTTTTATTTTGTTATTATTATACTTTAAGTTTTAGGATACATGGGCACAATGTGCAGGTTTGTTACGTAGGTATACATGTGCCATGTTGGTGTGCTGCACGCATTAACTCGTCATTTAGCATTAGGTACTTCTCCTAATGCTATCCCTCCCCCTTCTCCCCACCCCACAACAGTCCCCGGAGTGTGATGTTCCCCTTCCTGTGTCCATGAGTTCTCATTGTTCAATTCCCACCTATGAGTGAGAACATGCGGTGTTTGGTTTTTTGTCCTTGAGATAGTTTACTGAGAATGATGATTTCCAGTTTCATCCATGTCCATACAAAGGACATGAACTCATCATTTGTTATGGCTGCATAGTATTCCATGGTGTATATGTGCTACATTTTCTTAATCCGGTCTATCGTTGTTGGACATTTGGGTTGGTTCCAACTCTTTGCTATTGCGAATAGTGCCGCAATAAACATACGTGTGCATGTGTCTTTATAGCAGCATGATTTATAGTCCTTTGGGTATATACCCAGTAATGGGATGGCTGGGTCAAATGGTATTTCTAGTTCTAGATCCCTGAGGAATCGCCACACTGACTTCCACAATGGTTGAACTAGTTTACAGTCCCACCAACAGTGTAAAAGTGTTCCTATTTCTCCACGTCCTCTCCAGCACCTGTTGCTTCCTGACTTTTTAATGATGGCCATTCTAACTGGTGTGAGATGGTATCTCATTGTGATTTTGATTTGCATTTCTCTGATGGCCAGTGATAATGAGCATTTTTTCGTGTGTTTTTTGGCTGCATAAATGTCTTCTTTTGAGAAATGTCTGTTCATGCCCTTTGCCCACTTTTTGATGGGGTTGTTTGTTTTTTTCTTGTAAATTTGTTTGAGTTCATTGTAGATTCTGGATATTAGCCCTTTGTCAGATGAGTAGGTTGCAAAAATTTTCTCCCATTTTGTAGGTTGCCTGTTCACTCTGATGGTCGTTTCTTTTGCTGTGCAGAAGCTCTTTAGTTTAATTAGATCCCATTTGTCAATTTTGGCTTTTGTTGCCATTGCTTTTGGTGTTTTAGACATGAAGTCCTTGCCCATGCCTATGTCCTGAATGGTAATGCCTAGGGTTTCTTCTAGGGTTTTTATGGTTTTAGGTCTAACATGTAAGTCTTTAATCCATCTTGAATTAATTTTTGTATAAGGTGTAAGAAAGGGATCTAGTTTCAGCTTTCTACATATGGCTAGCCAGTTTTCCCAGCACCATTTATTAAATAGGGAATCCTTTCCCCATTTCTTGTTTTTGTCAGGTTTGTCAAAGATCAGATAGTTGTAGATATGCAACGTTATTTCTGAGGGCTCTGTTCTGTTCCATTGATCTATGTCTCTGTTTTGGTAGTAGTACCATGCTGTTTTGGTTACTGTAGCCTTGTAGTATAGTTTGAAGTCAGGTAGCGTGATGCCTCCAGCTTTGTTCTTTTGGCTTAGGATTGACTTGGCGATGCGGGCTCTTTTTTGGTTCCATATGAACTTTAAAGTAGTTTTTTCCAATTCTGTGAAGAAAGTCGTTGGTAGCTTGATGGGGATGGCATTGAATCTATAAATTACCTTGGGCAGTATGGACATTTTCACGATATTGATTCTTCCAACCCATGAGCATGGAGTGTTCTTGCATTTGTTTGTATCCTCTTTTATTTCATTGAGCAGTGGTTTGTAGTTCTCCTTGAAGAGGTCCTTCACATCCCTTGTAAGTTGGATTCCTAGGTATATTATTCTCCTTGAAGCAACCGTGAATGGGAGTTCACTCATGATTTAGCTCTCTGTTTGTCTGTTATTGGTGTATAAGAATGCTTGTGATTTTTGTACACTGATTTTGTATCCTAAGTCTTTGCTGAAGTTGCTTATCAGCTTAAGGAGATTTTGGGCTGAGACAACGGGGTTTTCTGGATATACAATCATGTCATCTGAAAGCAGAGACAATTTGACTTCCTCTTTTCCTAATTGAATACCCTTTATTTCCTTCTCCTGCCTAATTGCCCTGGCCAGAACTTCCAACACTATGTTGAATAGGAGTGGTGAGAGAGGGCATCCCTGTCTTGTGCCAGTTTTCGAAGGGAATGCTTCCAGTTTTTGCCCATTCAGTATGATACTGGCGGTGGGTTTGTCATAGACAGCTCTTATTATTTTGAGATACGTCCCATCAATACCTAGTTTATTGAGAGTTTTTAGCATGAAGGTTGTGGAATTTTGTCAAAGGCCTTTTCTGCATCTGTTGAGATAATCATGTGGTTTTTATCTTTGGTTCTGTTTATATGCTGGATTACATTTATAGATTTGCGTATGTTGAACCAGACTTGCATCCCAGGAATGAAGCCCACTTGATCATGGTGGATAAGCTTTTTGATGTGCTGCTGGATTTGGTTCGCCAGTATTTTATTGAGGATTTTTGCATCAATGTTCATCAAGGATATTGGTCCAAAATTCTCTTTTTTGGTTGTGTCTCTGCCCGCCTTTGGTATCAGGATGATTCTGATGGTAGATTGTATTTCTGTGTGATCGGTGGTGATATCCCCTTTATCATTTTTTATTGCATCTATTTGATTCTTCTCTCTTTTCTTCTTTATTAGTCTTGCTAGTGGTCTATCAATGTTGTTGATCTTTTCAAAAAACCAGCTCCTGGGTTCATTAATTTTTTGGAGGGTTTCTTGTGTCTCTATTTCCTTCAGTTCTGCTCTGATTTTAGTTATTTCTTGCCTTCTGCTAGCTTTTGAATGTGTTTGCTCTTGCTTGTCTAGTTCTTTTAATTGTGATGTTAGGGTGTCAATTTTGGATCTTTCCTGCTTTCTCTTGTGGGCATTTAGTGCTATAAATTTCCCTCTACACACTGCTTTGAATGTGTCCCAGAGATTCTGGTATGTTTTGTCTTTGTTCTCGTTGGTTTCAAAGAACATCTTTATGTCTTCCTTCATTTGGTTATGTACTCAGTAGTCATTCAGGAGCAGGTTGTTCAGTTTCCATGTAGTTGAGCAGTTTTGAGTGAGTTTCTTAATCCTGAGTTCTAGTTTGATTGCACTGTGGTCTGAGAGACAGTTTGTTATAATTTCTGTTCTTTTACATTTGCTGAGGAGAGCTTTACTTCCAACTATGTGGTCAATTTTGGAATAGGTGTGGTGCTAAAAAAATGTATATTCTGTTGATTTGGGGTGGAGAGTACTGTAGATGTCTATTAGGCCCACTTGGTGCAGAGCTGCGTTCAATTCCTGGGTATCCTTGTTAACTTTCTGTCTCATTGATCTGTCCAATGTTGATAGTGGGGTGTTAAAGTCTCCCATTATTATTGTGTGGGAGTCTAAGTCTCTTTATAGGTCACTCAGGACTTGCTTTATGAATCTGGGTGCTCCTGTATTGGGTGCATACATATTTAGGATAGTTAGCTCTTCTTGTTAAATTGATCCCTTTACCATTATGTAATGGCCTTCTTTGTCTCTTTTGATCTTTGTTAGTTTAAAGTCTGTTTTATCAGAGACTAGGATTGCAACCCCTTCCTTTTTTTGTTTTCCATTTGCTTGGTAGATCTTCCTCCATCCTTTTATTTTGAGCCTATGTGTGTCTCTGCACATGAGATGGGTTTCCTGAATACAGCACACTGATGGGTCTTGACTCTTTATCCAATTTGCCAGTCTGTGTATTTTGATTGGAGCATTTAGTCCATTTACATTTAAAGTTAATATTGTTATATGAGAATTCGATCCTGTCATTATGATGTTAGCTGGTTATTTTGCTCGTTAGTTGATGCAGTTTCTTGCTAGCCTCGATGATCTTTACAATTTGGCATGATTTTGCAGTGGCTGGTACCGGTTGTTCCTTTCCATGTTTAGTGCTTCCTTTAGGAGCTCTTTTAGGGCAGGCCTGGTGGTGACAAAATCTCTCACCATTTGCTTGTCTGTAAAGGATTTTATTTCTCCTTCACTTATGAAGCTTAGTTTGGCTGGATATGAAATTCTGGGTTGAAAATTCTTTTCTTTAAGAATGTTGAATATTCTTCAACATTGAAGAAACTCTACAAGCCCACTGTCTTCTGGCTTGTAGAGTTTCTGCCAAGAGATCCGCTGTTAGTCTGATGGGCTTCCCTTTGTGGGTAACCCAACCTTTCTCTCTGTCTGCTCTTAACATTTTTTCCTTCATTTCAACTTTGGTGAATCTGACAATTATGTGTCTTGGAGTTGCTCTTCTTGAGGAGTATCTTTGTGGTGTTCTCTGTATTTCCTGAATCTGAATGTTGGCCTGCCTTGCTAGATTGGGGAAGTTCTCCTGGGTAATATCCTGCAGAGTGTTTTCCAACTTGGTTTTATTCTCCCTGTCACTTTCAGGTACACCAGTCAGATGGAGATTTGGTCTTTTCACATAGTTCCATATTTCTTGGAGGCTTTGTTCATTTCTTTTTATTGTTTTTTCTCTAAACTTCTCTTCTTGCTTCATTTCATTCATTTCATCTTCCATCACTGATACCCTTTCTTCCAGTTGATCACATCAGCTTCTGAGGCTTCTGCATTCTTCACGTGGTTCTTGAGCCTTGGCTTTCAGCTCCATCAGCTACTTTAAGCACTTCTCTGTATTGGTTATCTAGTTATACATTCGTCTAAATTTTGTTCAAAGTTTTTAACTTCTTTGCCTTTGGTTTGAATTTCCTCCTGTAGCTCGGAGTAGTTTGATCTTCTGAAGCCTTCTTCTCTCAACTCGTCAAAGTCATTCTCCATCCAGCTTTGTTCCGTTGCTGGTGAGGAGCTGCATTCCTTTGGAGGAGGAGAGGTGCCCTGCTTTTTAGAATTTCCAGTTTTTCTGCTCTGTTTTTTCCCCATCTTTGTGGTTTTATCTACTTTTGGTCTTTGATGATGGTGATGTACAGATGGGTTTTTGGTGTGGATGTCCTTTCTGTTTGTTAGTTTTCCTTCTACCAGACAGGACCCTCAGCTGCAGGTCTGTTGGAGTTTACTAGAGGTGCACTCCAGACCCTGTTTCCCTGGGTATCAGCAGCGGTGGTTGCAGAGCAGCGGATTTTCCTGAACCGCGAATGCTGCTGCCTGATCGTTCCTCTGGAAGTTTTGTCTCAGAGAAGTACCTGGGCGTGTGAGGTGTCAGTCTGCCCCTACTTGGGGGTGCCTCCCATTTAGGCTGCTCAGGGGTCAGGGGTCAGGTCCCAGTTGAGGAGGCAGTCTGCCCGTTCTCAGATCTCCAGCTGCGTGCTGGGAGAACCACTACTCTCTTCAAAGCTGTCAGACGGGGACATTTAAGTCTGCAGAGGTTACTTCTGTCTTTTTGTTTGTCTGTGCCCTGCCCCCAGAGGTGGAGCCTACAGAGGCAGGCAGGCCTCTTTGAGCTGTGGTGGGCTCCACCCAGTTCGAGCTTCCTGGCCGCTTTGTTTACCTAAGCAAGCCTGGGCAATGGCGGGCTGCCCTCCCCCAGCCTCACTGCCACCTTGCAGTTTGATCTCAGACTGCTGTGCTAGCAATCAGCGAGACTCTGTGGGTGTAGGACCCTCCGAGCCAGGTGTGGGATATAATCTCCTGGTGTGCTGTTTTTAAGCCCATCGCAAAAGCGCAGTATTAGGGTGGGAGTGACCTGATTTTCCAGGTACCATCTGTCACCGCTTTCTTTGACTAGGAAAGGGAACTCCCTGACCCCTTGCGCTTCCCAAGTGAGGCAATGCTTTGCCCTGCTTCGGCTCATGCACAGTGCGCTGCAACCGCTGTCCTGTGCCCACTGTCTGGCACACACTAGTGAGATGAACCCGGTACCTCTGATGGAAATGCAGAAATCACCTGTCTTCTGCATTGCTCACACTGGGAGCTGTAGACCAGAGCTGTTCCTATTCGGCCATTTGGCTCCCTCTTACCCCCCTGAGGCTTTTCAAAAAAGTTGTCTATACACATTGTCACTCCCTTGCTGTTCTGTTACTCTACCACTCACATCTTATTTCTATACCCCTGACTCTACGAAAGCTTTGGTGAAGGACACCAATGAACTCCATGTTGGAAATCTAAGAACTTTACTCTTACTTGACTTTTTACTTGACTTCTCACCACATTTCACACAGTTGACCATGCTTCCTTCTTGAAAACTCTCTTCTCTTGATTTCTATAATACAACTACAATTGCCTGGCTTTGTCTTTTTCTCTCTAACCACAGTTTCTCAGTCTTCTTAACTAGTTACGCTTTCTGCCACACTCTTAAATATCAGAGTTCTTCTCTTCTATTTCTACAGTCTTTTTCTAAGTGATCTTCCACACCCATGACTTAGGGTAATATTTACTCTTTACTGTCACTCATCCATACCTCTCTTTTGAGAGATAGGCTAATGGATCCACTGCGTCTATTTGAATGTCTCTCAGTTATCTCAAAATTAAATTGTTCAAAATCTTATGCTTGAATTCCCACCTCCCCACTCTACCAACAGAAAACATTTTCTCCTTTCACCTATTACATCTAATCCACAAATTCATGTCAACATCTATGTCCAAAGTATCTATCCATCCATCTTCAGCTGTACCATTCACTCCCTAGCCTTATCCATGAGCATCTCTCTGATGGCCTGTTCTTGCAACATCCTCTTAACCTACCTCCCCACATACCTCCTTCTTAGATACTTCTTGACTTCTGCCTCCATTGCTGCCAGTTTTCTTTTATTTTTTAATAAAAACCAAAATTTTTTTTGCACCATTTAAATCGTTTCCATTTTTGCCCATCAAACCTGGAATATAATCTGAGAAAAATAATTAGCCTCTTAAATTCTTAATATGATTAACAAACCCTGCTGGGTTATCCCATCTTGCTCTTGTCATTTTTTCCACTTTTCTCCCAGCTCACAGCAATATACCATACTGGCATGTCTTAAAGTCCATGTAGTATATCAGGTTATTTCCCATCTCTGAACCTTTGCTCCTGTTAATCATCTGCCTGAAATGCTATTCTCCCTACTCTTCATCCAGATAGTTCTTATTCATCTGCAATTCTCAATTTAAATATCCTTTCCTCGAAGAGTCCTTCTTAAAACCCTAAGTCTAAATTACATTCTTTTCTCTTTTTCTTTTTTTTTTTTTGAGATGGAGTCTCACTCTGTTGCCCAGGTTGGAGTGAATGGTGTGATCTCGGCTTGCTGCAACCTCTGCCTCCCAGGTGAAACAATTCTTGTGCCTCAGCCTCCCAAGTGGCTGGGGTTACAGGCTCCCCACCCCCAATCCTGGCTAATTTTTGTATTTTTAGTAGACACAGGGTTTCACCATGTTGGCCGGGCTGGTCTTGCACTCCTGACCTTAGGTGATCCACCCACCTTGGCCTCCCAAATTGCTGGGATTACAGGCATGAGCCACCACATCTGGCAGGTCTTAATTAAGTTTTACTGGTACACTCTCAGAGCATTTATCCACTTTTTTTGTTATTGTTGCATTTATCATGATTTGTAATAATACTTTTATAAATGATGTTTATGTTTTTTCCTTAATATACTGTAAGCTTTATGAATAAAGCAGCCTTGATTATTTTTCGTTCTTTTTAAAATCAATGTGTTATCAGTGCGTAGCTTAGTACCCAATAGATTTTAAACCTTTGGTAAATACCTGTTGATTAAAAGGTCTTCCTCACAATTCTCTTCTCACCAGATATCCCTTAGCTCCCACCTCTATTTTCAACTTCTCTCAGATTTTTGTCCTTCCTTCTTCTTCCTTCTTTGCTTCCTACGTTCTTTCATGACAAATGCAGACTTGTCAGTTAAATTCAAAACTTCCCACCTACTTATGTAAAGTTCAGTTTTATTTAAGATAAGACAATGTCTTTGTCCTCTGTTGTTAGAACAGAACACTACAGACTGGTTAGTTATTAAAAATACAAGTTAATTTAGTTTACAGTTCTAGATGCATGCTGGGAAGTCCAAGAGCATGAAGCCAGCAACTGGCAAAGTCATCTCATGGTGGAAGGGCAGAAGGCGGAAGTGAGTGCACAAGACAGAGACACCAGAGGCCAGACTTCTTCATAACAGCACACTCTTTTTTTTTTTTTTTTGAGGTGGAGTTTCGCTCTGTCACCTAGGCTGGAGTGCAGTGGCACGATCTCGGCTCACTGCAAGCTCCACCTCCCAGGTTCACACCATTCTCCTGCCTCAGCCTCCTGAGTAGCTGGGACTACAGGCGCCCACCTCCATGCCCAGTTAATTTTTTGTATTTTTAGTAGAGACAGGGTTTCACCATGTTAGCCAGGATGGTCTTGATCTCCTGACCTCATGATTTGCCCGCCTCGGCCTCCCAAAGTGCTGGGATTACAGGTGTGAACCACCGTGCCTGGCCAACAACACACTCTTGCAATGACTAATCCACTTGTGCATTAACAGTGTCAACCCATTCATGAGAGCTCTGCCTTTATGACCCAATCACCTCTTATTAGGCCTCATCTCCCAACATTGTTGCATTGGGGATTAAGTTTCCAACACATGAGTCTTTGGAGGGCACATAGAAACCATACCAGACAACTAGTTTAATTAATTGAAATGCAGAAATATATGCTCAATAGCAGATTAACATTTTCCTTCATTTGATTTGCCTCTCTTTTTTTTTTTTTTTTTTTTTAAATTTGCCTCTGACTATGTAAACCTAGACCATTTGGAAGAATGATATCTCCTAAATTACCAAGATGTATATTTTTTACTCAAAATACCCAGGACTAATTCCCTATACTGATTCATTCACTCATTCATTTATTCATTTGTTTAATTAATCAATTATTGATTGAGATCTTACTGTGTATTATGCATTTTTATTATTTAAATCCCAGATTCCCGACTTACTTGCTGAATTATCTTGACCAATTAATTATTCATTCCTCAGTTCTGTTATCTCCTAAAACGGGTAAAAAATAGTAACTAACTTGCAGGGATATTTTGAGAACACATGAGTTATCGTATGCAAAAACAGTCAGCACATAACAAATTCAAAATAAGTATTAGCATTATTTTTAATATCACTAGTTAATCATTGCTTTTTTAGACATCAGATTATATAATATTGAACAAATAAAGTTTATGCCTTTACATAGCTTATACTCGAGTGCAGGGCAAACTGTGACCCTTTGACCTAGCCTGCTGTCCAAGTTTGAAAGGAAAGCTTTATTTGAACACAGCTAGCCTATTCTTTTACATTTTATCTATAGCTGCTTTTTTGCTGCAAAGGCAAAATCGAGTAGTTGCTACGTAGATGGTATATCCTGAAAAGCAGAAAATACTTACTATTTGTCTGTTTACAGAAAGTTAGCTGACTTCTCTTTTTGTGAAAATAGATGTACTTTCTTCAGGAGATAGCCTAGGTATTGGAAATTCTATTGGAGCAAGGGAGATATGGGTTAGATCTGGCTTTCCTATTAAACTAACTTCTCGCATGGTTTCAGCATATGTCTCTTATCTTTCCTAAGCATCAGTTTCCTTGATACCAAAATGGGCTTAATGTCAATCTCAATTTTTTTATATGATTAAAGAATAAAATGTATATAAAGCGCCTGAAAATTTTGGTGCTGTAAAAAATGTTTCTCTTTCCTTTTGGAGAATGAAGGGTTTCTTTTATACTGATAGTATAAGTATTAATATTTATTACAACTGTACAGCTACATAAAACCAATTTAGACTAGAAGTCAAAGTAATCATAGTCTATAATAAAATAAGATTCAGTAGAAAAATAACAGATTTTGATTGAAGTAAGTACAAAGAAAAGATATAAGTTAAACTTCTCCACTTTCCATGCTAGAGCGATTTGCATTTTACCATCATAGTCTTGGTTTAAACTTGTCATAGTTAAGCTATAGGTTTAAACCCTTTATATGCTAATGATTTTCTATTTCTAATTAGGTTTCCAAGGTGCTTTTAGTACAAAAATCAACTGAAAATACTGTATAAACTAAATTACTTAGAAAGGAGAACAATCTTGCTGTATAGGAAGGAAATAATTTGTTCTGTTTTTTTTTAAGGTGCTTCTTTAGTAATAGCTTAAAACAATAAATCTATGAAGGTTTGTTTTTTCACAGTAGTTAATCAGTCAGTAATGTTGCCGACAAAATTCCAATTTAAAAAATGACCTTTTAAGGATGCCATATAAAATTAAATTTTAATGAGTGATAATAAATGGTGGTACTTTTCACAGGAGGAAACACAAAGCTTGCCTGGAGCCCTTGCTACATGCCATCCACTTTCACACTCTATTATTGTGTCTTCCCTTTCATTATTTTCAAGGGAAGATGATGGGAATGCAGCACCTTTGAAGAACCCACAACAGTTTTAATATTGTGCTTACTAAAGGCGATCTTCATCGCTGGATAATTAGGCAGATGGACCTCCATTGCTTCGGTGATGATTCTTTTGTAGAATGCGGCTCCATCCCTCCGCAATGACAGTATAAGATATTTAAGCATTCCTTTGATTATGTGACTGATTGAAAAATAAATCACCGTGATTAGGCTCCAAAAAAAAAAAAAAAAAAAAAAAAAGTGTTTGCACCAGATGGAAACTCTGCCACAGTTCTATGGCAAGAGCAGAAAGGTCTTCACCCTGGTCAGCTTTCAGGTGGAAAACATTTGGCAAACAGTCAAATTAATTCTAGGAGGGAAAAAAATGCGTAAGAAGAAAGGGTAAAAAAATTGTGATGTGCCATTACACCTGCACATGGCTTGCTGGCTTCCTTAACAAAATAGGAATGGTCACCAGTGCTTTTTAGGCCAATATTACTTGTCTTTTATTAATCTTCCAGGTCACTCAAGTTCATTATCCCATTCACTAAATGAGAAAAATTTATCATAAAGTGCAATAATCATGACAAACCTAATTATTAATTTTTTTCAAGTTTAAATTTCAAAAAATTGTGAAGCTTCTGCTTTTTATGTTGACTCTTGCTCGACCCTTTTCGCCCTGAGGATCCTATTAGTGGAGAACTGAGCAATTCAGTTTCATCAGAAATAAATTATGCCTCCGTTTTTAAAATATAAATACTAAAGGACTGTAAAGATTGGAAATTTTGTTTGAACTTCCTTCACTTGATGTTTTCTTCCTCAGTGTATAGAGCTTTTGGTGTTAACGTAAAACATCACATTCTTCTGAAAGTTCAGAGCCAGGTCTCCTTAACGGAATGCCAGCCAGAATTGGGAGGGACGCACAAAATGAAATGTGTTACCTTCGGGGGTGGGATGTGGAGGGGATTTTTGGTGCCTCAGAAGCTGTTCCCAAGATGAGCTATTTGTATAATACAAAGTGGGGAGGTGACTATGCTAGTCACCTTCTGCTTCAAAATGATTAGAAAACAGCAATTCTCAAGAAACAGGGGGTGAATTTTTACTTCTCTCGCCAAGGGTCTGGGCATAAATGACACCTCTAATTACTAAGGACTGTTGGTATCACTCTGGTAACAAGCTGTTATAAATGAAAATTCTGATTGCCTCCAAATCAAGTATTTCATATAAATGCATTTTTGTCTTAAGTACAGTTGTTGGTGCAGCTTTCATTATTTTTCTTTGTCAACATGTGATAGAAGGAAGTGATGGTGCCAAGTTGTTATTTCACTGCTGTTTTGTCTTCTGTTTTGCCCAGTGGCGAAAGAGCCAGTGTGTTTTGGCCAGCCATAGCTTGTTATTCTAATAGCAGTGAGGCCCCACGAGGGTGCTCAACTTTGACTTCAATAAAATTGCAATTAGAAAAAGAGGTAACTCTCCAGTGCTTAACAAACCTCAATCTTTACTTATTTTTCAGAATTCTATCAAAATGCACTGGATATCAAACCATTCTCTTTTGATTTCTGACTTTTAAAAAGTATTCCAAATAAATAGAATCCATTTCTCAGACGCACATGCTTAGAGGCATAAATTAACTCTTAGGGATCTGAGAATTTAATTCCACTATTTCTCTGTTATACCCACCCTCTCCTTTCCCTCATTTCACTAGATGAGCATATATGCCTAATTTGCGAAATTCCCAGTATCATTTTGCTTGGTACATATTGAATTTGGCTGCCTGATTTTTTCTCCTAAATTAACGTAGATGTATTTAGGGATGAGACAATTAAAGAAATAAGAGTAAGTGGGAGAGGGGGTTGACATAAGTAAATAACAGGAAAGGGAAAATTGGTTCATGTGTTCTTTTTCCCAATGTATTTAAAGAAATTTTTTTAAATTCCAAAATGAAATATAGATCCAAATACTGTATTTAACTCAAAATCTAAAGACAGATGGATTCTGAAGAAAAAGGGAGCAGTCTAGGTTTCCTGAACAGATGTGTCCCGATCTACTTTGGTCTACAACTGGTAAAGTGGATGGTTAATGATAGCAAACATTAAAACAATTTTCAACAACTCGTCAAAGATTTTTTTTTTTTAAAAAAAGCAAAGCTGCCATTCAGCAGCTAATTTGAATTATATTCTGGATTAAGTTATAACTGTAGGTACGTGAACAATGAATACTTCTTGCTTTTCCTTTCTTTAGAAACGATGAGTGAATGAAGGCGGGAGTTACCAGAAGGAAGGTAAGGGTAAGTCGTACCATATTTATTTCTTCCTTTTGAAGTATGTGGAATACATTGTATAAAACTTGTTCAGGAACTCTCAGGGGGCTTGTGTCACAGATAAATTAGATAAAATTAGTTTTTCAGGGCAAAATGAAGTGTTGGCTTTAGCTGCGCTGCACAGAAATAAACCACCTGACATGTTGAGACCCGTGTTTTCTGCGTGCAAATTGAACAATTTCTGTTCAATATTGTTTAAGTAGCTCACGGCCCAAGTGGCAAGAGAAACTCTGAGTGAATTTCTGTTTTAGAATTGTGAGTTTCACCTCTCTATATAATTAGTATTCTTATTATTTAAGTCTAGTATTGCAAAAGCAGTGCTTAAAATTAACAGCAGTATCAAGCTAGGCATCTGAATGTGACCCATGTTTAAGTTCAGGCACAAAAGATCGTAGACTAGAGTTAATTCTACTGTGGTTGTGTTTTTTCATTCTAGCTTCGTTTTGTTATTGCTTTTCTGTGAAGTTTAAATGTATTTGACTTTATGGAAAAAATGAAACACTTGTTAGATTATAACCAATCATGTAATATTTTAAAAATACATAGTATTCTGAGTGATGATTTTGAAGTTATATAGCACACTTCTGAAAGTGTAATAGGCATTCAGATTGATTTTCTAATTGGGCCAAAGAGTTTTCAGAAATTTCCTGAAGCCGCTCAAATATAAATAAATAACAAAGTCAGAACACATAATGTTTTCATGTGTAAGAAATAAAACCAGTAACTTCTTTAAAAGGAAACAGAGAAGGAAAAAAGGAAGGAATGGAGGAAGAGAGGGGAAAAGGAAGGAAGGAGGGAGGGAGAGAGAAAGGTGGAAGGAAGAAGTGAAGGCAGGCAGGCAGGAAGAAAGAAGTGTGCTTGTATTGTAGACTTATTGCTCCTACATGTGTAGAAAATTTACATTTGAGAAATGCCTTAGTCTGTTCAGGGTGCTATAACAAAAATACCATAGAACAGGTGGCTTTAACAACACACATTTATTTTTCTTTTTTAAAATTTTATTATTATTATTATACTTTAAATTCTGGGATACATATGCAGAATGTGCAGGTGTGTTACACAGGTATACATGTGCCATGGTGGTTTGCTGCACCCACCAATCCATCATCTACATTAGGTATTTCTCTTAATATTTTCTCTCCCCTAGTCTTCCACCACCCAGTAGGTCCTGGTGTGTTATGTTCTCCTCCTTGTGTCCATGTGTTCTCATTGTTCAACTCCCACTTATGAGTGAGAACATGCAGTGTTTGGTTTTCTATTCCCATGTTAGTTTGCTGAGGATGATGGCTTCCAGCTTCATCCATGTCCCTGCAAAGGGCATGAACTCATTCTTTTTATGGCTGCATAGTATTCCATGGTGTATATGTGCCACATTTTCTTTATCCAGTCTATCATTGATGGGCATTTGGGTTGGTCCCAAGTCTTTGCTATTGTGAGTAGTGCTGCAATAAACATACGTGTGCATGTGTCTTTATAGTAGAATGATTTATAATCCTTTGAGTATATAACTAGTAATGTGATTGCTGGGTCAAATGGTGTTTCTGATTCTAGATCCTTGAGGAATCGCCACACTGTCTTCCACAATGTTTGAACTAATTTACACTCCCACCAACAGTGTAAAAGCTTTCCTATTTCTCCATGGCCTTGCCAGCATCTGTTGTTTTCTGATTTTTTAATGATCGCCAGTCTAACTGGTGTGAGATGGTATCTCATTGTGGTTTTGATTTGCTTTTCTCTAATGACCAGCAATGATGAGCTTTTTTAAATATGTTTTTTGGCCACATAAATGCCTTTGGGGAAGTATCTGTTCATATCCTTCGCCCACTTTTTGATGGGGTTGTTTTTTTCTTGTAAATTTGTTTAAGTTCCTTGTAGACTCCAGATGTTAGCCCTTTGTCAGATGGATAGATGGCAAAAACTTTTTCCCATTCTGTAGGTTGCCTGTTCACTCTGATGATAGTTTCCTTTGCTGTGCAGAAGCTCTTTAGTTTAATTAGAACCCATTTGTCAATTCTGGTTTTTGTTGCCATTGCTTTTGGTGTTTTAGTCATGAAGTCTTTGCCCATGCCTATGTCCTGAAAGGTATTGCCTTGGTTTTCTTCTAGAGTTTTTATGGTTTTAGGTCTTATGTTTACATCTTTAACCCATCTTGAGTTAATTTTTGTATAAAGTGTAAGGAAGGGGCATAGTTTCAGTTTTCTGCATATGGCTAGCCAGTTTTCCCAACACGATTTGTTAAATAGGGAATCCTTTCCCCATTTCTTGTTTTTGTCAGGTTTGTCAAAGATCAGATGGTTACAGTTCTAGAGTCTAGGAAGTTCAAGATCAAGGTACCAACAGATTTGGTGTGTGACGAGTGCCTGCTTCCTTGTTCATAGACAATGATCTTGCTGTGTCCTCATATGGCCAAAGGAACAAGGGAGCTATCTGCCCTCGTTTATAAGGGTACTATTTCCCTTCAGGAGGGCTCTGTCATCATGACGAAATCATCTTCCAAGGGCCCATCTTCAAATACCATCACATTTGGCATTAGGTTTAAACAAACAAATTTTTGGAGGATATAAATTCAGCTAGCATAATGTTTAAATTCGAATAAACTTAAAAGTAGTATTTCTTTATCTTTGATCATCAATAGCTGATTGACTCTTGCTTGTTCACCACTCAGCAGAACATTGAAGGTTTGGGGGCAATAGGAGTTGCCCAATGAGTGAGATTCTGAGCCTTCCTTTATCTGCAAACAATTCAGCTCCACATGAGCTTTGCATACTTGTCTGTTATCTAAAAATTTGTTTCAAGAAATAGAGAACTAATACAGCAATATTTTAACACTTGTTAACTCTAGCTGGTGGGATACATGAGTATCTGTAATACCTATTATTCTGCTTTTCTCTAGTTTTGAAATATTTCTTAATTAAAAATTAATGTTTCAAAAATTATTTTTTGAAATGGCTCTGTATGTTTAAAAAATTCATTTAACTTTATTGCTGTTTCAGGTCACCCATAAATTAATTGAGAATGAGTGAAATTAACAATGCTTCATCTAGTGAATTATTTTAATGATGTTCAGCATTTTGAATGGATGTGGGAATGGTGGGAAATTGTCATTGTTACAGTCACACTCTAATACCAAACATACAGAGGGATCTATTGTACTGGTCCTCCCAAGATTTCTGGTCCATTCTTCCTCCAAGATAATAGAATTTTTAGACAGGCAAATGAGCAGTCAGAAAAGGTCTGTATTTTCAACGTCCTTTGTTTTATTTTTTACAGCAAGTTGTGGCCATGTAACTGAGTTTAGCTCAGTGGTACGTATGTGTAGTATCAGGAGGTGCCTTCTAGGACCCTACCCTAGGAGATGCCTGCTTCATGCCTTTGCCCTTTTAAGAGAAGACAGTTCCATCTAGCAATGCAGAGGACATTCCACTGTTTCTGATACTGTCAAGTTCCTGAATATCCTTTCTGAAATATAGATGTACTGTCTGGGACTCAGTCTTAGAATATTAAATGAGACCCATTCCTTAAGGAAGGGAAAACTGAACATTTTGGGTTTGTGTTATTTGTAAGATGAAAAAGAACTGATTTATATACTGTTTTAATTGGTTGTATATGAAAGAGAGAAATTTCAGCTAAGATGTACAGGAAAGTTTGCAAACTGGTAGATCTCATATCTATCTGGCCCACAGATTTTTTTTAAATGAAGAGATTTTTATCTAAATATTTAGATTTGGAGCTTCTCTTGGAAAAAAAAAATAGTAACTGTAGCAACACTGAGTGCACACACTCACATGGCTCACACGCTGTGAATCTAAGAAGCAGCAGAGCCATCTAGAAATGGTAGGATACTTCAGGTTCCCACAGGCTCCATCATCCCCAACGTCTCCTGCTTGCCTCATTTTACTCGTTTACCTTACCCGAACTTCTGGATGCAGATAGATGCCAGCTAGACCTCTTTTAGATGCAAGCTGCCCCTTGAATTCCAGAAAAAAAAAAAAAACTGTTATGATCTCAACTGCAATTCCACATTCTAGGAAGGATCAATGTTGCCACTGAGATTTCTGCAAATCCTTAATGGGATCTAGGTTGGTATGAGATGTCTTCCTACAGTCTCTGCTCTTTACCATGTCAACACAGACAGGAAACTCATTCCCTTTATTCATATCCCGCCACTCATACAAGAGTAGTCATCTGTACAGCAGTGCTGATAATAGCACAGTTAATCACATATTAGGCCTTGCGTCTCAAAAGGCTCATTTGTTTTTTAATTAGGCTTTAAAGTTCTCCAAAAGCTTTCTTGCTCTCCTAAGGTGTATCTCTCTTGGTGCTCCTGCCATAGAAGTTTTACATTCTTTCCTGTTGTCTCTTTCTGCAACTCCTTCCTCTCCTTTGTGTTTTTCCATCTGCCTTCTCCATTTTTAATACACACACATGCGTGTGCACACACAGACATGCACACGTACACACATGCACACACACACACACTTTTTTTTTTTTTTACTTTGGGCCCTTTTCCCACCTAGACCAGGCCTTTTCGCTTCTTACTATCAGCTTCAGAGCTCTCAAAGTCTCACCTTTTATTTCTACCTATTGTTATTATTTTGTTTGCGTGCTTATTTTCTTCAAACAAGATGTGCCAATTCTATAATGAATGCTAGAAGCAGTTTTCTAGATGGCATATGTATTTTTTCTGCTTACCTCATAAAATACAAAGCCTGTGGCCTCCCTTCTGTACACCACCAGTTACACGTATGGGTTATGTATGTGAGTAGCCACCATCACATGTGATGAAATTTAAAGAAAGCTTTGAATTTCTGCTAAAGGGACTCACAGAGGAAAGCCTAAGTTTATGCAATGAGTCAGACAGGCCATGGAACAGAGTATGCGGGAAGCCACAAGTGGTTCTCTTCCGCCTGTGGTGTTTGTTGAGAGGAAAACCATAGGACATCTGAGAAAGATGTAGAAACTGTACAAATGTTATGTAAGAGAGAGTCTGAAACTTGAGGAAATACTGAAGTGAATGCTAGATATAAATATCTTAGCTTATGATATTGTGAAGATAGAATTTCTTATTCTGTTTTTGCAGCAATGATTGAATTTTCTTAATCTCCTCTTAATCTCCTATCTCTCAAAATGTCCATTCTTTCTAGCTAAGGAGGCGGCCTCTATATAGGACTATATTCATGTATAGCCAAGGAATGTCATATTGGAGAATTTTGGCAAGATCATTTGTCTGATTTAGCTAAAAGCACCTGGGCTCTGTCTTTTTGAAACATAGCATGATGTGAGGCATGCCAATTTAAACTCATTTCAATCTCCACGGTGTTCTTCTAGGAGCTAAGATAATGAAATATGTTTCGTTTGAGTCTCCCTACACAACAAAACAATCTAGCCAGATAGTAAATTAAGTAGTATATTGTAAATTGTGTAACATGGGATGCCAATATGAGACATGGCCACCACACATGATTAGCGTGGAGTAAACACTAAGAGAGTCTACAGCCTCAATTCAGATACTTTAGGGAGCAGAAAGAAGCAGAAGAGGTTTTGTTTTTTTTTTTTTTTTTTTGAGACGGAGTCTTGCTCTGTTGCCCAGGCTGGAGTGCAGTGGCGCGATCTCGGCTCACTGCAACCTCCGCCTCCCGGGTTCACGCCATTCTCCTGCCTCAGCCTCTCCGAGTAGCTGGGACTACAGGCGCCCGCCACCACGCCCGGCTAATTTTTTGTATTTTTGGTAGAGACGGGGTTTCACCGTGGTCTCGATCTTCTGACCTCGTGATCCGCCCGCCTCGGCCTCCCAAAGTGCTGGGATTACAAGTGTGAGCCACCGCGCCCGGCCAAGAGTTTTTAAAAGGATATATTTTGGCTGAAATTAATATGTCAAAGCTGAAAATTCACATCCTATTGTCTAAAGACATTTAAGTAATATTTTGATGGAATATCAGCTTCTGGGTGATTTCACCCAAGGTCTGAATTTAATGACAATTTTATAAAATACCTAAATAGTATATGTAATAGCTGATTATTTATGTGCCCCCATGAATTACCAATATAGAGATCATCCTATTAACCTGCAAATATTCCAGAAAATTTGAGAGGGTAACATTAACAAAACCTTAGGGTTTTGTGATGTTCATTATAGCTTGAGTGGATATTCTCTTTCCTTTCTTCTCTTCTACCTTTCTTCCCACTTTCTTCTTCAGTCCTTTCAAAGTTCCATGATTAATGCTTACTCTATCATAAAAAAACACAAGAAAGAACTTGCTGATATGTACTGATACTTTTCCACTCTTCTAAGATAATTTTTCATCTCCTATAGTCATGTTTGCTTTGCCAGAACAGCTTTTTGCTAGAATATGGACACAAAGTAGTGTGTTTGGGGTTGTTTTGCAGGTAGCTGGAATGAATACTTGCTGACGTCTATAATCCTGAAATTAGAAATTGTTTCCAGATATTATAAAGTCTGATGTTACTTCTAGCATGAAACACCTTCAGTAACTTTATGACCTGTTTTTATTATTTTGTAACAGAATATATATAAATTCAGAGTCTGAGAGGTTTTCTGATAATTGATGTTATGACTTGATTAGTTCACTTGGATTCATTACCCTACCTTTGAAGTTCCTATTACCATAGGGATAATTCCCAGGTGCTTTATTAAAAATAAAAATAAAATCATTATGTTGGCCACAAATTCTAACATCTCTGTGTCCAGTGGTATCTATCTGGTTTGATTCTTTTACACTTTCTTTGTGTTATTCCAGAAGCAATTCAGTAGACCCTCCCCCTTCCATTGTTGACTTTCAGATTATTCATGAACTTGCTTTGTATACATTGAATAAATATTAGAGTGGAAGATTCTAAATTCTAGCCAAAACTTTTTTTGAGTTCTACCTCTGGCATCTAGTAATTTTAAAAATATACACAAATAAATATCTAATTCTAAACTAATATTTAACTTTGTTAACTGTGTTTCTTTGCATTAGATTTTTCTTTGCTCCCTAACTTTTTGAATACATAAGAAATAATGGCCCAAACTTTACCACAACCAAAACCTGCTTTTGAGGAATTTGGGGAAGAGTAAGAGGAGGAATTTATTGAAATTCTGTCTTACAATTATTGTGCTGATACACTATCAAGAGGCATATATGATTCATATGCTGGAGCCTTGCTAATCCACTATTCTCAAGATGCATACTACAAGACTGAAATGTATTCATAGCAAGCTCCTTCCAGTATCTTGGATAATAGACCCTACAGACGTAGTCCAATAGAGACTCCTTCTGCTGAATTTTCTATTTAAAAGATTTTGTAATGCTGGAGCTCCAATGTAGTTTGAACATATTTTTCCTATTAATAAAATACTTCTGCCTTCTCCCAGATAGCTACTAGTCTTTGTTAACTCAAGCTAATACAATAGATATAGAAAACACATTTTGATATGCTCTACCCAGTTAGAATTCATTAATTAGCAGACAATGTTAATCCAAATATGATGATAGAAGAAAGAACTTCAACAATTTACCAATGTCTTTAAACCACATCATAGGCAGTAACTTGTGAATCCTCTGATGTAGGAAAGAGTTCAGAATTATGATATATAAAACAATAGATATTTTGTATTTTTTCCAAATCTACATAATAAAATAACTCCCCTCAAATTCAACATGCCCCCAGCTTCGGGCTGTTTAAGTTTAGGAAGCTCTTTAAAGTTTGCAGGTATAAATCTGATCTGTTAAAAGAAGTTGTAAGATTGCACCATTTTTCAGGAAAGTATTATATTATTAAATAGGGTTGAAAACATCTCTTCCAAAGACTTAAGGATTTCACTAATAACAACAAACATATCCTGAAAAAGATTATGAAGAACCTCTGATGCAATTATAAATCACAATAATAGTTGCATTAAAAAATTAAGAGAACATTGTCTGGAAATGGCACACTCTACAGGAATGCCTTCCCCACTCAATTTCCGAGAAGAGAGTCTCCATTAGTTATGACAGTTAAAGGACACTAAACACCAACAAATATGATGCTGCCTTATGCTATTACAGAACGTGAAGAACAGAGTTACTTATGCCTTGATTTGGTATATGTGCAACATTGTTGGATTCAGGCCAAAATAGGGTAAGATACCCATTTTGCAGCAGTTCTATCATCTAACAGTTATTGGAAACTCAGCATGAGAAGGTAAAACAGAACAACAATAAAAAGATAAACTGATCAACCAATGATGATTTTAAAAACTAAAGGAATATCAATAATAAAAGTGTTAAATTATGTTGGATTGCTGGAAATTTTTTAACATAAATTTGACACTTGTTCCCATGTTTTTAAAATAAAGGAGGTAATGAAGAGTGCATGAATGTGTGGTTCTGAAGACAAGTGTGCATACCTATCTATCTATAATAAATGAACAAACTATTGAGATATGAATGTGATTACTGAATTTGGAATGTTTGCACTTCTTTCTTGCCATGCATGGAAAATAAAACATACAAGATAGTGTTAAGCCTAGAAATAACTAAGAATCATGTTAGAAGCACGTAATGCTATCATACTTGATTTGTTTAGCCATAGAATGGTCATCAGCACAATTGTCCATTGTAATTTTTTGCCTTTTCATGTGATAGGGTCAGCTCTGTGCATTTTTTAAAAAATGTAGTTTGTGAGGCTCACTGAAATATTAACTTTGTTTTATCAAACCTGGCTTAAACAAGTGTATAAAACAAAGGCTACTTAAGTTGGTTTTGCTTTCATTTTTGTTATAATACTGAACTGGGATATACTTTAAAGCATTAGTGAAGTGATGTCATGAATCAAAGTTATCAGTTTTTCAGTTTATAAAATATTGATCTATGAATGACATACACCAAAGTTTATAATCACCATGGGTAACACTTCAGCAAGGAAGAAACCAATTTCAGAAGAAAATGTAGACGCTAGGAAGAATGGTCTTAGTAAAATAGAAAGCAAGTTGAGCCCTTCAAGAACATTTTTTTTAATTATTGTGATAGAACATAAGAAATTAAAGTATAAATCGGCAACTTTATGGGATTTCATTAATTTTGTTGGTCAACACATACAAGCTTAGTACCAATTATGTGTCTAAAACTGTGCAGAGGCTTAGGTGAGTGACGTCCTTGCCCTCAAAGATGATGAGAAAGAGATAGATCCGTTGTTTCAAATAGAAGGCAATTCTCAATATATCCTTGTCTCCCCACTCATTATGGTCCCATTTAAGCAGGAAGGGAAGCCAAGCATCCATGAGTTAGAATATGAATGCCTGCAGGGAGTCAAGTGGCAGAAAGAACAATGCTTATAAATTAATCAGAAGTCAAGATGAATGGAGAATTGTTACGTGGCCTTGAGGAACACGGTGTGGAACGTCTTTAGGATGAAAGAAATAAAGAGTTTGGAGAAAAGAGATAGTACAGATAGCATGTTATCCAACCACCTAGTAAAGTGTCACTCTTTCTTTCTCATTGTGATTAGACCAATTTGCCATTGGTCTGACCTGGCTTAAATGGACCTTAAGACACCATTGGTATCGCAATACTGTGTTCAGTTATTATGTATAGACAGATACGCTGAACTGGTCTTTAAAAGCACACTTTATTGATTCTGATAAATGTTAAATTCTAAAGGACATTTTTGATGATGAGGAAATGATTTCAATTAAATGTGCAAAGTCAAGCTATAAATTTCAAATTAGACATGGCAAGCCTAATATAGGGGACATCTACTTCCCTCTTGAACTTAAATGCTAATTCAAAGCCATCTCTGTGCAGACAATCGGAGCAGTATTTATTTTTAAAAAGAAAAATAGGGAGCTCAAATATGTTGAGTAATCAATGGCTGTACAATAATATAAAGAAATTGAATAGATTTGTCAGCATGTCAGTCAGAAATGAATTACAATCGTAGTAAAGAAATAAAGGTAAAAGGAATTTCTCTGAGGAAAAGAACCATGCAAAATAAAAGCATTAGTGTGACATACAGTTTACAGAAACTCTCCTTGTGGAGATTAAAGTTTATGTGTGTTGACAGTACAACAGGAACTTGTCACACAATGTAAAAATGATCATGCCATAACCACCTCTTCGCTGATGGCTTGATTTTACAGGCAGTGATCTCCATGAGATGGAATTCAACATGCATTTCTACCTACTGACATTGGCCAGAGTAGGTTCTTGGATGAATAGACATAATTATGTGAGACCAAAGTAGTTTCTGCCATGAGATATTTTATGCCCTGATACCACAAGAACCAGTCCTCTTGCTTGTACATTGGAATGTCTTTAGGAAAAATGAACAAAAATTGAATTATTTATATTTCAGATTATAGATGTCATTTCTACCTACCTATAGCAACTGACATAGGATACTTGGATTCTCAGAAAACTGACACCTTCTGGAAAAATTAATATTTATGTTAGTAGTAGCAGAATTCATGGGAGCAATTGTTATAGCATGTATTTACTGGGCACTTATGTAATAAGCATTGTCTTTGTTTTCCTTGCTTTAATTCTCTAATATTTATAGTGCAAATTCTCTAATATTTATAGTGCTACCTTGACAATCTTTATCTTACATATAAAGAAATGAAGCTTGGGCTAAATATACAAATGCGTCAATGCCCTTTGAAAAAGCAAAAAAGAAACAACTCAGCCTAGCTGGCCCTAATGAAGGCAGCAAGACAGGTCCAAACCATCTGTACCAAAAACGTCACGAATTCAGATGTAACTTAGGAGGTCATTGCACCTTTAAGTCTCTTCTTTTGGGTAGGTATTGTGTTTTACATAAATTTGCAGAAAGAGATCACAATCTAATAAAAGTCTCAAGTTTAATCCTCAAAAGGAAGCAGATTTATTTGTGTCGCTTTCTCCTGGGCTCCAATTTCCTAATCACATATATATTAATGCTGGCAGAGCTTGTCTTTGAGAGGTACAGCTCTTACCAACCTTAGGAAGTGGTAAAAGATTCTGCTACTTGACTCTCTTTTTACATTTTTGGTTCCTATCAGTATCCTATCAGAGTTTACATTGCCAATGTGAATACTGCCATTTGCAGGAATTAGGACAAATCTTAGTGGTTTGGGCAGCAATGTGCTAAAAAATGTTTAACAAATGACTCTCCAGAAAAAAAAAGTATGCACATATATGGATACATAAGTTTAGCGTGAACGTTATAATACATAGGACACAAGTTACAAATAGTAACAAAATTTGTGATATTCTTTATTGTAAATTTTATGCAGCCAATTAATTTTTGAAGACTGTTCCCTTGGTTTTTGTCAAACTCTGGTATTTATTGCCAGTGTGCTGGTAATAATTGATCAACTACTATATATAATTGATCAACAATATATATTGGTATTTTAATTTACATTCATAAGACAAAACAATAAATATATTGGAACATCACTAATTCACCAATGACCAACTTCTTTGCTGATTCAAATAATTGTTTTCAAGCACTAAGATAATATTTCTTAATTTTGTTTGTACTGTTAATAATGTTACAGCTACAGACATGAGTTTGAAATTTATCTATATTATTAATATTTTCTCCATTACTTTCTTAACCCTAGGCTAAGGGTCACCAACTACAGCCCACAGGGGAAATCTGGCCTGCCACCTGTCTTTCTAAATAAAGTTTGATGGAGTACTCCTAGCTTATTTGTTTGTGTACTGTCCGTGTCTACTTTTATGTTAGAACCACAGAGTTGAGTAGTTGCTGCAGAAAACATATGGTGCACAAAGTATAAATATTTATTCTCTGGCCCTATAGAGGAGATTTGTATTTTCAGTCAAAATAATAAATCGAGCCCTGATTTGTGGTGTTTGCTGGTTTCCACAGTATAATCATTTCCACTCTGTTTTCAAGCTATCAATACAATATGACTAATGATAACAACTAAGTATAGAGTTGGGGAGAAATGCTCAGTAGCACATCATTGGATGGAATTTGCGCCACACCCATGCAAGCGGGGGGTAAGCAAGTCCAAGAACGTAAGATAAGAGTAAAATGTGGTAAATTTTACTTAAGTTATGAAGTTGTAGATTGAATTATCTCTCTCAAAAAAGATACGTTGAAATTCTAAAACCTTTGGTACCTGTGAATGTGGACTTTATTTGGAAATACGGTCTTTGCAAATGTGATGAAGTTAAGATGAGGTCATACTGGATAATGGTGAGTCCTAATTTCAATGGAGAGAAAGATTTGATGACAGAGAAGAGACACACGGAAGGCCCTGTGACGACAGAGTCAGAAATTGAAGCTATACTGGCACAAACTAAGGGATGCCAAGGATTACCAGCAATCACCAGAAACTGGAAAAAGCAAGGAGGAATTTCCTCCCCCTTTCCCCCTTCCTGAGCATTCAGAGGGAGCCTGGGAACAATTTGACTTCGGACTTCCAACCTACAAAACTTGTGGTAACTTTGTGGTAATGTATAGCAGTGGCTTTTGGAAAAGAATACTGAAGCTGTTGACCTTTGAGTATTTACTACTTCTGTTTTTCACATAATTAATTCCATTGTATATTTATATAATTTAATTTTTGATAGTGACTACGTTGAATAAGTGTGCAGAATTCCTGAAGATTTGACAAAATAATGAACTAGTTTGGGCCTGCTCCAGCACACCATTCTTAAAACAATCAGGAGTGACAAGGCTACGTGTTCCCCTGGGGGAGGGAAGAGAGTTAGAGCCCAGCTTTACTTCCAGCCTTCCATGGTTCTAGAAAGCCAGTTTTGCTTAGTGGGAAATAACAATGAGAGATATTAGGGAGCAAATAAAGCTCAGTCCTTGCTGTTTAAGCTTTAAGTTTTGGATCTGATTTGTCTGAAAGAAACTGAAATGAGAGCCCAAGTCATAAGCATAAGAAATGAAATTTGATTTTGAAATTCACCTGATTGTGTTGCCTCACGTTTTGATGTGATTCCTGTTTCAGTGAAGACTGGCTCAGGTAGTGCATGGGACTGAATGTCAGTTGCCCAATCTTGGACTACAAAATAAAGCAGCAAAATAAATGAGGTGGGATCTGTTTTGAACCTTAATTTAGAAATAAAAAGGATTAGAATTTTCAAAAGTACATGATTCATTGCCTAATTTTATTGGTATTTTCTTTCCTTTTTTATTTTTTATTTTTATTTTTGAGACGGAGTCTTGCTCTGTCACCAGGCTGGAGTGCAGTGGCGCAATCTTGGCTTACTACAACCTCCGCCTCCTGGGTTCAAGTGATTCTCCTGCCTCAGCCTCCCAAGTAGCTGGGACTACAGGCGCCCGCCACCATGCCCAGCTAATTTTTGTATTTTTAGTAGAGTCGGGGTTTTCACCATGTTGGCCGGGATGGTCTCGATCTCTTAACCTCATGATCCACCTGCCTTGGCCTCCCAAAGTGCTGGGATTACAGGCGTGAGCCACTGTGCCCGGCCTTCTTGTGTATTTTCAAAGAGTATTTTCCCCAAACTTCAGATATGTAGTAAATCCTAGTAGCATATAGCTCTTAAATGCATATGTAGACATTTTAATTGTAGTAGCACTTTGTGTTGAAACTGCTCATCCTCTGCCAAAGGAATACACATTCTATATCTCATTATTTTAAGCTTGAAGAGCAAACTGCTAAACATTTAGTAATGGGAAGACGTGTTTAGTAATAGAATCATGTTAACCATAAATAAGCATTAGTTATGAAGGTCAATTGAGTAAAGACCAAGTTCTTTATTACTAATGAAGTGACAGATGCAAGTCCTTTCTCTCACCTTTTTTATCCCTTTCTATTCAGTGGTGAGAGAAGTTGATATTTGCTGACACTGTACAATCATTTGAAAGTTAGATTTCTGGTTTCCTGTTGGCAGATCAGCTTCTAACTCCTCAAGGTCAAAAGTACTATTTTATATTCTGCCAGTAACTACAGGGAATTCTGATCCATAGGTTATCTCTTTAAAGAAAAGTCCTTTGGTATACGAAGTAATTGGACTGTTGTCCTTTTCCTCTATGCCTGTGTTTAACCAATAATATGAGGATTTCATTATCATCATCTCCCAGATTGTTCTCTTGGCTTAATTTGGACGTTTGTTGAAACACTCCTTTTGTTGCATAAACGTTGCCTGTAACAGAGGGGCTGTACTGATTTTACAATGAGGGAACCCTGTTTTGCACTATGTATTGTATGTTGCTCTTTAGCTTGCTCACTAATAATAATGCTATAGCCCTGGATACCAAACCCCAGTTAGGCAGAAATTCTAAAGGTGAAATCACATCCCTTGGAAATATTTTGATGCATGGAATGATAATGCTTCATCTCATGGAGTGGAAAAAAGTATACAACTAACATTTGATATTTGACATTTTAAAGGTAACTTGCAACTTAACAAGAAAAGTGATGATTGGGTAAACTAAAATAATATATTCAGCCTCTAAGTTACACAGTCAAACCCCTGACATAGAGGACAAGACGAGAAAGGCATTCTTTTCAAAATTTTTAACTCATCATGCCATAGGCTATTTCATAGGTTTCTAAATAAAATGATTAAAGGGAAAGTTTTTTTTTTTCCTATTTTTTAACCTATATAGAAATAAGAGTGCCAGTACTGTTTTTATCGTGGATAATTTGTGGTATTGTGTTTTTATAGAAGGAAATTTAATATGATATTTTTGTAAGGCATCAAATTGATTTTCATACTTTAATTTCCATTAATCCATTAAATTTCAGGACCATTAGGAATAAGTAAAAGGAAATTGTCCACAGATACACACACACAGACACACACACACACACACACACACTCATTTCTACTCTTGCCCCAAAGATACATTTTAATCAACTCTATCTTCTGCTGTTGTTTGGTGTCTATTACCATTTAATGTTCTAGGCCTGACTTCTAGGCATTTTCTTATTGTTTTCAGTCACATAGAGAGAGCTCAGAGGAAGGAAAGCTGCAACTTGATGAAGATTATACTGATGTTCTTTGGCAACATAGGTCCTCTTTGGCGGAAGAGGCCATCTTCAGTATGGGGTGCAGATTCTTAGAAAATAATATTGGAATTCCTCTAGGTTGAATATTAAAATAGCCATGACACTTGAGGAAATCACTCTTAGGGTCCATGCTTAAATTAGATTCTTGTAAAGTTGCATGATGTTTTTAGGTATGCATCTAAGAGAAACAAAAATATATGTCCACAAAAGCCTTGTACAAGGATATTCACGGCAGCCTTACTAGTAAGAGCTACAACCTAGAAACAATCCTTCTCTCTCCTGTCTAACTAGAAGAGGGTAGATTATTGAATAAAGGATATCTTTATTTATAATGGAATACTACAAGGGAGTAAAAAGGGGGGCAAAAATCTACACTGGTTAATTTCAAAGACATTATGTTGAGGGAAAGAATTCAGGCTCAATAGCCTAAGTATTCTATACTTCCAGTTCTTCAAAGTTCTAGAACAGGCAAAGCAAATCAATGGTGATGAAAATTAGAAGAGTTCTTGCTTTGAGTGAGGGGAGTGAACTGGGCATGAAGAAGCATGAGAAATAGTTCTAGGATGAAGGAAATGCCCTATATCTTAACAGGCATGTAGGTTACTGGTGTATATATTTGTTAAAATTGATTGTGTTCTTAAGATCTATGCATTCACTCTGTGTAAATTATACCTCACTATAAAGTCACCAGATGCTTTGGAGAAAATAATGATTTTTAAGTTACTTTTTTATACATAATAATTTGCCTTCCTCCAATTCTCTTAATTTTTTCACAATACAATCCCATCTACTATATTATTTTATCCTGTGGTTAATAAAGCATGGATGGAAGGCTTCTGACAAGAGTAGGGAGCACTAGAAATCTGTCTCCCTACCTACACAAAAATTGCACTGGCAGAATCAGTCTGATGTAAATATTTTGAAACTCTGGAATCTGTTGAAGGCTTGCAACTTCCAAGGGAAGGCTTAGATGGTACATTTCAGTTAATTTATGACCATTTCACCTGATAGCACAGTAAGAGCTACCCATCCCTTGTCCCCAGCAGCTTGCACACAGATTGCAGGGCCAGGGTGGATGAAAAATAACCCTGCTTTCCAAATGTCAGATATCTTTGCTGTGATTACTGACTTCTGTTTCTGATCACAGAGGTGCAGACAAAGAGGCAGTGCCCACTTTTGTTGTGACTCCCCCTCCTTATTGTTGCAAGCCAATTGTCCTCTAATTGAAATGATTTCCAGGGAACTTAAAGGACCAATAAATTTTTCTCCTTCATTTCTCTCTTTTTCCTGCTTTTGGGAGCCAGACATTGAAAACAAGGATATTGAAAAGTAATTGCAGGCCAGGTGTGGTGGCTCTCGCCTGTAATCCTAGCACTTTGGGAGGCTGAGGCAGGTGGATCACCTGAGGTCAGGAGCTCAAGACCAGCCTGGCCAACTTGATGAGACCCCATCTCTACTTAAAATACAAAAATTATCCAGGCATGGTGGTGAACACCTGTAACCCCAGCTACACAGGAGGCTGAGGCAGGAGAATCACTTGAACCCAGGAGATGGAAGTTGGAATGAGCCAAGATCATGCCACTCACCACTGCCTTCCAGCCTAGGCAACAGAGTGAGATCCTGTCTCAAAAAAAAAAAGTAATTTCATATATGTAGAAATTAGAAAGTCATTGTCCATGCACGGGGTAAGACACAGGCTCAGAGAACACCAGAGAAGACTTTGAGTTTATACCTCTAACTAATCTTCTATACAGATACAGTCTACAACAATAAAAAACCAAAAGCAAAACCAAACAAAAACACCAGCAAAACTGAGAGAAGGGAGGAAATATAATTTCCAGAGTTATCACTTTATTAAAATAAAATGTCCAGGGTACTACACACACAAATCACAAGGCATACAAAAAAATAGAAAAGCATGGCCCATTCAAAGGAGAGAAATGAATGAACAGAAACTCTTCCTGAAAAAGAGCTGATGGTGGATCTACTAGACAAGTACTTTAAAACTACTGTCTTACAAAACAAATTGGGCAAGTTTAAGGCATAGAAAAAGTCAAGAAAACAATGTATAACAAAATGGGAATACCAATTAAAAAATAGAAAACCTAAAAAAATTCTGGAACTGGAAAGTACAATAACTAAAATAAAAATTTACTAGAGTGATTTAAAGACAGATTTAAACAGGCAAAAGAAAGACTCTGAACTTGAACGTAGGAGAGTGGAAATTATCAAGTTTGAGGAACAAAAATAAAAAATTCTTTGAAGTGAATAGGCCTAAGGGACTTGTAGGACACCATCAAGTGAACAACATCACATTGTAGGGTCTCAGAAGGAGAAGACAGACAAAGAAAAAGGCAGAGAAAATACTTAAAGGAAGAGTCTGAAATCTTCCCAAATTTGATGAAGGACATAAATATTAACATCCAAATATCTTAACTAACTTCAAATATAACGCATTCAAAAAGGCAGACGCACACCAAGACATATTATAATTAAACTGTGGAAAGACAAAGAATTTTGAAAGCAATAAGGGAAAAGCAACTTGTCATATACAAGGGCTTCTTACTAAGATTATTACCAGAATTCTTATAAGATATATTCAAAGAAAATAACCAAGAATTCTGTATCCCACATAATTCTTCTTAAAAACTGAAAGAGAAATTAGGACTTCCCATATAAACCAAACTTTATGACTTTTTTTTCCCCAAGATCTACTATGAAAGAAATTATAAAGGTAGTCACTCAGGTTAAAATGAAAGGACATTAGACAGTAAAACTTGAATTCCTATGAAGGAATAAGAATCTCTGTAAAAGTAAATACAGGGGAAATAATAAAATTATTGTAACAGTGGTGTGTGAGTCCACTTTTTGTTTCCTTTGTGATTTAAGAGACTAATATGTATTTTAAGAATTATTAGATTAAAAGGTAGTATTATTATAACTGTGGCTTGTAACTCTACATTTATTCTCTGGACAGTTTAAAAGACCAGTGTTTTTTAAAATTAATTAGCTTATGTTTTTGGACACACAATGTATAAAGATGCAACTTTGTGACATCAATGACTAAAAGAAGTGGGGACTGAGCTGTTAAAAAAGCAAATCTTTTGTAGGTTGTTTAAGTTAAGCTGTTATAAATTCTAATCAGAGTGTTATAACTTAGGATGTTACATAAAATCCTCATTGTAACTACAAGGACAATAGCTAAAGCACATAACACACAAAAAAAAGAGAATGTAAACATTTCACTACAAAGAAAATCAACTAAATACAAAATAAGTCAGTAATACAGAATGAGGAACAAAACAGCTAAAAGGCATATGGAAAACAAATAATAAAATGATTTAGTTAAGTCCTTCCTTTGCATTCATTGCTTTACATATAAATTGGCTAAACTCTTAAATAAAAAGACACAGGTAGCAGAATGGATGTTTAAAAATAATTCAACTATATGCCGTCCCTAACAGTCTGACTTTAGATCCAGACACACACAGGTTGAAACTGAAAGGATGAAAAATGATATTCCATCTAAATAGTAACCAAAACAGAGCAGGACTGGCTTATACTATATATGACAATACAGACTGAGTCAAAAAAGTTTTTAGGAGACAAAGACATTACATATTAACAAAAGTTTCAATACAGCAAGATCTAACAATTATAAACATTAATTTACCTGATAACAGACCATCAAAATATATAAAGAAAAATGGACAGAAATGATGAAAGATAAACAGTTGTACAGTAGTAATAGGAGACTTCAATACCCTACTCTCTATATTGAATATAACAGCCAGACAGAAGATAAGTAAAGAAGTAGAGGACTTAGACAACATGATAAACCAGCTAGATCTAACAAGCATGTACAGCACACTCTACCCAATAACAACAGAGTACACGTTCTTTTCAAATGCACATGGACGTCTTCTAAGATAGACAATACGTTAGGCCTCGAATTAGTCTCAGTAGATTTAAAATGATAGATATCATGCAAAGTATCTTCTCCTACCACAATGCGATGAAGTTAAAAATTCATAACAAAAGGAACCAAAAAAGAACCAATTTGTAGAAATTAAATAACACAATTCTGAACAACCAATAGATCAAAAAAGAAATCACAAAGAAACTTAGAGAAAATATTTAGAAATAGACGAAGACAAAAACACAGTATGCCAAAACTGTAAGATATAGCAAAGCAGTACAAAAGGGAAAATTTATAGCTATACAAGCTTACATTAAAAAAAGAAAGACCTCAAATTAACAACCCAAGTTTACAACTTAAGAAACTAGAAAAAGAAAAACAAAACAAAACCCAAAACTAGCAGCAGGAAGGAAAAAATAAAGATTAGAAATGAGAAAAACAAAACAAAGAAATGAAAAAAAAAAACAGAATCTATAAAATTAAAAGTTGAGTTTTTGAAAAGATTGATACAATTGACAATTCTACAGCTAGATGTACTAAAGAAATGAGTCCAGTTACTCAAATTAGAAATAAAAGTGGGAACATTCTTACCAATTCTACATAAATAAAAAGGATTATAAGAGAAAACTGTGATCAATTGTATGTCAACAAGTTGGAAAACTTAGAAGAAATGAACAAATTTGTGTAAATACAAAAGCTACTAAGACTCATCCATGAAGAAACAGAAAATCTGAATAGATCTGTAATACTGAGGACATTGAATCAGTAATCAAAAATCTCCTGACAAAGAAAAGCCCTGGATCTCATGGCTTCACCAGTGAACTCTACCAAACATTTAAAGAGAACATCAACATTTCTCAAACTCTTCCAAAACAATCGAAGAAGAGAGTACATTCTAAACTTATTCTGTAAGGCCAACCTTACCCTGATCCCAAAGCCAAAGACACTACAAGAAAACTACGGACCAATATTTCTTATAAACATTGATCCAGAAATATTTGACAAAATACTAGTTAACCAAATTCAACAGCACACTTAAAAGATCATACACCATGACCACGTGGAATTTATTCCTGTAAAACAAGAATGACTTAATGTGCAAAAATTGATGAATGTTGTTTATTATACAACAGAATGAAGGAAAAAAACCACATACTAATCTGAATAGCCCAAACAATACAGAAAAAGCATTTGACAGAATTCAACATCCTTTTGTGTCTAGAGTTGGTTCCTTCTGGTGGGTTCTTGGTCTCACTGACTTCAAGAATGGAGCCATAGACCTTTGCGGTGTTACAGCTGTTAAAGGTGGCACAGACCCAAAGAGTCAGCAGCAACAAGATTTATTGTGAAGTGCTAAAGAACAAAGCTTCCACAGCCTGGAAGCAGACCTGAGTGGGCTGCCGCTGTTGGCTGGGATGGCCAGCTTTTATTCCCTTATTTGTCCCCACCCATGTCCTGCTGATTGGTCCATTTTATAGAGTGCTGATTGGTCCATTTTACAGTGTGCTGATTGGTCATTTTACAGAGCACCGATTGGTCCATTTTTACAAACCTCTAGCTAGCCACAGAGAGCTGATTGGTGCATTTTTACAGAGTGCTGATTGGCACATTTTACAAACCTCTAGCTAGCCACAGAGTGCTGATTGGTGCGTTTTACAGAGCACTGATTGTACATTTTACAAACCTTTGGCTAGCTACAGAGTGCTGATTGGTGCATTTTTCAATCCTGGCCACAGGGTGCTGATTGGTGCATTTTACAATCCTCTTGTAAGAAGGAAAATTTCTCCAAGTCCCCATCCAACCCAGAAGTCCAGTTGTCTTCACCTCCCACTTTCATAATAAAAATACTTAAACCAGAAATAGAAAGAAACTTTTGTAACATAATAAAAGCCATACATAGGAATCCCACAGCAGGACAGGCACGGTGGCTCACGCTTGTAATCCCAGCACTCTGGGAGGCTGAGGCAGGCGGATCATGAGGTCAGGAGACGGAGGAATCCCACAGCAGACATTATACTCAATGGTAAAAGACTGAAAGTTTTTCCACAAAGATCAGGAATAAGGCAAGAATGCTCACTTTCACCACTTCTACTCAACATAGTACTAGAAGTTATAGCCAGAGAAATTTTGCAAAAAAAAGGAACAAGTCATCTAAACTAGATAATCTCTTTTCACAGATGATATGATCTTATATTTAGAAAACTTTAAAGATTTCAAAAAAACATTTTTAGAACTAATTAGAAAATTCAGGAAAGTTGCAGGATGCAAAATCAACATGCAAAACTCAGTTACGTTTGCATACACTAACAATAAACAATTTAAAAGAAAATAAACTATTTCATTTACCATAACACCAAAAAGAACAAAATATTTAAAAAGTATCCAAGAAAGTGAAAGATTGGTATGATAAAAATTACAAAACATTGCTAAAAGAAAATAAAGAAGACATAAATTAATGGAAACACATCCCATGTTCATGGATTGGAACAGTTAATATTGTTACCATGTCAGTACTACCCAAAGCAATCTATAGATTTAATGCAATTCCTACTAAAATCCCAGTGGTAGTTTTCAGAAATAGAAAAAACTTCTAAAATTCATATGGCATCTTAATTGACCCTGAATAGCCAAAACAATGCTGTACAAAAAAAAAAAAAAAAAAGAACAAAACTGGGGGACTCATACTTCCTTCCTAATTAGAAAACTTACTGCAAAGCTACAATAATCAAGAGTGGGATATTGACATAAATGTATATATATATATATATGCCAATCAAACAGATTGACATAAATATATATATAGACAAATATATATATGACATATTGACATAAATATATATATATATATGCCAATCAAACAGAATAGAAAAACAGAAATAAAGCCTCTCATATAAGTCAAATGATTTTTGACAAGGGTACTAAGACCATTCAAGAGGAAAAAGAATGTCTTTTCGACAAATGTTGCAGAGAAAAGTGGATATTCACATGCAAAAGAATGAAGCTGGGTTCTTACCTAATACCAAATACAAAAGTTAACTCAAAGTGGATTCATGACCTAAATACGCGGTGGCTCACGCTTGTAATCCCAGCACTTTGGGAGGCCGAGGCGGGCGGATCACGAGGTCAGGAGATTGAGACCACAGTGAAACCCCGTCTCTACTAAAAATACAAAAAATTAGCTGGGCGTGGTGGCGGGCGCCTGTAGTCCCAGCTACTCGGAGAGGCTGAGGCAGGAGAATGGCGTGAACCTGGGAGGCGGAGCTTGCAGTGAGCCGAGACTGCGCCACTGCACTCCAGCCTGGGCGACAGAGCAAGACTCCGTCTCAAAAAAAAAAAAAAAAAAAAAAGACCTAAAACTCTAAAGCTCTTAGAAGAAAACATAGGGCATATTCTTCACAACATTAGATTTTCAGTGATTTCTTAGAGATGACAATGAAGGCACAGGCAGCAAAAGAAACAATAGACAAATTGAACTTAATAATTTAAAAAAAATCTGTGCATTAGAAGACACTATCAACAGGGTAAAAAGGCAACATACAAAATGGGAGAAAATATTTGCAATTCATATATCTGATAAAGAATTGAAATCCAAAATATATAGAGAACACCTAAAACTCAACAGCAAAGAAAAACAGAGTTCAAAAATGGGCAAAGGACTTGAGTAGACATTTATCCAAAGAAGATACACAAATGGCCAATAAACAGATTAAAAAGCTACATAACATCATCAATCATTCAGAAAATGCAAACTAAAACTACAGTGAAATACCGGCTCACTCCCATTAGCATGGCTACTATTTTTTAAATGCAGAAATTTAGTGCTGAGGGGGATGTAGAGAATTGAAACCCTTGTGCACTGCTGGTGGGAATGGAAAATGGTATACTGTGGAAAATAGTATGGCAGTTCCTCAAAAAAAAAAAATTAAAAACGGAATTACTACGTAATCCAGCAAAGCCACTTCTGAGTATACACCCCAAAGTACTGAAATCAGAGTCTTGAGGAGACAGTTGTACATCTGTGTTCATAACAGCATTATTCACAATAGCTAAAATTTGAAAGCATCCCAACGGTCCACCAGGAGATGAATGGATAAGCTAAGTGTATTGTGTACATACAATGGGATATTATTCTGCTTTCAAAGAGGAGAAAATTCTGACATTTGCTACAACATGGATGAACCTTGAGGACATTATGCTAAGGAAAATAAGTCAGTCACAAAAAGACACTGTATGATTCCACTTATATGAGATACTTAGAATAGTCAAAATCATACAGATAGAAAGTAGAATGGTGGTTTGCGGGGTCTGTGGGAGAATGGATTGAGAAGCTCTTGTTCAATGGGTATAGAGTTTCAGTTTTGCAAGATGAAAAGTGTTCTGTACACAGATGATGGTGATGCTTGCACATTCACTTGAATGTACTTAATGCTATTGAACAGCACACTTAAAAATGGTTGATGGTAAACTTTATATATATTTTACTACAATTTTAAAAATTCAAAAAAAGGAAAGCACAAATGTTGTATCTATTTTTATAAAAGAAACTAAGTCTTTAAGGAAGCAGAGGAATTACTTATATCATACGGTTCTAGCAGGACTGAAGCTCAAATTATAATTCCTAGATCTCTGACTCACTTTAATCCAGACTGAATCTGCTAACATAAACATACCCTAGTTATAAGCAAACGGTGGAGATACGGTGATACTCGTTCTTTCTTACTCAATCCACACCCCTTCTTAGTTAAAACCTTGAGAACAAATGTAACAGTTCAAAAAAGGTTAATTTAATTTATATTCTGCTCACGGTGCATACATTAATTTAATGACTAAAAAGGTTTTGTTGAGTAAAAGTATGCAAAAATTCTTGAGCTAAGCTATTGAATGATGCCAGCAACAAAGTTCAGTGGATTTGTGGTGACTACCAATTTATTTCCTGCCTTTTGAGTAGAATACCATTCTTTTTAATTATGTGAGTCAAAATTGCAAATATATGCAATTTTTATCTGTTTCTTTTTAAATGTGGTTTTCTATTTAAAATCTAAATGGAGAATTCTTCCCAAGTTGGAATGTAACTTCTTAGGAAACATTTACAGGAAGTATCCAAGGTATCCATCCTCAAATAAAATTCTTAAATAAATATTCTGATGCATTGCAGAGGAAGCTCATAAATGTCTCTTTTTGCAACAGAAACAATATAATACCCCTACACAAGGCCAAGGATACATAAATGCAGTATTTTAATGTTAGAAGTTAATTTTGTGGGTGTTAATCAAAGATGTTAGGTCAAAAAATGATAAAGCTCGATAAAGAAACGTATATGCCTACATTTGACTATTTGTTCTTTATACCATCATTTAAACTGCATTTTAAAGAGCCATTTCCTAATTGAGATACGTTGACTCAAAACCATTAAAATAATTATCTTGGTTTTAATACATCTTTTTTTTTGGAACTAGGTCTTGAGTATTTCATGTGAAATAGGGAGCCTACTAAATACTTTACATACATTATGTGTCATTTTCTTCTTACAACCGCCCAATAAGTTTGGGTTTAGATAAGAATGTTGAAGATTTTAAAATGTGTCACTTACAGCAAGTTAAGCAGATGGCAAGCTAAAGGACCAGAATTTATACCTAAGCAGTTTGATCTGACAACCCTCACCTTGAAGTACTATTTTGTACCAACCCCTGGGCAGAAACCTTATCCATAAATAGAAAAGTAGGAAACATATCAATACTTTTTTAAAAAGAGGGGAAGTCACCAGTTACCATATTTCACTCTTGATTCCTGAAGCACCGCAAAACCTGATATTTTCCTGGTCAGAATTTGTTTCAGCATATATCTGTAATAAAATATACAAACTCAAATGCTAAAAGGAATGAAGAAGGGCAGGGAAAGTGCATGAAGAGATGTTGCTGTGGAGATGAGTGGGGTGCACTTGTGTAGTCTCCTGTTCTTTCAGGCATAGGCAATAACCACCTAATTAAAAATGGTTGAAAAGAACTAGTGGCTAGCATAATAGTAAGTTCAGTGGTAATGTGGGATTTTGAATTGACTAATTCTACTGTTTATTCCTCTGTCTCCCTGAAATTCCCCTGGCTCTGTCTTCCTTTGTGTAGGGTTTTATCTTCAAGACAGTAGTAGCAAGATGGCTGCAGCAGTTCCAAGCCTCATGATCATAACCAATAGTATCTAGGAGAAAGGGGAGGGACAGCTTGGGAAGCTTCTCAGAAGATGTAGGAGGAAGGAACTTTTCTAGAAGCCCAAGAAAATATCTCCTAACATCTCATCAGCCCATATTTGGTCATATGTTCTAGAAGGACCACATTTCTGCTGAAAGAGAAAATTCAGAAACTGAGGGGGTCACCTTTCATGGAGTCATAAAGGCTACGTGAAGTTGTATATCTGAACTGACATATTTCTGCCAGGAAAAGGAGAAGAAAGAAAGGATGCCAGTCACTGGGGTCTTCTACACCCCTGCTTAGCTCTAGCCAATTACCGTTTTTAGGGACTCTGGGGTGAGGTATTTGGGTTTCTTTTATGAGGAAAGCTGAAAATTTTATGAAAATCACTTTTGTGTTTAAAAATAACTGCACATGATTAATGGTTACAAATAGTTTGATAGAATAAGTAAGACCTAGCGTTAGATAGATCAGGAGGGTAACTATAGTAAACAATAATCTATTGTACATTTCAAAATAGCTAGAAGAGAATAATTTAAATGTCTCTAGCATAAAGAAAAGACAAATATTTAAGATAAGAGATACATCAAATACACTGATTTAGTCTCTACAAATTATATAACTGTACTAAATTATCACATGTATCCCCAAACTGGGCACATCTATTATGTACCAATAAAAAATGCTGGCCGGGCACCTAGGCTCATGACTGTAATCCCAGCACTTTGAGAGGCCGAGGCGGGCAGATCACTTGAGATCAAGAGGTCGAGAGTAGCCTGGCCAACATGGTGGAACCCCCGTCTCCACTAAAAGTACAAAAATTAGCCGGGCGTGGTGGCACCCACCTGTATTCCCAGCTACTCGGGTGGCTGAGGAGGGAGAATTGCTTGAACCTAGGAGGTGGAGGTTGCAGTTAGCTGAGATCACACTACTGCACTCCAGCCTGGGTGATGGAACAAGACTCCATCTAAAAAAAAATAAAACTTGCTTAAAAAATAAAATAAATGCACAGCCAAAGAAAATGCATTTTCACATAAAGTATAGCCTATAGGGTACGGCAGCATCTGCTCTAGATTGTGGTCTAAAACTGGGTAAGACCAGGGATTATTGAGAACTAGAAAACTAGGAAGAGGCATAGTGTTCTGTGTTTGAGCCATCATATTGCCAAGGAAGAGATTCTAGGCAATGCCAGAAATGGAGCTGAGATCAATACTTGAGAAAAACAAGCAGAAAGACTAGAAGAAATTATATAAACTGGAACAAACTGACAATATCACCAACAATGCTTTTTTTCCCAGGATACTTTCAAGTAGGTTGCTTTGGCCCCTTCTAAATGTATCACTCTGAACTTAACATGCAACCCACAAAAGTTCTGTAGAAACTGAAATCAATTTTTATTCCATTAGTTGTTATGCCAAACCAGTTTAACAATCCACTGTCCCAGTGACCTATAAGGTTGCCACTATTCTTACTATCTTCCTTCCATCTTTGATTGAGCTCCACTGTCTACCAGGCACTGTCCTATGTTTAACCTATATTAACTTGTTAATCTTGTGAAAAGATTGTTTTGCTCATTTTACGGATGACAACAGACAAATTCGCAAAAGGGCAATGAGTTGCCTAAGGTCAGAGGCCTTAGGAAGAGATAGAGGCAGAATTTAGTTTCAAATCTGCTGGACTTAAAAACATGGCTATTTTATTACGAAGTTATTTTGCCTTCACTATCCTTATCCCCACTATCACCACCATGCAGGAAATAAGTATGATTCTATCACACTACTTGAGACAAACTAATGTTATCAGCATAAGCATGGAGTACACCTTCTGGAGGAAAAAAAATGTGTATCTGCTTTTAAATTTTTACAGCTAGGTAACCTACATTGTTTTATTTCAACGTAGACACATATACCATTCATGTATATCTGCCTTGTATCTTACCTGTCTTTTTCTTCCACGCTTATCTTTGCCTTGATTATCTACTCTAGAGTTGATACCTTAACTGAGTAGTTGAATAGACATTTATTGGGAATCCAGCACTCCCTAGGACTCAGTTATAATTTTCCAATCATCATTTATGTGTTTCCAATATCCCTGCTTCTTGCTCTCCAAATATCATGGACGTCTTTCTGATTCTTTCCTTCCTACCTTCAAGTGAATTATAAATAAGGTTTTTTTTTTTTTAAGTATCAAGAGTTTTCAACATTCTCTTAGTTCCAGGAAATTTGGGACTAATGGTGAATGTAGATAAAATGTCTGGACTTTCTTTTTGTTTGGCTTTGTATTGATTCTCATTTAGTATTTGGTTTATATTTTAGTCATAGAGTGTGAAACAGTTTGCCTTCTTTTTTACTTGCTGTGTGTTGTATGTTCGTTCAGGGAAGAATCCCATTCTACTTAGTCCTCCTTGAAATTAGAGCCTGGCTCCCTCAACCTTAACACTTGCCAGCACTCAGCACAGTGTCTTGCACTTTGTAGATTCCGAACATACAGTTGTAGGATGGTTGGGTTTGTTGTATTTCAAAATGTGTCTGTTGATTATTAAAAAGTAAAACTATGAGCTGTGTGATACCATTCTTAACCACACGTTGTTTTTTGAAATCTGTTCCAAAACATACAAATTCTCTTTTTCTTCTTATTTTTTTGGGAGTGGGGGGTGAGTGGGTGAAATAGTACAACAGAAACTGTGAGTTATTTTTGATGTGGAAAGGAAAGCCTCACCCCGTAAGGAAGCCATGTAGAGAATCTGTAATGAGAATAAAAGCAACCACCTCATCCTGAGCTCTCAGCTTCATGGCCCTTGAAGACTTAGGATTCCTTCACAATCAAGTACAAACAAGTCTGTGTCTTTTAAAAATAAAGCTCATTTTTTTATGGGAGACAGTGTATAGTTTATCAAAAAGCTGGATTAAGGTGTTTAATAAATCGTGCTGCATAGAATGCAGGGACAAGAAAGCACAGTTGTCTAAAATAAAATATGGTAGGGATACAAGAAAAACACAAATGCTTAGTGTGATTCACAGAGCCTTTATGAAATAATCAGATAACATTTATTAATTATCTACCTAGCTAAAGTAGTGAAGAAATAAAAAGACAGTGAATGTACACAGTCTGGCTGCTAGAGAATTTAGTGCAAATCTTAGTATTTGAGCAAATATTTTTTATGATTTAGAAAAAATGAATTAACACTCCCCATTACAAAAGCTAATTTATTTGTCTTAAGGCAAAGGATATTTTTGTAGCAGAAATATTGTAAAATCAGCAGAGATGAATCCCAGCTTGTGGCCTCTTCGGCAGATGGTCAGTGTCTCACCTCACATCACTTTGATTGCACCATTTCCTGCACCATCTTGATTGGACTTCCAGTTCTCAAAAGTATTTCAGAGGCTGAAGTTCTGTTAGTGAGGTGACAAGAGAATCCATACTCCTGACCTGATGACTCTACATGATTTATTGATTAGGTCAGACAGAGAGTTTCTACAGAACTGGAAAGTTGTCATTCAAATGACCCCTTGCTCTTACTTGCTCTAAATGAATCCAAGCATGTTTTACAATTTCTCTGCCAATCACAAGCAGGGAGATGATGATGAAAAAATCAGCAGCTAGGTGGACTTCAGTTAGCAAGGAAAGAAAAGCATGGTAGTGGCTGCTTCATTTAGAACCCTATTGGTGTCACAAAAGGTCAGGAGGGGCAAGGAGTTAAGGTTACCAGGGAATAGGGGAAGTTAGGGTAATACATTTCTGTTTTTATGTTTTGCTGAGAGAATACCTCATCAATTTATTTTTGGACTGAGAAACAGAATCACTTCTTGGATTTAGGAGGTATTTTCAGTGTTATCTATTGGGCAGTGTGTGTGTGTGTGTGTGTGTGTGTATACACGCATGTGCTAAGCATTTTAAAGTAGGTCTTGTGGATCACTCCTGGGAGCAAGCATGGGATGGCAGAATTTGTTTTGGCTTTGGAATTAAACAGAGCAGACCCAGGTTATCCTATTAGCTCCGCAGTTTTAGACAATTTACCACTAATTGGTTTTCCAAGTGTATAAAATGGGAATAATAAAATCTATGTCTCGGTATTGTTACCAGTGGCCACGATACCCAGCACAGAAAGAGAAATGCAGTAAACAGTTGTTCCCTTTCCTCCCCTCCAAAAGCTCTACTCATGCAATGCCTCGCTTAGAGTTCTGCACTTCTCTGCCTCTGTGGAGGTATGAGTTGTATCTCTGGGTTTAGCTCTCTACAGACTTTAGGATGCAGCCTGTTTCTAGACAGATGGAAGGAGCCATGGGCAAGAATTTATTAGCTTACCACCAATTCAGCAGTACTACTGAGTCAACTCAGACTTTATAACCAAAAGGTAGGTTTTGTCTTCTTTCTTGTGACCAAGACACTGCCTTGTACCTTTCCAGTTATCTGTCTTGATTCCTGTCTTTTTGTCTTGAATCCATATTCCAGGGCTAAATAGTTGAACAGATATTTGTGAGGATCTAATGCCCCTCAAGACTGAAATAAAATCTCTGAATCTTCCCATATATTATTTCCCACATCCCTGATTCTCATTGCCTAGAAATTTTGGATATCTTCTTATCTGCTTCTTGGATATCTTCTTATCTGCTTCTTGGATATCTTCTTACCTGCTTCACTGTTCTGTTGTCATCTCCTTTTTTCCAGCTATTGCTAGGCCCTGTCCATCTCTAATTTGATCCACTTTTAATTTAAACAAGATACTTTTTTAATATAAACAATTTGAGAAGATAGATCATCTACACATTACAAATGTTATAGTACAAGACAATTCATGACTAGAATACATAGGCAAACATTAGAATAGTCTTTAATTCTACCCTGTTTCCCACCATGTCCTTTTCTATACTAAGTCATAATATTTCCACATAGAATCCTTTGAAATTTACTATCCTGTTTCCATTTTACTTGCTACTTCATTTTTGATTCTTTTTTGCTCACACCTGGACTATCACAAAAGCTACTCGCTGGGCTGTCTGGCGACAATCATTGCTCTTGATTTCCACTAGATTTATCTTTCTAAAAGCTAGATATGGTCACATTATTATTCTGGACATCTCTTCTAGAACAAAACAGTTCCTATGCATGGAATTGAATGTCCTTTAAAATCTACCCTAGTCAACCTATTCAGTCTCACTCAGTCCCTCCCTCTGCCATTTTGCATTACTCATTTTTCCTTGAAGACATCATATGGTGTCATTCTGTTGTGCCTTCTCCCTGCCCCTTCTGAAGTACTTTTCTTCACTATGGAGCCTAGACAAATCCTACTAATTCTCTGCTCTCTTGCCCTATTTTAAAACCACACATGTGGTTATTTTACCATCCTCCCACCACCCCAGATTACTTTCTTAATTGCTCCACATACCATATAGAATACAGTTTTATAGTCTTTAATAAGAAGGACTATAAAGAATACCATGTTATACTTCCTACCTAAAGACTACTTTGATCTTGTCCTACTTACCCAACTAGACTCGGGAAGCTCCTCACATCCACTAAAGTCCCAGCATCAATATTCCCATATATATAATGATATTTCAAACCTCCATGCCTTTCCACATGCTGAGCCACAAATGAACTACACTCTGGCCATCTGTCAATTCTATCTTATTTTTCAAGTCTCAGTAGGACTTGTCTTTTCCTTGTGAAGCCATTCCTCACCCACTCAAGCAGGTGCCTGGCTCCCTGTTGCCCTCATTCCATATGTCTCTATTATTGCCCTTATCTCCCTGTCAGTCATTTTTTTAAATGAGGCCATCTTCCCTACTAGTGAGTGAACACTTTAAGGGGAGACACTGTGTCTTATTTTTATGTGTCCTTTTAGCAACTTGCACAGCACCCAGCTCATAATAGGTACTTAATATATATTATAAAATAAATAGAAAAAAATCCTTTCTATGAAATCTTCCTGATCCTCTCATGTGTAATTAATTGTTTCTTTGCCTGAGTCCCATAGCAGCCAAGAACCAAGGATTTAGAGTCAGCCTTCCTGGATTCCAATAATTGACCTCCCAACTTATTAATGAATAAATTTCTAAATTGCTAATCCTCAGTTTCCTCATCTCTAAATAACCTATATCTATGAAATGAGCAGATAATGCCAAATAATAATCAGTTTATAGGGAAACGAACAGAGTAATGACACATAGTATTCAGTTAGCAAGTCTTAGATCATGTAAATTTGCTATTGGCAGTAGTGGAAGTAGTGGTTATTATGTTATTAATTTATAATCCAATGTACTTTGTTCAGCCAGGTTATGATTATGTGAAGGCTGCTACTATTTATATTCATCTTTATATTCATAGAACCTAGAACATTGCCTGTTAATGGCTTGTGTATACATACATAAATGAACATATGTATATGAAAGGATGTATATATATCAATTTATTCTTATATTTTATGCCAGAATACAATATATTATTTATATGTTAATTTTATTCTCATATTCTATCCCTATAGAATATGAGAATAAGAATATAGGTATACAATATAAGAATAAAATTAATTCTAATCATATTTGAAAACACAAAGAGTGCTAACAGCATACTGAAGACCATTTGAAGACCTAACCAGATCTAGTAGACAAGAAAATTTAACTCATATGGAAATGTTGAGGCTTTCTATGAAGAGATATAGGACAGAGTGTAGTAAGGGGATATGAGAGGTGTATAAAGATAAATCAAAGTCTTCGAAGTTCAGATACTTCAACCTGTGTTAACTGAGGGAAAGATTTCATCATGTGCCAATTATGATCAAGTAGACAGTCAAAAAAATATGCCTACTAGTTTTTGAATTCTGGGAAATATCACCTAGTTGAAGCTGAACTCTTGGATCAAAATATAAAATTTATTGGTGTGTAGCTTTGACTGTGACCGTGAATCAAAACAGTCTCCCTAGCTCTGCCCCTTGGCTCCAGAAGCACTCTTCTAAGCCCTCAGGAAAGAATTTGTACATCTTTAGTCAGGAGACCTATATCATCTGCCAAAACAAGATTTCCTAGGTTTACTTCTAAATATAGCTTTAGTTTGGGTAATTTGCTATAATCAATTTTGAAGAACATTTAAACCCAATTTAATGTTTATTTTCTTTGCCAATTCTTGGTGCCTGCATATATAATGACTCTCATTCAAACTAGAAGATTACACACCTATTAAATATGTACATGCAAGTAAAATCACTGTACATCATATAAGCACAAATTTAACTCTGGAAGATGTATTGCTTTCACTGATGCATTTATTCATTTGCTGAGAGTTTATTTTAGAGTATGCATGTATTAAATCTAACATTCAGAGAGATTCACTTTGAAAATTTCTTAATTTCCTAACAAAATAGTGCAATTATGAAAATTTCACTAATCTTATATTTACCATTGCTGGTATATTTTATACTCAATTTTCAGCTTTGTGGTGACTTTACAGCAACCGTATTTATTTATAAAATTGTGTGTGCCAGTTCTAGGTTTATTGATATAGGACTATACTTATTTTATGTTTCCCAATTGTCTTATATTTAGTAAATTTGACAAAGGTAACTTTCTGCCAAAGAATAGAAGTAAAAGTTTTAAAGGACATCTTTTCAAAGCACCTGTGTACTGACAATGAGACCTAAAGACCAGGATTACAAAGGTGAGGCTGAAATTACCTCATTTCCAATGGGCATAGTTAAAAGTCACCGTAAGCAGGAGCCTAGAAGTAGATGGCTAAAGTGGATCTGAGACATGGTAGAAGCAAGTTTATTCTTCAGAGATCAGGTTTAAGGATTGAGATCGGTAGAAGTCATGTTTACATGCACTGCAGTCAAATTAAAAGACTGTCCCAAACAAGGTACAAAAACAAACACATATGGGGAGAAAAAAAGGTGATATAACCTATAATGTCAGGTATTAAGATTGAAAACTAGAGGACAGAAGGTGGGATCCGGCTGACAGGTATAGCTGGGCAGTGGGTTTGGTTGTGTATTTTTAAATTTTAAATATAAATTAATTAAAACCTCATGAAATGTTTTAAAATTAGAGGGTATGCCATGAAATGCACATTCCTGGCTTCTCTTTATGAATCAGGAGTTCTTGAAGATACCATGTGAGAAGTTTCTAAGCCTGAGAGGTCATTACCTCCTGGGATGACTGTGCACTCAAGTTTGCCCAAGAGAGTCTCTTTTTACACCTATTAATATGGCATAATTATTAATAACACTCTTTATTTTCAAAGTGTTCTACCTTGGAGAATAAATGTGTCACTCTCCTCTAAGGGGAAGTATACACCACTGCACACCTCACAGTCTCTACCTCTCCTTTTATAAGTCTTTTATATCCAGAGAGCTTGAAATATTAGCTTTAAATGCCTTGCTTCTGGAAGTACTTGAGTTTGTCACTCCTATTCTTGGCCAACGATTAGAAGTCATAAATTGGAAAGTTTTTGAGAGAGTTAGTCATTTTGATGACCAAAAACTTGCAGGTCAAAATGCACAGGTTGAGCTTTAGGTTTAGAAGAGAATAACAAGGCTGGACGCGGTAGCTGATGCCTATAATCCCAGTACTTTGGGAGGCTGAGACGGGTGGATCACTTGAGGTCAGTAGTTTGAGACCAGCCTGGCCAACATGGCAAAACCTTGTCTCTACTAAAAATACAAAAAGTGGCCAGGCGTGGTGGCGCATGCCTGTATTCCCAACTACTCAGGAGACTGAGGCAGGGGAATCACTTGAACCTGGGAGGTGGAGGTTTCAGTGAGCAGAGATCGTGCCACTGGACTCCAGCCTGGGCAACAGAGTGAAGCTCTGGTCTCAAAAAAAAAAAAAAAAGCATAACAAGTGGCAGCATGAACTTCAAGGTAAATGTTACAGGGAAAAACCCAGATAAAACCGATCTGAATCTCACTATTATACATTTCCCAAAGAATGGATAGAGGAAACTGGGATCCCACAAGCCACATCCGGCTTGCACGCTGTTGTTATTTGACATCGTCTGTTTTCTTTTCACTTAAATGAGGACATTTTACATTTTAAAAAATTAATAATTTCTAGCTTGTCTTGAAAAACTGGAAGATCTGGCAATTCTGGGTTCATATTCTCACAATAGCAACTTGCTAGAACCTGCCCCACTTCAGATGGGCACACAGTCTCCCAATCACCACAGTGTAAATAGAATGATTAATTCATTTACTGTAACTGCCTCGCTGCTGGAGGCCCTAGTTTTCATCTTCTGAGGGAAGGCAGGCATCAATCCCTAAGCATCACACTCAGACCCATAAGATTGTTTAAAACCTGATTGAGATGAGGGGTCAATTTGGAGAGAAACAAGGAGCTTTTGAGGTCCACACTTGCACACCACTATGGACTCGATACTACTTTTAATAGTATAAATGACACAATACCCATAAAGAAGGAGTAACAATAAGAAAATTACTTTAAAAATACTTATTGGCAGGCCAGGTGTGGTGGCTCAATCCTGTAATCCCAGCACTTTGGGAGGCCAGGAGGGTAGATCATTTGAGGTCAGGGGTTCGAGACCAGCCTGGCCAACATGGTAAAACCCTGTCTCTACTAAAAATACAAAAATTAGTTGGGTGCGGTGGCAAGTGACTGTAATCCCAGCTACTTGAGAGGCTGAAGCAGGAGAATCACTCAAACCCGGGAGGCAGAGGTAGCAGTGAGCCGAGATCATGCCACTGCACTCCAGCCTGGGCGACAGACCAAGATTCCATCTTAAAAAAATTAAAAATTAAAAAACTATTGCCTCTCTATATTTCATCTGGTGACATGCTCCAACATGAGTGCTATCTCATTTGTCTCTCACAGCAATGCTCAGGGGTAAATTATATTTTCATCCCTATTCTATAGATAAGGAATTCAGCTGTTCATGCTAGAACCAACTCCAAAACCCAATCCCTTAACCATCATGCTTAAGAAGTTTCTATTTTATATAAAGCACTGCAGTGATTCACACAGCCTAGAATTTCTTCCTTAGGGATTTTTTATTTCTTTTTTTTAAGTAGAACTTAGGTGCAATATCTTCTCCAATCCTCTGAGTAGTTCCTCTGTCCTGTAGTACTGAGTGGTAGTGAATGCCACAAGGAAGCTAAACCTCCCACCTAAAACACTCGGAGACTTATCATTGTTCCTTTTTTGTCAGAAGCCAAAGGTACTGATTTGAACTTCACTGATTGTTTCTGGAACATTGCATTCAAATGACTCACCTCTATACAGTTCGTCATCCAATCACACCAGCTTGAATTTTGCCATCATTTCCTTTAACTCAGCATCACATTCTGTGTACATATGTGGTCCACATTTAGCTAACTTTTTCTATGCCCTTCATGCTGACTTTTGCAAAATTCATAACATTGTCACCTGCGCTCTGCGTTGTAAGACAAGTAGACTTTGATCATGTATGTGCCCTATAAGTAAAGGTAATTGCATTTAATATTCACCTGTTCTGCCACTTTCTGATAGCTGCAATGAAATTAAATGACCCACAGCTTCTATGATGCAGAAGAATGGGAACATCATAATTTTTCTTCCTTAGTTAGTGATAATATTCTTTTTGATTCACCCAATTTGAGGAAAAAATATGCCAGAGAAAGAATAGCAACATCTTGGTAAAGGTTAGAGTTAATACTATATTCTAGCTCAAGGAAATGATTTAAATTTCTATCTCAGTATTTTCTTCCATATTGAACGCCAGGGTTGTCTCCTCAGAATCTATTTTACCACTGCTATATCACGTAGCAGCATCAGTTTGGAGGGCGTGCCAGAGCCCAGCTCTGGCTCCAGATAGCCCTGGTCACTATAATCTCAGCAATATAGTTCCATGTCCCTTGCTCAAACATGGGTTCTGCAATGGGCATATCACCTAAACTGCTCTTATTAGAGTGAAGTACAGAAATTTTCATCGATTTGGGGATAAAAGAAGCCTCATTTTTTTTTTCTTCACAGAGTGGTTTAAGAACAAACATGGGGCCGGGCGCAGTGGCTCACGCTTGTAATCCCAGCACTTTGGGAGGCCGAGGTGGGCGGATCATGAGGTCAGGAGATCGAGACCACGGTGAAACCCCGTCTCTACTGAAAAAAAAATACAAAAAATTAGCCGGGCGTGGTGGCGGGCGCCTGTAGTCCCAGCTACCTGGAGAGGCTGAGGCAGGAGAAGGGCGTGAACCCGGGAGGCGGAGCTTGCAGTGAGCTGAGATTGCGCCACTGGCCACTGCACTCCAGCCTGGGCGACAGAGCGAGACTCCGTCTCAAAAAAAAAAAAAACGAACAAACATGGGAAATTGGTGTAGCCATTGCTTGATGGTATTAAGAAAGCCATTCTGCACCTGAAGTTGACACATGCAGAAAGGCAGAGTTAAAAAGCAATTTGAGCTTCTAGACTAAACCATAGCTGAAGTTCACTTTATCATCTTATGATGGTAATATAAGCTAATAATTTTTAATTTTTTTTGGAAACCTCACTGATACACCTTCTAAAAGCAAAAATAGTGATCATTAGTGTTAATAAAAATATCAAGCTCCAAAAACTTAATGACCAAAACACCAAAAGCAATTGCAACAAAAGCCAAAACTGACAAATGGGATCTAATCAAACTAAAGAGCCTCTGCACAGCAAAAGAGACTACCATCGGAATGAACAGGCAACCTACAGAATAGGAGAAAATGTTTGTAATCTACCCATCTGACAAAGAATCTACCAAGAACTTAAACAAATTTACAAGAAAAAAACAAACAACCCCATCAAAAAGTGGGTGAAGGATATGAACAGGAAATGTCTTCTTTTGAGAAGAACATAGGCCAACAAACATAGGAAAAAAGCTCATCATCACTGGTCATTGGTGAAATGCAAATCAAAATCACAAAGAGATACCATCTCATGCCAATTAGAAATGGCAATTATTAAAAAGTCAGGAAACAACAGATGCTGGTGAGGCTGTGGAGAAATGGGAATGCTTTTACACTGTTGGTAGGAGTGTAAATTAGGTCAACCATTGTGGAAGACAGTGTAATGATTCCTCAAGGATCTAGAACAAGAAACATCATTTGACCCAGCAATCCCATAATTGAGTATATGACAAAAGGATTATAAATCATTCTACTATAAAGACACATGCATACGTATGTTTATTGCAGCACTACTCACAATAGCAAAGACTTGGAACCAACCCAAATGCCCATCAATGATAGACTGGATAAAGAAAATGTGGCACATATATACCATGGAATACTATGCAGCCATAAAAAGAATGAGTTCATGTCGTTTGCAGGGACATGGATGAAGCTGAAAGCCATCATTCTCAGCAAAGTAACACAGGAAGAGAAAACCAAACACTGCATGCTCTCACTCATAAGTGAGAGTTGAACAATGAGAACACATGGACACAGGGAGGGGAACATCACACGCTGGGGCCTGTTGGGCTGGGCGCGGTGGCTCATGCCTGTAATCCCAGCACTTAGGGAGGACAAGGTGGGTGTATCACCTGAGGTCAGGAGTTCGAAACCAGCCTGGCTAACATGGCGAAACCCGGGCTGTATTAAAAATAGAAAAACTAGCCAGGCATGGTGGTGCACACCTGTCATCCCAGCTACTTGGGAGGCTGAGGCATTGCTTGAACCAAGGAGGCAAAGGTTGCAGTGAGCCGAGATAGTGGCACTGCACTCCAGCCTGGGTGACAGAACAAGACTCCTTCTCAAAAAAAAAAAAAAAAAAAAAAAAAGCAGTTTGGAATATTGATTGCTGTTTGTGGCACATTGCTACAACTTCATGAGATAGGATTCATACCTATTTTTCTCTGCTGTATTTATATAAACAGCTAGCAAAGTAGGCATTCTGCAAATATATGTTAATTAACATGTACATCAAGTAAAGATGTTCCAGCTTTTACAGTTGACCTGAGAAAAAGTGTTTACCAAAATTATATCTTATTTATAGAATGCAGTTGACATTAGTTTGATGACATTGCAATTCATCCACTCTCAGTGATTTTATTTTTTGAGAACAAATTTTAATTAGTCAAAACCCTTTAGCAAGGGAATATACAGGCAGAGCTTAGAGATAAAACCTTAAGTATGCAGATGGTCAGTATTCAGCTCTTCTCAAGGTGACTTTTGAATCATTCCTCATAATCTTTGCTACATTTACAGGAAGACTAAACCAGTTAATCAAAACATGAGTGATTTCTTCAACTAAAAGAGTTTAGGTGTGATGATTAAAAGGACAGGTAAGAAAACTAACTAATGATCCTGACCACAGAAGTGTATTGCCACTGCCCAGTTGTGAACTAAGTACAATGTCGCCCACATTTGGCATATATTGAAACCATCTGATTATATAAAATACTTGGAAGGGTTTCCCTGTGCACATGTATCCAATAGGAGGAAATTAGATAATTTAAGCGTCATGCAAAGATTTGTGCTATTCCATAGGTGAATCCATATATGCAAGGAAGGAATGAGGACTGTGAACTTACAGATGTCCCTCTCTTGAATAGATTGTTACATGACAGATACATTTTGAATAATGTATAACTTTCCAGAAATGATTACATTAGAACGTATGAAAATAATATTTCTTCCCACATTCAACATGTAACTCAATATCAGCAAGTTTGAATTATGTACATATAAATATAACCACAAGATAAATATTTATGATATATTTGTATGTGTTCGTGTTTTATATATATACACACATATAGATTTACACGTACATATACGAACACACACATATTTATAATTTTGTATAAAACAAGAGAGTGAAACCTATTCTTGTATTTAAGGAAAAGTCTATAAACTGACACCATCACAGGTACGATCTCAAAGTTAGAAACCTTTCATCTTTCTGTAGGGATTTTCGCACTGCACCTAAAGGACCCCTTTGTAAACATCCTCCAAGATGAGTTGGGAATAGGAGATGAGACTTGTGTACTTCTAGCAAGACCACATGAGAGAAGGTGGTAATTTATCTCTCCTTCTTTATGCTGCAGAGATAAAGAAGAACTGAAATTAATCCACTCAAGCATATGAGGAAGAGAAAATTTAGTTTCACAAGTAATCAAATTATTATACTGTCTTGTACCAGTACACCATAGGAAACAAATTTCTGTTTACATTTTCATACTGAAATATTGCAAAAGTAAAACTACCCCCCGCAGGCTGGGCACGGTGGCTCACGCCTGTAATCCCAGCACTTTGGGAGGCCGAGGCGGGTGAATCACAAGGTCAGGAGATCGAGACCATCCTGTCTAACACGGTGAAACCCCATCGCTACTAAAATTACAAAAAATTAGCCGGGCTTGGTGGCGGGCACCTGTAGTCCCAGCTACTCAGGAGGCTGAGGCAGGAGAATGGCCTGAACCCGGGAGGCGGAGCTTGCAGTGAGCCAAGATTGCACCACTGCACTCCAGCCTGGGCTACAGAGCGAGACTCTATCTCAAAAAAAGAAAAAAAAAAAAAAATTACCCCCCCAACACACACACACACACACACACACATAATGTTTTCCCATGATGTTTCTGTTGTAGTTACTATACAGATTTACTTTCCGCCAGAATTTTGAAAGCAAATGGACCCAGAAAATTGTCAGAAGCATGACACTGACTCGTAGCCATGTTTCACGTTTAAGAGGCCCAAGAGTCCAAGATTTCTGCCTCGCATTTATGGTGATCTTGAATTACAACTGAGTTGAAATAGTATTTTTCTAGGCATCTTGTAATATATATTCTGAGTGGGAAAGATGGAGTAGGTCATTATTCAGAACAATTTACTCCTAGATGGTGGATCAAAAGAATCACTGCTGGGCAGTCACTCATTCTTAGCCAAGATGGGCAGCATTTGGAATACAGGTTGACAAGAAAGTCTGAAGTGACATTTGTGCCCTGCCAATACCACCATCATCATGCAGTGCTCCTTTCTCATTTTCTTATAGCGGTCATGGAGGCTGAGCACAAAGAATAAATGACTTGAGAGAAATGAAAAAGTATGTTGTCACAGTACCAAAGCTGGAGCAGGATGCATAAGACAAATATTAATGTATTCATCTTGTTGGTACAATGAGAAAGAGGCCAATTCCAAAGATTTTGGATATCATCAGAATTATTAGGAGATGAAAACAAGATCAAAACCAACATTGCTGACAAACACGCCATGAAAAAGCAAATAATTTTGTAAAAGAAAAGACCTTATCCAACCCAACCTTCAGGCCCCATTCTACACGAAGAACAACTTTTTTGTAAGCAATCAGCGAGAACCTAGGGTTCAAATCCCAACTGGGTTGACGCAGCACTCCCTTACTGCCAAGTTAGATCAATTGAATTTGGCATGGTATATGGGCCTTTTGGGAAAGACCTTAAAACCCCATCTGTTCTATTTATTTTGAAGATCTCGCTGTAGTTTTTAAAAGAGTAGGCATTTATTCTGAGGCAAATGTGGGACACCATATGAGAACTCAATGCTGATAGCTGTGGGGCTAGTGACACTGACGTTGTAACAATGACTGATGCTCACCACCGCTGCTGTCATCACTGCCACCACTAACACCACCACCACCTTAGCATGCTTAAAATTAAAAAGGAAAAGAAGAGAAAAAAATCAATAAGGAAAAACAAATGGGAAAAAGAGAAAAAAACCCTCTTAGATGTGATAAGACATGACCCAAAATAAAATTAAACCTAAAACTCTTCATACTGCTTTTGTATCTCATTTTATTATATTTATAAAATTCAACCTGTTAACCAGGCTGCAGTTAAAGGAGGAGGAAGGAAACTTTAAAAGACTAAGTGTTACTGCTTCTTGTGTGGTTTACATCATCCCTCAGTTCCTCTGCTGAGGTGGATAGTGGTGAATACATGTTTTAACCCAAATGGAGCTTCGAGGTGCAATGGCACTTATAGGACACAGCTAATAACGGTTATGGCTTTTCATGACATCTCTTTGGTACGCTTCAGCATGACCTTGTCAAAGTTAAAAGCTCATAAAATTCCTATTTACTTTTTATGGCATTACAATTCTGCATAACAGTGCTTAAAACAAAAACACAGTATAATTATACTGTCAATCAAGCAGCTAAGAAAAGCATTTTCCACCAGCCTCATACCTAGCAAAGTGTAAATAATTTATAAAACCAGAAGTCATGACTAAGTGGCAGTGTTTGGGGGCTAGTTAAGCACTTGTCATGGTGCTGTGGTTTAAGAGAGCTGGGCAAAAACACTGCTTGTTTACTTTTATCCTGTGAGTGTGAAAAATTGTTGTTTGTGCTTGCCGTCTTTCCATTCGGGCTCTAATAAAAATATCAAATTGTCAATAGAAATTTGAACAGGTGTACAGTGAGAGGAATAATGATGTTTTATTCATATGCATTTCCAGCCCATTTAACTTCATCCAACAAACAACAAAAAATATTTTCTTCATTACCTCCAATTAATGTAAATGTCAAATGTGTTGAATATATTATCACACTGATAATTTGTTGTGTTGATTGATTTGTAGAATGTTTTGGATTAAAGTAACGATTTTTCTTACTTGACTCACAATTGCATGTTGTTATCTGTCACCTCTGGATTATATAAATAACAAATTTGTTTCCATTAGATCTAGCACTAATTCTGGTAAACACGAGTTTCAAAGTGTCACTGATTTCTGAGGTTTCCAGCTCCTTCATTATTTTCAGTTATTTTATTAATTGTTAACTAGAATTTATTAGCTGTGGAAAGAAATTTACATCTCCTTCATGCTAATGACCTGATAACCCATTGTAAGAGCCTACAGTTTAAAAGGCAGTAGCAGAGTAAAATCCAGATAATTAAATTCTAAGTTTCACATATTTCTTTTGTGTTTTAAATTCTATCTGCAACCCAGAGTCCAGTATTTGCCTCTCAAAATATATTACAAAATAATCAATATGTAGATTAGGAGCCATTTCTGTAATTATTTTCATATTCGCTTTTAAAAAAAAAAAACTTCTCTGTCCATTATTTAATCCTCTTATTAAATACATTTAGAATCAAAAAGTTGTGGTCAGTTTTCAAAGGCAAGTTTAATTATCCTTTAAGAAATTTCTTAATATGATAATGGAGAAATTTTTTATTTAGGTATCAGTATATTTTATGTGCACATTTAAAGATAAGTGGGAAACCTCATCAATTTTCTTCATGATATTGGAGAAAAAGCTAGTGGGTTTTCTTTTTTAATCTCCTACCATTATCTGACTATTTCAATTAACCTGTCTTTGTTAAGTGGTAAATAAAAAGGAGCTGAGGGTCTCCAAATATATATGAGCATAACAGTAAATCCTAGCTCTTTCACCCTTTAATCACTCCTTATGCCTTGGTTCTCTATCCTGTGAAATGTGTATAATATGTATGGTTCATAAGAATACTAAATATCCATGAGACACCTAGTACGCTGTTTTACCCATGGCAGATAGCCAACTTATTTCTATAGATTGTTCCTCTCTGTCTCATTGCCCATGTGTAAATATCATCTAAATAATGATATTGTGCATTCTACAGAAATGTGATTATTTAAGAGTTAATTCGTATATATGTAGCTGATATGGATTGCAACCTGACTCCTCAGATGGGTAGCAAATATAGCATTATTTATTTTTCAAGAGCCTAGCTTAAGTTTTAATCTATGCTCTTATCTTGGTTTAAACTCAGTTGACTCCTCATTTTTCTCCACCTTCCTCCATGGACTAGGTATAAATTCTCAGAAGCTTTTCTAGACCTTTAGGGAAGACTGTGTGATGGTTGTAGGATTTCCAGGGCTGTGAGCAAGGACTTCTTACTCCCAGCATTGTCACATGTCCCTCATTCATACGGTTTGCATATCCGTTGTCCATGCTGAGCCAGTTTTCAATTCCATCTTTGAGGTTTCTTCTGGATCTGGTCCTTGATAGCCATGTAAATGTTACTCTTTTACCACATTGGCCCAGGGAAGGCAGTGAGATTCTTTTGGGTTCCCCTTATCTCAGTACTCTGTACTGCCATATTATTTCTGGCATCTCACCAACTCTCCTGGGACTCGATCCAGGAAGCAAAGCAGAGTTTCCCTCCAGTATCAGATTCCACTATTTTCCCAGGGACACTCCTCTCATCTCTCCTTAACTTGGATCCCAGTTCACAGATCAAGCCACAGGGCTCCCTTTCTCAGGCACATATATCCATTCACTTTTAGCATCCTTTACTTCCCCCTGTTTCCCACAGACTCTGGAAACGGCAAGTCACTGTTTCACATCAAGTGGTCCTACCTTGCGTTTCATCTCAGTCCTCTAAGGCCTGGACTTTTGAACCTCAAAGGCAGGAATTTCCACCTAGCTTTCTTCTACTTCCTGAGGTGGTGTTATGTCTCTTGAAGCTCTGACGTAGAAGACCTAGCTGATGAAATGGGGAAATGGTCATACAATATAAGAAAATAGAGGGTAAAATATACATGTCAAACATTATCTTGCTACATAAAGTCTTAAAAATATTCCAACAACTACAAACGTATGAAAGAGAATTGCAAGAGTAAAATATGAAGCAACAACATTCGTTTTTAGGAGTTACTCAGTCTAGCATTCGTTCCTCATACCACCTTACTTCAACCTGAGAAGCATGGGGTAATAAGAAGGCTGAAAGTTATAGAAGTATGAAGGCAAAGACCAAGAATCATGACATTGCATGTCATGATACGACAGAGACAGGTATAGCCACAGTCACCAATTATTGTCCATAAGTACCACTCAGTTTGAACAGTGGATTCCAAAATTCTAAGAAATCTTTTAGGTTTCATTAAATTTAAAAAAGTAAATTTATTTAGAAACATTTAAGTGCCCACTAGCCTTCACATTTACTGTTGACATGAATATCCCAAGGCATATCTAGTTCATTCTCTCCTCGAAGACACGTGGTGCCCATTAGCTTTCAATTTAAGAGAAGGGCTACAGAAATGGCAAAGCCCGACAGCTGATCTAGCAGGACACTTCACAGTGTAGGCAGTGGTAGGGATACTGAAATGAACAGTAGCTTTCATGACGGGGCAGCAGCATCAGGATTTCAGTCTAAATGCCTTTTGTCATAAGTGTGACTATAGAAGTCTGGTCTCATTTTGTGTGTCACTGACTTAGTCGATGAGGACAGCATTCTGAAATCTTAGAACCCTTATGAACAGCATTCTCAAGGCAATATTCTTCCAAGGCATTCTAGAAGCAGAGATAAGAGCCATACCCCTAGAAAGCAATATAACACAAGAGCATCAGACAATGAGGTTTGTCTCTGGTCCATAACCTGAGATAAGGGATGAACCAAGAAACTCAACTGAATGTTAAGAAAAAAAAAAAAAAAAGCCGGGCGCGGTGGCTCACGCTTGTAATTCCAGCACTTTGGGAGGCCGAGGCGGGTGGATCACGAGGTCAGGAGATCGAGACCACGGTGAAACCCCGTCTCTACTAAAAATACAAAAAATTAGCCGGGCGTGATGGCGGGCGCCTGTAATCCCAGCTACTCGGAGAGGCTGAGGCAGGAGAATGGCGTGAACCCGGGAGGCGGAGCTTGCAGTGAGCCGAGATCGCGCCACTGCACTCCAGCCTGGGTGACAGAGCGAGACTCCGTCTCAAAAACAAAAACAAAAACAAAAAACCTACATATGTGCATATATACACACACAAATACACACACTTAATTGTGGGCATACAGTTGAGACTTGGTTCATATTTTGTACTTCTTGAAATAGCATGTTAATAACATTGAATAATATTAAATACTTTATATTTTTGCTAGATTGCACACCATCAACTTACTGCTCTTTAAAGCAGCCTAGCATATAGATCCATCTAAGTAAATGGATGGGCTGCCATACATCATGTCTGTCCTCTCCATTCAGAAATTTTTTTGTGTATAAAAACATGCTTGCTTTAGGAAATCTCAAAACAGTCAAAGATTCTGGAAAAATAAGTGGTTCTTTGTGACTCTGAAATGGAAGTGGCATGAGTATTTGATATAGATTAAAAACAATGACCAAAAGCAACTCATCCTTGAAAATAAATACCATAAATGGGGTCCAGGTAAACAAATGAGCAATAAATGCCCCCTAGTTATAGTCCAGGTATGAGGAGCAACCAAAGGCTTATATGGAAATTGACTATTACCATACATTTTCTATTATTGTTAATCGAATAGAAATATGCAAATGCTGATGCTATGATAGCAGCAAGCTGGCCAACAGTTGAAACTTGGCATTGTATAGTATTAGAGTTGAAGTCAGTTAGAAGACACTCTGTGGTAATAAATATTATGTTCTAAGCTTTAAGCCAGCACTTCAGTAGGCTCTTGAGACCCACTTTAAGATTGGCAGGCCCTGGTGGCTCCTCACTGGAGGACCGTTCTGCCAACTCTAGAAATATTTTAGAGCAAATCAGGAACTTCTCTTTGTTTTACCTTCTACCTTCAAATTAAAAATAGCCTTAGAGATTTGTGATAAAACAAAATGGTCTTTAGAAGCTGGTACTAGGTTGCAACTTATTCATTAGGCCTGGGGTTAAATATTCTCTGAGTGTTTATTATGAACTTTATGGTAGTCAAAATTTCCACTAAAGAAAATCAGTCTAATTAGGAAATTTTCCAACAGGACAACTAAAATAAAATGTATTTTAAAGTGATCAGAAAGTGGATCTAATAAGAAATATGATGATAATCTCCAAAGCCAGCTCCATGCAAATTATATTTACACATGGAGAGATTTGGGAATTATTTTTCCTGACTTGCATACCATGCTAATTATTTTAATAAAAGAAATTGCATCTAAGTCTGAGAAGTCAACCATGCACTGAAGAGGTTCCGCAGCCTTTTAATAGCACGGTACTATGCTTAATAAAGATGATAATGCTTAACTGCATATTGATCTTTGGAATTTTTATATTCCTCAATCTATCCATCAATAAAAAAACATTAACCACAGACTCTGCTTAGCACTCTGCTAGAGCTTATGGTGGGACTCATGTAAAATAAATAAAAGTTTCCCTTCTTTTGAGTTTTTTGCAATAAGCTTTGAAACACAAGAAATCAATTCATAGGAGAAGAAACATTGATATGTAACATATGACAAGATGGTATGTTAGCTGGTATTTCAGATGAGAAGAGAATTAAAGATTATATTGGGCTAAATGCAATCAAGAAAATCTTTAGAAAGGTTTGGGTTGAAGGAAGTTAAATAATTACATTTACAAAGAGGTAGTGGAAACAGTTTAATAAACGAAAAATGCAGGCCAAAACACTTGTTTAAAATCGTATCTTACAGTAAATGTGATAAGGAGCTAGTGAGGCTATCATTATGTTTTTCTACAACTTGTTGCTATTAGAAGAAGGGAGGCCAGTGGTGAAAATCTACAGTTTCATAGGGTTCAACGTGTAAGAGAAGAGGAAATGAAAATGAAGACAAAAGGTCAAGAAATGCTTCCTGCTATAGGTATCAGTAAGATTTGGTGTGCATTTGTTGTAAAGCAGAACAAATACAGAAATCATTATAAGATTCCAAGTTTGGGGAACCAGGTGAAGCACAGTCCCATGGACAGAAAGACAGTGATGATAAGTCAGTGTGAGGCATCACTCAGTGTGAGAAACATTTCCAAGAATCTGGTATGGCAGGAGTTGAGTACTAGTAGTAGCCTTTCTAGGCAACAAGAGTGTGATTAATATTCTTATTTTAAAAATATTTTGTATCTAACATATGCTATAGTTATAAGTTAACAATTATTCAATGCTTATTCTGTGTTTAACCCTGAGCTAAGCTTTGTATCCACAATGCCCCCCTTTAATCTAGTTATACAGTTCTGAAGATTTATAGAGGAGAGGTAATAAAAATAATTTTCTGGTTAAGCCTGGTTTTAGTTTTAGAATAGTCAGCAGTCCCCTAGACCTCAACGTTTATGATTTGGTTTTCATTTAGTGGGGATTGGGAGGGTGTACGGGGAGCATATGAGTCGAAGTTTTTACTTGTGGGTTTCTAGAGACTTAAAAAAAAAAAAAGGAAGAAAAGGCAATGAAGAGAATGGCATGAAGTTTGTTCCTCAGCTTGGGCCCTGAGAACTAAGTTTGAACCCCATTTAAAGAGAGGCTTTAGGTAGGAACAGAAAGAACTGTTTACACAATGGCGTTGAAGTAACACAGAACAAAGGCAATTCCACTTAGGTCCAGTTATGATAACCCAGAATGGGAGGGATGAATATTTCACTCAATTCAGCTGGGCATATAGAGCACTTAGGTGCTATGGTAGTTCTAGAGCACCTCTGTCATTACATGACTATGGAGGAATCAGCAGAACATGGTAGAAATAAGATGCCAGGATGAGATGATAAATGCTTGGGGACCCAGTGTCCATTTGGACAAAGTCTGCCTTGTGGGGTTAGACTTTTTTGTGTGTACATAAGAAATATCCCTTTAGGACTCCCAGAAGTACTTGAGTAGGCACAAAGAGAAGGGGACTTTGCCGGAGACTAGAAGTTATGTTATTCAGGTGAGGGCAAGAGCAGGTAAGATTTTATCTCTTCATTTATTAAGCAACTAATTATTGAATGCTGCAGTGTTTCAGGCAATATTCTGGGAAACAAAGCAAACCAAGAAAGACACTGCTAATGGTTAGAATAGTGGAGATACAAACTAATTAATAAATGGTGAAAAATCAGCATAATTATTGCTAAAGTGAGGAGCTCAGAAGACAGCCGAAAATCCCAGATAAGGAGTGCCACAGATGGATTCCCAAGAAAAATACCATTTAAACTGAGACCTAGAATGTGAGTAGGAGTAAGCTAGGTAAAGCTGGGAAGATGGGAGTTCCATTCCATGGGAACAACTGTGTAGATTCTCAAGGCCAGAGCTGATCCCTTGAAGGAATCAAAAGCTGGATTAAATGGCCAGAGTGTATGAAGTCAATAAAGAAAGACATGAGGCTAGAGAATAGCCCTTGAGTTTAGACTTGATTTTGAAGACAATGGAAAGTGATTGAAGCACTTCTTCTTTGTTAGATTTACCTTTCAGAAAGATCACTCTGATCATCCTGTAGAGGACAGAATTAAGGGAAAAAGGACTAGCAGGATGTGGGTGCTGGTGAGGCTGGGAGACTCTTTCATTATCATAGTCCTAGATGATGGTATTCTGAACTAGGATGCTGACAGGGAAATAAAGAAAAGGGAACAAAGTTGAGAAACACTTAAGCAGTTGAATAGAAAGGACAAGGTGATTGAATGTGAATGATTAGGAAGTTAAAGAACGAAGTCATACTATTGGCTTGGGCAGCTAAGGAATATGTGGCCCCATTTCCTGGGCTCAGCAGCATCAGGGTGGTGACGACTGAGTCAGAAATGCAAACAAAACTTACAAGTCTGTCTTCTTATGCGTTCCAAGGCCCCACACTTGCCTAGTTTTTCTTTTAATGTTTATCCTAACTCCTTGTCAGTTTCTTTGTAAGTGTTTTCTCATTTCTCTGACCTCTACCTGTTGAATTGCTCCAAGGCTCAGTCCTGGAAGCTCAATTCTTTTCCACCTACAGTGACTCTCAAGATAATCCACCTACTCTCGTGGCTTCAAATTCTGTCTATAAACAGATTATTCCCAACATAATTTTTCTATTCAAATATCTGCACTAAACTCTGGATGCTTTTAATCAATTGTCAGTGTGCATCTCCACCTGGATGTCTGATGGGTATTGAAGACATTTAGCTGAGCTACATCCAAAGCCGAGCTCCTCATTCCGTCTTCTCCTGTTGCTTTATATATTCATTACTTTTCATGACAAAAACTGCGATTACTTTTGAGCCAAACTAACACTTTCATCAAGCAGCTTCCCCTATGTTCTGGGTCCTGGCTGGTCTCTGTACTTCTTCCCTTGAGCCAAGTAGCTAATGTGATCTCAGCATTGAATAGATAGAGACCAGGTGGGAAGTTTTGCAGTAATTGAGGAGAATGATGATGGTGGACGATTCAAGGTAGTAATAAAGTAGGTGGTGAGATGTGGTTGGATTATGGATAAGTTTGAATTTATTAATCACATTTGTGCTTCAGAGCCTTCATAATCTCTTTCATGTAATGTTTTCCCTCCAGATACTGCCAAAGCCCAACTTCCTCACATTCTTAGTCAGCCCTCTCTAGGCCTCCTTATAAAACATTTCCTTTTACCCTAACGTTTTCCATTCCCTTTCTCTAATTTATGTATTTATCTCATCTCTAGTGCCTCTTTAACATTCTGTTTATTTTACCTGCCTATATTATGTTGGTTGTACCCCCGCTAGAGTGCAATATCCATGAGACAGAAATACCTTTTCCCCTTAGTTCCCTACCCCATCCCCATGCATATAATAGTACCTGGCATGTAACATAGCCAGTGTTCAATACGTATTTGTGAAATGACTGGATGAATTGATTAATTTCAAAGTAGTTGAATGAAGGAATAGCATCTAGAAATAATATACATACTAACATTGCTGAAAGCTACTTGGTCTGACTGGACCATTTTGAGAAATGTACTAAGAGTTTTCCAGACCAAGAACCTCTAGAGTGAGTTAATGAAAACCAGCAACAAGTAGTAACATTTACCACATTAGAAGGAATCTGGAATAAAAATCGAATCAAAATTAAGAAGGAGCCTTGTAGATAATAGAATTGATTTTTCTTCACACACAAGAAAATTGATTATATAGCTTTAGAAATAAAGTATCAAAACTCTTAATCCCAAAGCAAAGTAACTGCTAAGAGAAATAAAATATTTCCAAACATCCATGAAATGATGCTATTATTTTACTTCCTCGAAACTCCATTTCTGTCTCTAGCAATTTAATAGAGAGTATCATGACAGAAGTACTGCCCTCAACCTATGGCATAGAGATATTTTATATTCCAAAGACTTTGTTTAATGAAGCAGAGCTTTTACTACTTACAAATGTTAAGAACTTAGATTGGACTCAGAGAAAATAAAACCATTGGTGTAAAACTTCAATGAAAACAAGTCAAGGAAGAATCAAGATTTTGGTGTTGACTTCTTTTTAACCAGGGTTTCCTTTGCTTTAAAACAAAATTATGTGGAAAGAGCAGAATATATAGAAAAACTTTTTTTCTAATATTAAATTTATAAAACATATGATTACTAGGAAAAAAATAAGTTGCATATTAGGTATATTCGGCTTATAATGAAGATATATTTGAGTGCTAGTCTGGAACTTTCTGTATTCTATGTCATGCACAGATAATGAGTCTCAGTTGTTTTCTGTTATACTCGATCATTTTCCAGGGGTTCATAAATTATACAATACTCTGCTTAGTCTTCCACACCTTCTCTTGCTTCTCTATTTTCTGTTTACACATTCTGAGTATATGTCAGTCAATATCAGCATTTTGATTACAAGCAGAATGAAACTTCTTCCAAAGCCTGTTAGCATATAGAGCAACATATCTTGTAGTATTTTTTCTTGTTTTTCTCCCCACAAATCCATAAGTGGTATAACATTTCTTTTTGCCATTGCATGAACTTGGCATTTCTAACTAGCCAGAGATTGGCTTTCTGTGTGTTCATGAAGCATTAAAGCTTTGCTGAACAAAACAGCTCCTTCTGACCTCTGCTAGAAAAGTGGAATGTCTTTAAACATACTCTTTTTATTAGTGGATTTTTCCATTTGCAATTTGTTCCCCAAATCCCTTCCCTGTGGCTTATGCTGTTGGCCCTGCTTGTGTGACCGTGTCTAAAAAAAATCATTTGTGTCCTGCAAAACTTTAATGAAATTTGGGGTCACAATTAAATTATACTATATTTGGTTAATTAGCAAATAGTTTAGTTTACAGAATGCAAAGTCAGCAGAACCCGGCCAACTTAGATGTAAGATAAGATCCAGATGTGCATTTCACATTCCTCTCTAAGAGCAGGGAAATATTAAGGCTGTCATTCTTGATATCTGAAAAAATTTAGGTGGAGCCAACAAAATAGCTGTTTAAATATTGTGAATTAAATGAAAAAATAGAATAGATGCTTACTCTGGTAAATAAATTTTAAAAATATGGTATATCCATACCATAAAAAAGAATAAAATACTCATGCATCATACAAAATGAATGAAACTCAGAAACATTATGCTAAGTGAAAGAAGTCAGACAAAAAGACCACATACTGTATGTGTCCATCTATATGAAATGTCCAGAGGAGGCAAATCTGAAGACACGGAGAATAGATTAGTGGTTGCCTAGTCTGGGAGTGGAAATGAGGATTACCTATAAATAGGCTTGAGGATTTTATCAGGGTGATGAAAATATTCTAAAATTGGATCACAATGATGGTTGCAAAGCTCAGTAACTTTACTAAAAATCTTTTAATTGCACTAAAATGCATAGTTTTATGCTTTGTCAGTTATACCTCAACAATGTTGTAAAGAAATAATGTAGATGCTTAGGTTTATGTACTGATAAATACCACATATGCTGCTTCTGAAGGTCATCATTCTTTTCCATGGCAATAGCATTCTAAAATGTCAATCAAAAACTACCACCAAAAAGTAAAGATATATGTAACTAATAGAAAGTAATAGACAATTTATTCACCCTTTAAAAAGCAAAAAAAAAAACTAAAATAATATTGACAGTTCTCCATGACTATCATACTTAGTTCATAGTTTCAGCAACCTGTTACTCTGTTGCCCAAAAGCGTAAATATCATCCTCATTTATTCTATGCCAACAAATACTAGAAATAATCCCATTAATATCTTTTTAGATTTTTCCAAAACCAGAGTTAAATGCATATATATTATGCCTTCAAAAAACACACAAGTAGTTGCATCTTTTCTAAAATACTAAATGAATAAACAAATACATTTTGAACATTCAAATAAATAACCTCAGTAAAATGTCCCCTTCTGCTTTCCAATATCTTAGTGGAACTAGATGATTTTATAAAATTGAAGTAGTTGGGAGAATTCTCTTCAAGATTATGGACAGTCACGTAAGTATCTGGATATTTGGAAGGCTTTTTTTTTTTTTTTTTTTTTTTTTTAGACAGAGTCTCACTTTATTTCCCAGGCTGGAGTGCATTGGCTCAGTCTTGGCTCACCACAACCTCAGACTCCCAGGCTCAAGCAATCCTCCCACCTCAGCCTCCAAAGTAGCTGGGATTACAGGCATGAGCCACCAAGCCCAGCTAATTTCTGTATTTAGATGTAGAGATGAGGTTTTGCCATGTTGCTCTGGCTGGTCTCCAACTCTTGGGCTCAAGAAATCCACTTGCCTCGGCCTCCCAAAGTGCTGGAATTACAGGCGTGAGCCACCGTGCCCGGCCAAAAGACTTTTTTTTTTCATTCTGCAAATGTTTCAGCATTTAGTATATGGAACTATCTTTTTAAAATCTATGTTTGTCATATCGATGTACATTTGGGGCTCTTTTTCTATGCCTTTTTTTTTTTTATTTTTTGAGAATGAGTGTCGTTCTGTCACCAAGGCTGGAGTGCAGTGGCGCAATCTCAGCTCACTGCAACCTTCGCCTTCCAGATTCAAGCAATTCTCCTGCCTCAGCCTCCCAAGTAGTTGGGATTATAGATGTGCACCACCATGCCCAGCTAACTGTTGTATTTTTTTTTAGTAGAGACAGGGTTTCACCATGTTGGCCAGGCTGGTCTTGAATTCCTGACCTCAAGTCATCTGCCCACCT